>NC_062220.1:136990567-137290567 GCF_902686445.1 Sciurus carolinensis | reverse complement strand
AGCCTTGCAAAATGTTTAGTATGTCTGATAAGTCTTTGTCCCCAGTCTTAACTTCCTGGAACAAGTTAAGACATGGTATCTAGTGGTGAATAGATACATCTTACCTTTTCTGTACACTGGCTGTGTGCCCTTAGGAGAGTAACCTAACCTTGCTGTGCTTCATATCTTTACAGATTAAAAAAAAAAAAAAAAAAGAATGAGCTCTTAAATACTCTATTACATAGAGATAGAAAAACCAAAGGAGAAAATGTGTTCAAAGCATTTTAGGTTGAGCAACCTCTGAACCAAAGTTGCAATGATCCTTAGCAACGGGGAAAGACAGCTCCTATTTTTTTAGGTCATCCATTTCTAGCTGCTTATCTGATCTCTGATGATCTTGCTTTGAACCCCAAATTAGAACCCCCAAATCGGATAGACCTTAAAAAACCATGCCTTCCCCACGTGCTTATCGGAAAAGTTCAGCGCCGAATCCCATCTACGTCTGCCTTGAGGGATTTCGCAAAGTCGGATGTGTCCGGCTCCGGTGGAACTTGGAGTTGCTTCACTCAGGAAATGTCTGCAGCCTACAGCTGCTTGTTCTCCAAAAACAAATACCGGAGAGATACCGACGGGCCCACTCTGCCCCCGGGGTCCTCCTTCCTCTCACCGATGGGCCCCTTTCTTCCTGGAATTTTGGCCACATCAGGACACCCCTGCTTCCCAGCTTCCTCTCTCTTGTCTCCATCCAGCCCCTGTGGCTGGCTCTGGACCCCCAGGGCTCTCTGTCTCCGGAGGCTCTGTGGCTCATGGAGGGCTCTGTACACAGAGTCCGTGCCTAGGTTGTTACCGGCTAAAAAACAGCTGTTTTGGGATGATAGTGCAGTTCAGGCTGGGGGACCGGGCAGGGTCGGGGAGAGTGCTCTGAAAGCCGACCGGAACGCAGGAAGGGGGCCCGGTGCTTCTGCAGCCTCCGAGGTACGCGAGGCTGGGAGCAGGTGCTCGGACCCCTCGGGATCCGGCCAACGCCCCCCACGGTCCTTAAGCAGCCTTGGATGCAAACGTAGCCAAAATGGCCTGGAGCGTGCACTGTCCAAACAGGGGTCTCTGGCGGCATCCCTCTGTGGTCAAGACCCTCTGCAAATGGCTTCACCCTTCTGTACCTCAGTTTCTTCATTTGTAAAATTCCGGTAAATGGCAGCTCTGCTCTTCTGGGCTTTGGTGGGGATTAGGTGATGCTTTGAAGGCGTTTGGCCAAGGGCCCAACCTGGGGACCGGTCCTCGATCAATCTTCGCCATTAGTACAGGACTTTTAATCAGATGGAGGTTTTGGGTGTGTGGGGCTGGGAGGGAGCGAGTGCTCAGCAGCCAAGAGGTATTTTGGTGAAACTGGCTGGTCTTTTCATTAAAAAAAAAAAAAAAAAAATCTCCCAGGGAAGCCACAGGCCTGCTGAGGCGGCTGCCCCAGGCCACACAGTGAGTTGGATTCCGGCTCCCAGGAACAGAATCCAGGCCCCTGACCCTGTGTCAGATGGTGGAACCCCTCTGCTCTCAATCACAGCCCGAGATGTCACAGGGAACCATCGCATATCCGAGAGGAGGAAAATGAGATTTCTCTCTTGCCTGGGTCTGACCTGGGGCTCCCGCTTTGGCCGCCTTCAAATGTCCTTTCTCTGTCCTCTAATTCCCAAGAGCCAGTTTCTTTCCGCAAAGCAGCAACTTCCCAAAGTTTCCCAATGGAGACTCCAGGGCTCCTTCAGCAGCCCTGGCCAGGAGGGTGGGGACCAGAAGGAGCCCTTGGGTACAATGGTGGAGAGCCTGCCACAGAATCTCAGTGATGGAGATAAGTAATATTTTAATGCAATATGGTCAACGGGTAAAAAGAATGCAAAAGGCACCGGAGCCCAAGAGGAATAAAAAGTGAACATTTTCATTCAGGAAAGACTCTGGTCCAGACCGCAGCCTCCTCTCCACAGCCTCCTCCCCCGCAGCCTCCTCTCCCGCAGCCTCCTCCCCTGCAGCCCACGCAGGACCAGGTGGAATGAAGGGACCCCATTCTGCCTCAGTTCCTTCAGCCCTACATCTCTGAACCCCTGGCCACCCGTGTGCCCTTCCCATCCTGCCCGTCCCCCACCTCGGGGCCAAGGTGAGCTGGGGTGAAACTGAGAAGGCTGAGGCCAGTGGAAGAGGACTTGGGGGAACCTTCCAACTTTCCGCTCCTTCCTAAACTCCATGTCCCCTCCCCTCCTTAATCAATAAAACAGGAATGAGGTCTCAGGTCCAAGAGTTCTCTTGTGTCTTCAACTTTATGACCTTGGCCACCTCGCAGCCTTTTCAAGCTGCCAGACCAGCTTCCTCAAATACCTGAGGTCGCCGAGTCAGGTAGCAAACAGCTCCGCTCTGCCCGCCGCCCCGCGGGAGGAGCAAGTTCAAGAGCCCGCTCCCCGCTCACGCGGGTCTTCTGGGGCCGTCGGACTCGTTCTCTAATAAACTTCGAACCCTTTTCTTTGATCCCCTTCTTTTTGAGGAGGGGTAAATAACAGGAAAATGAGGTGCCGAAGCTGAGTTTTTATGCCCCCCTGGCTCTGGCTCCAGCCCGGCCCTCGCCAAAGTGGGAGGACTTGGAATTCCAGACCCGGCCTCCCCCGCGCCCCACCCCCGCCGCCCACCTTTTCCCCCTTCTTTTCTGAAATTGATCGATTTTATCTGGGAGCTTCAAATCGAAACCAGGAGAAGGGCTTTGAAATGTCAAAGAAAAGTTGCAAAAGAAAAAAAGGGAGCGGGGTGAGGAGGAGGGAGGGGAGGGAGATAAAAAATCCGGGGGGGCGGGTGGCCGCGCTGGGCTACCTTCGCCAAGGTCCTTAACCTTTTCACCCTTTTCGCGGTGGTGGTGAGCTCCCAGCAGCTCTTTGAAAAGAGCGCTAGGGACCGTCTCCCTGGAAAAATGCCCTTTGGGGACTTGCAAAAGCGCATGCTCAGTCTGAGGAGGCTCCAGGGATTTTTGAGCAACTTGGGGAATTGTTTTCCCAAACTTTCCTGCTGGACCGTTTGCACTGGAATCAACTGTTCCCCATTTAAAGTTTTCATGAGTCCTGTTTGCCTGCAGTCATCTTGACCTAATTTTTTTTTTTTTTTAATAAATAAAAAAAAATGCAGGCTCTGGAGAAAGCAAGATCCCACAGACTCAGCTGTGGAGGCCGGTGGGGGAGCACTCTGGTGTGGCCCCAGATTCCTGGGGGGCCTCATCATGCTCAGGGGGACACCCCTACCCCAGTCCTTCCCTTCTGGTCTCCAAGACCTCGCTCCAGCCGCTGGGTGCTGGCTGGGGGGTGACTTCCAGACTCCACGGACTCCCTCCCCCTTCCCTTTAGGATGATGCATTCGACTGGCAAGACCCCTTGGATCTAAGGTCGCACAATGGTGCCCTTTTAGGGGACTGGCACCTGCAAGGTCCTGAAAATACAGATCTGTTTGATGGTAGAGAATTCCCAGTCTTCTACCTGTGCTGAGGCTCAGAGGAGCAAAATCCATGTTAGGATACATGGAAAAGTCCTTCAAATCGTAAAGAGGTTGTTGGAAGATCCCGCGATGGCAAGGGACCCTGGGGCTCTGGAGAGAGACAGTGGGTAGCAGGTCCCACTGATCTCGTTCAGTGCCCCTCCTCCAGCATGGCCCTGGGCTGGCCCTGGGGTCGGGGGAGGGAAGAAGGCAGAGTGTGCTGGGGTCTCTGATGGCTGCTGCCCCAAGTGACCACTTTGGGGGAAAAGGCACGGAGGGTGTAGTCCACCCAGGAAAGGAGGAAGGAGCACCAGATAAAGACGTGCAGAGGTCAACAGAGAGCGGAGCGTCAGGGAGACAGACAGAGCAAGGCCTGCATCGAAGAAGCAAAGACATGCCTCACACAAGAAGAAGTGGGTCCAAATCTCCATCGTGCCGGCTCAGGACCAGACTTCCTTAACAGGACTCCCAAAGCACAAGAGAGAAAAGCAGGAATCAATAACTGGGATGGAGTCAAACTAAAAGGCTTTTTCTCAGCAAAGGAAGCAATCAACAATGTGAAGAGAAAACCTACAGAGTGGGAGAAAATCTTTGCCACATGCACTTCAGATAGAGCACTCATCTCCAGAATCTACAAAGAACTCAAAACTTAACACCAAGAATACAAATAACCAATCAATAAATGGGCTAAGGAACTGAGCAGACCCTTTCCAGGAGATGATCTACAAAAAATCAACAGATAAATGAAAAAATGTTCAACATCTCTAGTAATAAGAGAAATGCAAATCAAAACTACCCTAAGATTCCATCTCACCCCAATTAGAATGGAGATTATCAAGAATACAAGCAACAACAGGTCTTGGTGAGGATGTGGGGAGAAAGGTACACTCATACATTGCTGGTAGGGCTGCAAATTGGTGCAATCACTCTGGAAAGCAGTGTGGAGATTCCTTAGAAAACTTGGAGTGGAACCACCATTTGACCCAGCTATCCCACTCCTCGGCCTATACCCAAAGGACTTAAAATCAGCATACTACAGAGATACAGCCACATCAATGTTCATAGCTGCTCAATTCACAATAGCTCAACTGTGGAACCAAACTAGATGCCCTTCAACAGATGAATGGATAAAGAAACTGTGGTATATATATACACAATGGAATATTACTCAGCCATAAAGAAGAATAAAGTTATGTCATTCATGGGTAAATGGATGGAGTTGGAGAATATCATGCTAAGTGAAATAAGCCAGTCCCCCAAATCCAAAGGCCATTGGGCCTTTCTCTGATAAGTGGATGATACTGCATAATGGGGATGATGGGAGGGGGTAAGTCAAGAATGGAGGAAGGATGGATTGTGCCGGGGAAAATGAGGGGTGGGGAGGGGGCGGGGAGAAGGAAAGACAATGGATGAGACAAACACCATTACCTTATGTTCCTGTATGATTACACAGTGTGACTCTACTTCATGAATAACCAGAGAAATGAAAGCCGTACCCCATTTGTGTACAATGAATCAAAAAACAACTAAAAAAGAAACAAAGATACAGGTGAGCTATCCAGGCAGAAGCTGACAGGAACCGGCAGAGCAGTGGACAGACACGTGGAGTCACAGGAGGGAGTCACAGTGTCCCGGATGAGCGTGCACCCCTGTAGCCCTGCCATCCCGGGCAGCCAAGCTGCCATTCAGTGACCCTGTGACTCTGTGTCCTCTGACCCATGTCCTGACTCCTCCGTCTCCATTCCTTCCTGGCCTTCCTGGCCTTTTCTTGGCAATACGATAATCAGAACCCTAATCGGATGGATATAAAACTATATCCAAGGCCCACAGTGACCCAGTAAGATACTGTCATCCCCACTTCACAGATAAAGAAACTGAGGTTCAGAGAAGTCAGGAATTTTTCCAAAGGCCACCTGCTCATAAGGTCAGGAAGCTAAGATCTGATTATGGGTTTACTCCAGAGCTTTGCTTGTTCCCCAAGTCCCTACCCCCAAATCAGACACGAAGCCCCAAGGAGAGGGACTTCAGGCTGGACCCTTGCAGTCTCTTAGAGGGAGGTGCTGAGCTGGGGCAGAGGGAGGAAAGGGTCCTCACACCCATTGCAAGGAAGAGGGGACTCTACTCAGCGGCTCTTTATGGAGCCCTTGCTCTGTACGTGGCGCCTCCTAACCAAGGTCTCTGCTCTTCTGGACTCACGTCAATTAGGGCGTGGGCGGAGGGGGGTCCCATAAACCATTCCAAAGTTGCAAACGGGGTGGGGGGACGAGAAGGGCATGTGGGAGGCCAGGGGAGGCCGGTGCGGGGGTCCGCCCTCACCTGGAGGCGAGGCCCGGCAGACCTGCGGGAGCTCCCGGGGAGTCGCGGCTGGGGTGCGTGCGGTGGGGGCGCCCCTCCCCCACCGGGCCGGGCACCCCTCCCCTGCCCCGCACAGCGCAGGCCTGGGCCGCCAACGTGCACGCCTGTCCTTCCCCGGGATCCATTCTGGGCCAACACGAGCTTCCATGTCAAGGAAACGTCCCCACCTCCGTGCGGGCGGCCTCCCCAAATGACTCAGGACACGGAGCCGTCCCTCGCGGCAGGCAGGACTCTCTGACGTACTCAGGGAGCTGCGCTGCGGAGACCCGGCCAGGCTCTGCGCCAACCTGACCCCTCAGACTTGCTTAGCCACCTCTCTCATCCGGTCCTGTGGAGAGTCTCCTGAGCGCGACCTGCAGCAAATACAGATCCCTCGGGTTCCACTTCTCAGAACCTCAAGGAGACCCCAGAGGGTGGCTAAGCAGGGATAGAAACTTGGGCACCCCCAGGTCCCTCCCAGGTCTCTGGGGAGGGGCAAGCTGAGTCCCTGGGGATTTTAGGAAGCAGGTTTGCTAGGACAGGATCAGGAGGGTCTTCTGAGGGTGGGGGTTTGCCTCCAGGCTCCTGACCCCAAACTGCTACCTGGGCTCTGAGCTGAACTTCCCGGCAGAGAAAAAAGAACCCGCTGGGTTGTGGCAGACCCGTCCCTGACATCAGGGCCGGGGACGAGAACCCGTGTGGAGGTCTCCACACCAGGTCTGAGTACTTTTGTTATAAATCAAACTTGCAAAGCATCGAATACGATGTGTTCCATCGTTCAACACGATAGGTAGGCTTTTCCAATCACCCGAAAGATGAAGTGGACTCAGAATTCTGAGTTCCTTCCAGGTCTGTTCCAGAATCTGGGGACATAAAAAGAGGGGACGCCAGCCCCGCCCGGCCACGCTGCCTTTACCAGGTGAGGCTGTGAACACTCAGGTGTGCAGGTCCCGGCCCACAAGCCCCCACGCCAGCACACCTCTGGCAAGCAGCCACCTGGGCCACCCTCCTGGCCTAAGGCTGAGTATGAGGGTGACCGGGGACAGGGATGGACACAGGGGATTAAGACCGAGCAGAGACTGGACAGAGGCTATGGTCCATTTGGACAGAAGGCTCAGCTTCTGGGAACCCTGAACCTGGGAGGACAGACGGGCAGACATGGCCTCGGCTACTTCCTACCTTCGCGGGGGGCACAGTCAGGAGAGAGCCAGAACTGAGCCCCGGAGCACACGGCCCCTCCCACAAGACCACAGCGGCACCGCCCTGGTGTCTGGACCTGCAGTGGATGTCCCCAGAGCCCCTCCCAGTCTGCACACCCTGCCGTGGGGGCTTTCTGACACACAGCGTGTCCGCTCTCCGAGGCCCTAGCCTCGCTCAGCTCCAGCTTTGGCTGAGTTTCCTCTGGGAACAAATTCTACAAGAAACTCAACCCACCGTGTGCAGAATCATGGGTTGTTCTTGGCTGTGGCTGGGCTCTCTCCCCGGTGCAAACAACATCACACACAGCAGAGCCGCGGGCGGGTCCTGCCGGGAATCCAACCTCTCTGCTCTCCCTCGCTGGGCCTGGAAACCTCTGAACAGAGGAGCAAAAAAACAAAGCATTCAGAAGGAGGCGCAGAGGAAACCCCCCTTTTGCTCTCCAGCACTGCTGAGAAGACCTCCCACCTCCCCTTCCAGACCAGTGGACTGCTCAGGGGTGTCTGAGTGCACTTCAGCCCTTCCAAAAGGGAGGCTGTGCATGTCCATGACTTGGTCTGTTTATTCTGTGTGTGTGTGTGTGTGTGTGTGTGTGTGTGTGCATTCACACATATGCACACATGCATGTTTTGGGTGAGGGGTCCAGCTTCCTTCAGATTATCCAAGATGTCTGGCCCAGGAAGGGTTTTGAACTCCTGGACTAAGAGTTAAGAATGTTCAAGGTCAAGAAGTATCTGTATTCACCAGGTCAAGGTCAAGCATTGCCTGTATTCACCAGGTCAAGGTCAAGGGGCGCCTTATTCACCAGGTCAAGGTCAAGCGTTGCCTGTATTCACCAGGCCAAGGTCAAGGGGCGCCTTATTCACCAGGTCAAGGTCAAGCGTTGTCTGTATTCACCAGGTCAAGGTCAAGGGGCACCTTATTCACCAGGTCAAGGTCAAGCGTTGCCTGTATTCACCAGGCCAAGGTCAAGGGGTGCCTGTATTCACCAGGTCAAGGTCAAGGGGTGCCTGTATTCACCAGGAGGTGTTTAAGAACCTCCATATCCACTCAACCTTCCAATGGAAACAATCCAAATAGCCATCATACAAGGAAACAGATGAATACATTGTATCAAGTTCATTACAAAGGCTACCTCCCTGAAAATAAATAAATCTCAGACTCCTGCAAACACAGGACGAATCTCACAAGCATAAAATTGAGAGAAGGAAACAAGACGGAAAGCGGACGTGGACGGTTCTGATTCCTATGGAGCCTCGTTTCACACCTGCGGGATCGAGCGGAACCAGGACCCCAGTGGGTCTCACCCTTCCAAACTCCTGAGGGCCAGCCTGGGTAAACTCCCTGGCCGCAGTGGTCTTGGCACGGTCCCCAAGAGTTCACAGGGAGGGACCTGCCTGTTCCATAACACTGAAGCAGGCGGGGGCAGAGAACAGAACTAAGCAGAGAGCTCTCCTGCGTGGGGACTTAACTAGGCTGGGGACAGTGCAGACAGGGGGTGAAGGGGCCCTGTTGCCTGGAAAATAATTATTTCCCAGCCTGTGTTATTGTCCCTTGGAGCACATTAAGGTTTGAAACTCAATTCCAACCATTCCAAGAAGGATATTTATAAGTTGGGCTTGACGTCACCATAGTCTTCCTTTTAAAACTGATGTTAAAAAAAAAAACAAAAACAGAAATCTTACAATCCCCCACCGACCTCCAAAACCTTTACAAAGCCCCCGATATGACCATCCAGGCAACCTTGACTGAACGCAGCTTGCCCAAGAGGCTCCCGGCTGATCCTTTGAAGTCCAAGTTTGCTTTCGACCTTTCCAAATGCACCAAATAGCTCTCTGTGTGTTTCCCTCTGTTTTCTCTCTTGTTAAATCCCTCAGATGCAGGAACTAAAGGAAACTTCATGCAGAACCAAATTATCTGCGTTCCACATGTTTGGTTTTTAATAATAAAATACAATGAAGTAAAACCCAAAGGGTACAAGCCTCCTGACCCAGCTTTTACTACCTGGCCGGAACACATGGCAGCCACGCCTGTGGGGAGGGAACCCCACGGAGCCAGCTTGTTCTCTGTGACCCCCAACTGTCCAGAGAAAGCTCCTATCTTGTCCCCTGACCCTGGGTCACTCTGGGATCCTCAGTATCCACCTTTGTCCCTCCTGGAAGGGTGGGGGGGTTCTGGTGGAGACCAGGCTGTGACTGAGATGCTGCTTAGTTCAGAACCAGCTCAGCTCAGGAATCTTCCAGGTTAGGCTGCTGCATGTGCTGGCTCAAGTATTTGGGTTTTCTGTCAATTAATCCAAAGGTTTGGAGGATCAATTGCATGCCAATGGATGAGTACCTGAGCTAAGGACGCAGCGGTGACTCAGGAGTTAGCCAATCCAGAGGAGGAGGTTCATGATAAGCAAGCTTATAAGATAGGTAGGGGGCTGGGGTGGGACTCAGTGGAAGAGCCCTTGCCTAGCATGCCTGAGGCCCTGGGTTCAATCCCCAGAACTGCAAAAATTATTTTTTAAAAATATATAGGTATATATACTTACATATGTATGCATATGTGTGCATATACTTATATACAAATAAATATGTGTCCATGGTAGTGTTAAAAATGTAGGCACTTTTTAAAAGGTAGTTTTATTGGGATATAATTTACATACATCATTGCATGGCTGGGTATGCACTGCATGCATTTATCAGTTGATCATACTATGTCCCCAAAATGCTTAGAAATGTATGTCAGTTAAAATTGTAAAAATGGAAGCAAATTGTCCTTTGAAACCTGTACGGTGCAATGAGTTGGCCTGTGTGTCCAGCTGCATGTCTACCATGTCCATCAAGGCAGAGAGCACCTCCCTCAGCCCCCCAAGTTTCTGTGAACCCTTTGCAATTAAGTCTCTCTCTTCTGCTAGCCCCCGACAGTGACTGATCTGTTTTGGGTCCTGTGCTTCCGCCTTTTTGGAAGGGTGTGTGAATGGCATCCACCATCACGGAGCTGATGTGGCTGGCTCTTTTCAATCAACCCGACGTGCTTGAGATTCACCCACACAGCGCAGACATGACTAGTCTGCTCCTCTTTACGGCTGAGCAGCAGCCCAAGGCATGGATGTACCACAGTTTGTTCATCCCCGTGGATGGATAATACTTGAGTTGGTTCCAGGCTTGGGGTCTCACAGATGAAGCTGCTGTGAACATCCACGACACCTCTTATTTTTACTTCTCTTGGGTACATACTCCGGAGTGGAATTGCCGGCTCACATGGTAATTGTGTGAAGGACGCTAGGAGAAACCAGGACCCTAGGAGAAACCAGGACCCTGTCTCCGAAGCAGCCTGACTGTTGGACACGCCCTCCAGCCACACAGTTGCTTTCAGTGGAGCCAATTTAGTGCATGTAGAAAGCATTTCCCTGATGGCTGAACATCCTTTCACAGTTTATTGACCAGAGTATATAATGCATATGATTTTTATAATCTTTATTTAAGACCTATAATAATTACTCAACATTCGTGTGTTTACATGTTGTCATATATTTATGTAGAACATGCTGGAATTAAGAGTCATTGATGATCAGGGGACATGGGGAGGAAAAGGCAGACCACCTCCAGGCGGCCTCCTCATGCAGCTTGACTTCCTCACAACATGGTGGACTCCAGAGTGTGGGGTGTATTCCCTGGAGACTTAGGGCAGCTCGCAGCAGTGCTCAGAGCAGCAAAGCTGAAGCAACCCTCACCTTGGCAGCCCTTCTCGGAAGTCACACAGCATCCTTTCTTCCCCAGACCATTGGTAGCAGTGGTCATGAACCTGCCCAGATCCAGAAGGAAGGAAACCAGACTCTCATGGGGGGTTGGTTGGCAGGACCACGCCGAAGAGTAAGATGGAAGACGGGAGGTGTGGTGGTGGTGGTCTCTGGAAGTAGGATCTGCCACCGAATCAAACCCGGGAGTAGAACAACTTGTTCTGCTCTACCAACGCTTCAGAGGGATGATGAATAAGCACACGGATGAACTTGAACTTGAGGAATTCCCAAGACCAATGGGGGAATAAAAACCATACTGTTCAAACTTGGACAGCATGTATCACATTAGGGTAGAAAGTCCCCAGGAAACAATCCACACGCCCGGGCGGTTGGCGAGGGGTGGGCTCTGGGGGATGGGCTCTGGGGGATGGGCTCTGGGGGATGGGCTCTGGGGCGTGTGCAGGAACGTGCCAGTGGGACAGGGCAGGGTCAGAGGGCGGCTGGGCTGGCAGCAGAGGAAGTTGGGGACAGGCTGCACCCAGGTGGGAGGACTTCTAAGTAAGACCAGGGTGTGTGACCAACCACGAGAGCCCTGGGAAGCCACTACAGGGCTCAGACTGGCTCGGATGCACGCTCCGGAAGGGACCCGTGGGGACAGGGATGGCGCCCAGATTCCTGGTGGACAGGGAGGGGCCTAAGGTCTCTGCAGCAGCCCTGGAGAGAAACGGGCGGAGCAACTTCACACAAGGGTGGAGCGAATGGAGGCCGAGTTCACCCGTGGGCAGGGCTTCGGTGGGATTATCTAGGGGTGGGGAGGAGGAGTGTCCCCCCAGGCACGGCCCCGCCCTGGCCGGGCACGGGAATCCCAGGGGAGCTACTGGACCGCCCCCCCCCGCCCCCGCCCCCGCCACGCTCTCCCCAAATCAGCTCAACCAAAACTTTCGGGGTGGGCGGCAGGCACGGGTGGCTTTCGAACCTTCTCCTACGGAGGCTCCTGTACCGCTGAGACTGGAGGCCCCTGGGGTACACAGTGGGTGTCAAATGACGGCACAGGGGGCTTAGGGGACACTGGCGTGTGCAGAGGGAGGAAGGAGATAAGCCGTTTGGATTTTGGACACTTGGGGCTTCTGGGCAAGGATTTGAGTTCTTCCCCAGGAGCTGGACGCCGCTGGTTAACAGGGGACTCATCCCTAAAGAGATTAAGCCATTGCTCCCTCATCTGTGTCGCAAAGGGGATTCGTTGCTCCTGGAAAGCCACAGGAAAGTGTGTCCCGCGCTAACCATGCACACCCGGAGCGCCCTGACCGCTTTCCCTCCTTCCCGCAACCATCCTGGAACGTGGGCGGTTTTGGCCACGCCCATTTGACAGAGGAGGAAACCGAGGCTTAGAAAGACCAAGCAACCAGCAGGAGGTTGTCCAGTGAAGAAGCAGGGGGCGGAGCCCGGCATGAAACCCGGGCAGCCTGATCATAGAAGTGAGTGGAGGAGTCCACGGGCAACCACGTGACCTTAGAACCTCCCTCGCGTTTGCATAAAATGAATTGATATGATTACTGCTGTGTTATTAGCACTGTTAAAATTAGTGCCTGCATTAAACTCGGGCCTGCCGTTGCCGCCGCCCCCGTTTCAGAGAGTGACCACACTCGTTCCCTGTCCTCGCGGCGCCCACCGCAAACCCTCATAAACCATCCCCGTTGCCTTTCATTTACACGGTCCTCCAGGCCCAAAGGCCTCTGCGAATTTAACACGGCCTCCACCGGCATATCATAAAACAGAACCAAATGCTGCCTTCCCCCTCCCGCTCCGAGAGGATCTGTCAGAGCCAGTGGAGAAATAAAAACCAGAATCTCCAAACAATACACTTCCCCGCAGATAATAAATAAAATCTCCAAAGGGGGGGAAAGAGCAAAGGTTCCCACAAAGGCTGGGGCGAGCGTGCACCAGGCGTGCTGCTCATCAGTCCGAGCAGCTACCAGCAGACCCGGGTAAGGAACCAATTGAGATAAAAAATCGACGGCCGTCTCGCCCAAGCCGCGTGCACGTGAGTTGTGGACGTGGCGGGGGGCGCAGTGGGCAGCAGCTCTCCTTTGCTCTTTTGCACACAAATAAATACACATGTTGCTTGTGCGAAGCAGGCGCTTAATAAATTCTCATGCAGCGCATCAAAGGACCAGTGCTCATTTGTGAATTTTCCAAGTACGCATGTTTATGGAAAACGGTTCCTCTCCTCTCTCAGCCACGGAGCGGGCAGGAATTTGTTTCAACCTTTTGTGTTTCTGCATGCATGCCACTGAGCCTTCTATAGAGTGCACGTGGAGAAGTGACTAGAAAGTCAGGGTCCAAAGCCGCAACCATGCGCCCTTCCAGAGAAAGGGGAGAAAGAGGAAAAAGAGGAAGGCGTTGAGTTGTAGTTTTCATCTCTTCATTTTTTAGACTGATAACGCTGATGGGCAGGTTTTGACTAGTTCTTTTCTTGTTTTGCTGTTGTTGTTTGTTAGTTCGTTTTGGTACTGGGGACTGAACCCATGGACACTTTACTGCTGAGCCACATCCCCAGCCCTTTTTATTTATTTCTTTTTTTGAGACAGGGTCTCACTTAGTTGCTGAGGCTGGCCTCCAACTTTTGATCCTCCTAACTCAGCCTCCTGAGTCGCTGGGATTACAGGTGTGTGCCACTGTGTCCAGCTGTATGATTTTCATTGAAACAAATTTGGGGTTTCTCCAAACTCTGTACAACCTTCATGTCAGCCTTTACCTGATGGAGGCTGAGGTAGACATCAGATATATAGTTTTACTCCTAGTCCTGGGCAAGAGGGTCCTGCTTTGAAGGCCAGTCCTCGGGGGAGCCCACTCTGTCGCTCCTCCAGCCCCACCCCTCTTATGAGTTGAGGACACCCTTGGGCTCAGGGGCCATCCTACCCAGAGATCCCCTCACCCTCCTGGAGCACATAGTCAGCACCTACTGAATGCCATGTGGGAATGCCTGCTGAATGCTGTGTCCCTGTGTGACGTGTACGAGAGGCAGTCGTGGAGGGTGCTGTGGGCACCTCTAAGTGCCAATCCTTCTGAAATGTCATCCATCTCCCCACTCAAGCATGCCCCCTCTCCTTGGGGGATGAGGCTCAGTGGTGTTTTCTGAGAAAATGCTGTTTTAGTTGGTCATTTTCTGCACTGGACTCTTTCTTTGGAATGATACCCCCGACCTGGCTCAAAGATGCTCTGGGGGTGCAGAGTTCGGGGGCTGGGGAGAAGCTTCTCACCGTGTTTTGTGGTCCCTGCAAATGGTAGGACCCAGGGCAGGTCCAGGACCTGAGCCCCAGGACTCCAGACCTGGGTTTCTGGACGTCTCCTTGGCCTCTCCACCTAGTCCCCGTCGGGCACCCCAAACTCAACGAGCGCCAAACCGAAGTGATTCTCTTCCCTCTGACCTGAATTATCCCGGGGCTTCTCATCTCTACTGATGGCTGCTCCATGCACAGAATGTTCTAGATCCCTCAGAAGATTTCTTCCTTCTTCATTGTACCCCAAACAGAAACCGCCACCAGCTGAGACCTGCCTGCCTTGCCTGGCTTGGAGCTGAGGGCTTTACGCACAATGCCTCACTTCCCCCTCCCCTGGGACGATACAGAGAAAGAAACTGAGGGTCAGAGAGGTGGTGTCGCTTTCCAGGGAAATGCTCTTGCCAAACCCAGTTTCCCACCTAGTGGGTCGAACCTTTTCCTTCTGTCCCCAGTGGACCCCTCTCCCCAGCAAAACCCCTTCAAAGGCGCCCAGTGAGTGTTCAGAAAGTGGTGTTGGAGCGAACTCTGCTGACCTTCTAGAGGATACCTGGGCTGCGTCTCCATCCCGTCTGGTTGGAAGCTGCAGCCGACAGGAGGTCCTCCTTGGAGAGGAAGGGGACCGTGCCAGCAGCGGAGAGAACGGACGGGAGACTTTCAAGAGAAGGAAGGGATTCCGGGAAGTCTGTTTATAGAGCCAGTGAGTGACGGTGAGCGGGGGCGGTCCACGCATCCATCGCCCACCCTTTGGGCCTAATTATGAGCCCCTGTCCCTTTGAAAGTCGCCTTAACTCCCCTAAGTCGGCAGCTCACCCTCCATCAGCCCTGAGCAGCACGTGATCCCCGTGTGACTTGAAGGCATCTGGGTCTCTTTCCAGGGGCCCCAAGGGGCATGGGGTTTAGTTGGGGACGGTGACCACAGGCCCTTTGGTGGTGCTTCACGATTGTGCCGGGTGCTGTTCTAAGTTCTGTCAGATGCCCTATTCTCTGTGCACCTTGCCAGGAAGGCCCTATAATGAGCCTCACGGCACAGGTGAGGAAACCGAGGCACGAGAGCGCGAGCCCGGCTAAGGCCACCAGCCAGGAAGAGAAGGAGCGGGAGTTCAACATGGGAGGAGGCTCCAGAGCTGGCCCTCTATCCCTGCTTCTGTGTCTCCGTGTCTAGGGGTCCAAATCCTGCTGGCCAGCACCCCCTAACCGCCCGGCTTCAGCCAGCGGCTCCCTCTGGCCTGGGGGCTGCACCTGTGAAGCAGCCGGCCCTGGGAACTGCCCGGGAGGCCATCCACACGCAGATAAGGGGACCTCGGTGTCCGTCTGCTCTCGCTATCATTTCCCCCGACGCTGGGAGGCCTTTTCCCACACGCAAAGCTACAGGGAGGGCTTAAGACGCCGACCAGGAAGATGATGCTGGTTTTTGTTTGTTTGCAGAGCTGGGGTGGCTCAGGCCCTCCCGCGTCAGCGTCCGTCACCCACATCCTCAAGAGTTCCAGGCCGGCAGACAGTCAGAGCGAACCCTCCGCCACACGTGGCGTCGAGAGCCAGTTCCAGAAATAAAGGTTCGGACGCAGCCGGAGGCGCCCGCTTCTCCCTCCTGGGCCCGCCGCCACCCTGAGCTGACGTTCAGCGCGCACACCTGTACCTTTCACGGACACACGCGTGTGGCGTCAGGTCCGGCGTTGTTTCACGATCTCAAAGCTTCCCGTTCATGATGGCGTTGCAGACCTGCGTGCAGATCTTGCCTGACATTACGATTCTGAGATGGATCTGGGGGACCAGCGGCCGGGGGGTTATTTCAACACTCGGCCGGGCCGCCTGGGCCCTCGTGGGTTCATTCACTCTTCTCGCGATGGCCCGGCCCGTGGGGCCCAGGTCTTCAGCCTCACCAACAGTACTGCCGTGCATCTTCCTGACCGAGGCCCCGGGAGTTTCTCGAGGACCCCAGCAGCTGCTGCATCGCTGGGCTGAAATGTTTGAGCGTCTTAAAGCAATCCAGCGGTGGCTGGATGGTCCCGGGGCTTCCCATCCTGGCCGCCCCTGAGTTTCGTCAAGTGGCGTCGGTTTTACAAGTGAGGGGCAGGATCCTCAGGGGGTGCCACGCGATCCCCTGGATGGCCAAGGAGTCCTGTACGTTAGCACCTGAGCAGAAAAGTGATCCAAAACCAAGCGTGAGAGAAGCTCCATACTACGAGGCCTTCAAGAGCCCCCATGATGGGAACCAGGATCCGTGTTTTGGGGCTCCCACAGAGTGTGATTCTCCCCCCCAAAAGGCATACCCATGACAAAAGTGCGACTGCCGTTTTTTTTTTTTTTTTTTTTTCCTGACTCAACTGAGCATCATGAAATTGGAAATTCATTCCCATGTAAACCCTAGTATCAAATCCAGGACTTGGCATATAGTAGGTGCTCAGTAAAGGTTTGTTGATTGAATTAGCGAATCAGGGTTCACCATGGTAATCCAGAGCCTGAAGAAGGATCGGGGCCCCTGCAGTTTGATGAGTGAGTGAGTCAACGGGTGAAATGGCCGTGGTAACAGTAAGTTCAGGAAGTCACAGCGCTGAGGGGACCTGGCCTCTCACTCTTTCGTGCATTTACTTTTTGGTGGAGGGGTGGGTAGCAGGGGTTGAACTCAGGGGCCCTCCACCTCTGAGCCACATTCGCCAGCCCCTTTATCTATTTCATTTAGAGACAGGGTCTCACTGAGTTGCTTAGGCTTGAAGTTGCTGAGGCTGGCTTTGGACTCGTGATCCTCCGGCCTCAGCCTCCGGAGCCGCTGGGCCTGGCCATGCGTTCGGTTTTTGAATAAGCACGCATGCAGCTTGTCTTGTGCGCTAGATCCACGGTCACCATCTTGAAGTCCCTGTGGTGTGTTAATTTGCGGTGTGATCGATTCTATGTCCGAGATGCACACAGGGAAGCAAGTCTGTCCCCCCGGGATGGAAGGCAGCGGAGGTGGTCTTCCTCTTCCCACCACCCCCTGCCATGGCCTGAGGAGCCGCCCCCATTCCCTGAACCACTTAGCAGGACAGGTTCAGAGCCCGGATCCAGGTCCCCTCCGCCTTCAGTTCTCCCCAATCAAAAGCCGAAAGGCCAAAGCAGCCGAGATGTGAGCTGAAGTGTGTCTGAATTTGGTCCGGGGGGTCCGGGAGGGTTGCCTTTTCCTTTGTCTATTACACAAGAAAGGAGAGACGGGAGAGAGGGGCAGAGGATTTACCGACACGGAGGACAGGGGCTGGAAGCAGGGAGGCAGGAAACGTCATGAGAGACAAAAGTCGGCTCTGTGACATCCTGGTTTTCGGGTCCAGGACGCAGCATCTTAGAAACTCACACCTGGGGATCTGCCAGGCGGGTCTGCGGACACACGTCTCGGCTCCGGCAGGGCCGTAAACCACTCAGCCGCCACTCGCTGGCTGGACCGTGATGGGCCCTTGATGTATTTACCCAAGGAGAAGAAGTGAAAGGTAGCCGGAGCCCGAAGCCGTAAATACATCAGGGTGTCAGGTGACATCACCCCACGCTCCCTGCACGGTGCTGGGGCTTATGAAATCGCAACACAGGCCACATCTCTGGTGGACGGGGCGGCCAGCGTCCCCCTCCCTGCTGGGGGGAGGGGAGCGGGTACAGGGGCTTCTTTCTGCTTGAAGAGTTTTGACTGGTTTTCTTCTGCGGCGTCTGAGACGGAACAATGGGGTCAACAGAGCAAGAACCTCAGCTCCGAACAGAGTGGAGGCTCCTTGATTTCGAAGGGCTGGATCCATGCTAGTGTCAAAAATTCGCTCCTTTCTTGACGTTGATGCTCTTTTTGGCCTTACATACGCAGAGAAAGATAGATTTTTCTCCCTCCCTCCCTCCCTCCTTCCTTCCTTCCTTCCTGTCCCTGTTTTGTTGACCTAGAACTGGGCCTAGAACCCAGGGGCCTCAACCACTGAGCCACACCCCCAGCCTGTTAATGTTTTCCTTTGAGACAGGGTCTTGCTAAGTTGCTCAGGTTGTTCTCAGCCTCGCCGTCCCCCTGCCTCAGCCTCCTCAGCTGGAATTACAGGCGGCCACCTCCGCTCCCAACCAGAGCCAAGATCTTCCTTTGCTCCTCGCTGCCCTGTCCTCAGGGCCTGCTGCAGAGAATGCACTGCACTCAACAGATAGTTCTGAGGTGAATGATCACTGCTGGACCCAGGAGGGAAGATTTGGGTGGATTTTATGGCTAACTGAAACCATCAACTAACCTCAAGGTTCTTTGCGCTCATAAAAACTAAGTAGCAATTCTTCAACCCTGAAGATAGCATACGAAAGGATAGACTTTTCTCGGGGGAATTTAAAAGATGTTTCAAAAAGGCTTGAACCCAGCCAGGCACGGTGGCGAACATCTGTCATCCCCGCAGCTCAGGAGGCTGAGGCCGGAGGATCGGAAATTCAAAGTCAGCCTCACAAAAGCAAGGCCCCAAGCAACTCCGTGAGACCCTGTCTCTAAAGAAAATGCAAAACAGGGGCTGGGGAGGTGGCTCAGTGGTTGAGCACCCCGAGTTCAATCCCCAGTGCTCCCCCCAAAAAGACTTGAATCCCAGTCATTCTGCTGGGAACTCATGGTAAAGAAATAATCAGAACTCTGCACCAATGTTTAGGGACAAGATGGTCATGGCAGTTTGTTGAGAATAGAAGGAAACTGGAAATCATGCGGGTGTCAATCAACAAGATTATATGTAATATTTTAAGGGAAGGGTACATTGACATCCAGGTCCCGCAGGGAAGGGGCCCCTATAAAACAAGCTGCTTCGTTTCAAAGGTCCAGTCCCCGATCCAGCTCACCCAGGCATCCTCACAGCGTGGACCTGGTGGCCCCCACACCTGCATTCCTATCTGATCCACCAACATGACACTTCTGCACCCGAGTTCCCTGTGCCAGAGGTCTCACGTTTACTACCATAGCTGCCCCCACCCCAGTCTCTTGCTTTCCTGTCTCACTCTGTGACCTTTGTCTTCTGCGATACCTGCTTCCCATCTTGTGATGCAGCCAAGGGGTCCCTCACGAGACGCCGGTGCCATGCTGTTTGGACTTTCCAACTTCCAGAATCAGGAACCTCTTTTCTTTATAAGTTACTTAACCTCCGTTATTTCGTTACAGCTCTACCAAATGGCCAAGTGCACAAAGTAAGCTCTTTTTACGACATCTGCGCACGTGGTTGCATGTGTTTGTGCTCATGTGTGCATGTGTATGGAATCTATGGGTCAAATGCTAATGGTGGTTTTCATAGTGGATGAGATTTCATGGTATAAATCATACAACTTATGTTTGATATTTTAAAAACCAAATATGTGTGTGCATGTGTGTGTGTGTGTGTGATTCTTTTGTAAGCACACAATAAAAATTGTTTTTCTTTTCTTTTTCTTTCTTTCCTTTTGGTGCTGGGGATTGGACCCAGGCCCTCGCTCAGCTAGACAAGTGCTCTCCCCTTGAGCTGTACCACTAGCCCAAGGCTGGTTTTCTTTATGAAACTGAAGGTGTTCTGGACACTAAAGAGTTCATCCAAAGGAAATGACTTTTTCCTGAATAAAACACATACATTGCCTAAGAGGATTTTTCCACCCCGGTTCCACTGGCCACACGATGTGAACGAGTCCCATTTGGAAGCACCAAGGTGAGGAGGAGCTAGGAGGAGAGAGGATTTCCCCAAGGATTCCCCGGGATCACTGAGCGATTTCTGGAGGTTTCTTGATGGCCACCCTTGGAGGCAGGGCAGCGGAGGCCACTAGAATCTGGAGCAAAGAAGCCACCAGTGTAACGGACCACCCCCCACAGCCCAGGACAGCCCTCCAGCGCGAGCCGACCAGCCGGGAGCGGCAGAGGTGCTGAGCTGGGAGGCCCCGCCTGCTGGCCGTCCGGGCCACCCTCCCTGGGCCCCCATCTGCGACGGGCTGAGGAGGCATGGCGGGGGGACCCTCAGCCTGGTGCACTCAAGGGCAGCCCAGAGTGTGCCCCGCGGGGATAACTTGCAGAACGGGGACACCTGGACTCTGGGACTGAGGAGGGAGAGCAAGGCCTGGGGGTCGGGAGGTCTGGCGGACGCTGAGATGCTGGGCAGCGGAGTCCGTGGCTGCAGACAGGACTGTGTCCCAGACAGAACATCTGCACCACCCCGAGAGCACTGCTCACGGAGTACAATTAGGTCCCCAGTCTGCTTTCCATGTCTGTACATCTGCCTGTTCTGAACACTATGTAGAACCGGCTCCTACAGGACAGAGTCCTTTGCTTCTGGCTTGGTTCATTCAGCGTAAGGTTGTGGCGATTCTTCCATGTTGTCACGTGGATCCCCTTGCTGTTATTTTTCATTGCTGAGTAGTATTCTAGCATGCAGATGCACCACATCCTTTGTATCCATCCACCACTCAAGGGACATTCACATTGCTTTCACTACCTTTTTATTTCTTTTCTCTTTTTTGTTTATTTTCTCTATCTTTTTATTTGTCCTCATTAGTTATATATGGCAGTAGAATGCATTCTGACACATCATACACACATGGATTATAACTTATTCTTCTGGTTGCACCTGATGTCGGGTTACACAGGTCACGTCATCATATATGCACGTAGGGTAATGATGTCCGATTCATTCTACTATCATTCCCCCCCCATGCCTCCTCCCCTCCCTCCACTCCTCTCCCCCCATCCAGAGTTCCTACATTAAAATTCCCTTGCCTACCTGCTTATTGTGAATTAGTATCCACATATCAGAGAAAACATTCAGTCTTTGGTTTTTTGGGTTTGGCTTATTTCACTTATCATCTTATTCTCCAGCTCCATTCATTTACCGCAAATGTCGTAATTTTATTCTTCTTTAAGGCTGAGTAATATTCCATTGTGTGTATTACCACAATTTCTTTATCCGTTCATCTGTTGAAGGGCACCTAGATTGGTTCCATAGGTTAGCTCCTGTGAATCGAGCTGCTCTAAACATTGATGTGGCTGTGTCTCTGTAGTGTGCTGATTTTAAGTCCTTTGGGTATAAACCAAGGAGTGGGATAACCAGGTCAAATAGTGGTTCCATTCCAAAGTTTCTCTATTGCATTTTTAAAATATGTTTTAAAAATGTATTTATTGTTAACCATTATGATAATGGATACTTTCCTATATACATATACAGCCTAGAATATAGCAATCTCTTCAAATATGTAAATGCTACAAAACAGATTCCATAGCTATTCATCTGTCTAGCTGTCTATCTGATCTATCTCATGTTGCCACATGCTCAAGAAAATCTCAACGGTTTAGAATCTTCCAACTTAGAAGCCATAAAGTCACTGAGTGGATCAGACCGGGAAGGTTGAGCCTGGGTGTGTGCATGAGAGCAGCCGATGTTTATTAAAAGTCTATCTAATGCTTACCAACTCTGAAGCTCTTGATGCGTGTCAATCACTCTACCCTCTCGGCCACTGTAAGAGGAAGGTGTTCTTCATATCCTGATGTTACAGATGAGGAAACTGAGAGCCCAAAGACTCATAGCATGACCGGGGCACAGGCTTAGGAAATGACAGAGTTCAAAGCCAGGAGGTCCGATGCGAGCCCCAGCCTCCTTCAACATGCATGCACTGATTTTTAAAATTATTATAGTTATTAACTTACAGAAATTATACAAGGAGTGGATTCCACTGCAACTTTTCAAATCATGTCCACCTGTTGCTCTCTCTTCTCTCCCTTTTCTCCCCCTCCCCCTGACCCCCTCCCCCTTCCCTGAAAATCCCTCTTCTATTTTCAGGTTATTTTTCCTTCTCTTTCAGGTTTGTTCCTGGGTCTAGCTTATTCATGTACATGATGTCCTGTAGTTCTGTCCATTTCCCTGCAAATGACCTGATTTCGTTCTTCTTCATGGCTGAATAATACTCCTGCATGTAAATGTACCATGTGTTTTTCATCCATTCATCTTTCGACAGGCTTCAGGCTCAATCCGCAGCTTTACGCCTGTGAACAGTGCTGCTTATTAATTAACACAGTTGTGCCGGTGTCTCTTGTGTGTGGCGACTTTATTCACAATCACGCCCAGGAGCCGGGTGGCAGGATCCTCCAGGGCTTCTGTCTTTAGTCCCTTGAGGACCACCATCAACTCCTCCTTCAACATTCCCACTAACACTCTAAGGCTTCCTTTTTCTCCGCATCCTCAGCAGCATTAAGTTTTGTTTCTTTTTGGTTTATTGACACTAGCCATTCTGACTGGGTTAGATGGGACTTCGGTGTGGCTTTGATTTGCATTTCCCTCATGGTTGAGGATAATGAGCATTTCCTCTCTTTATCGGACATCTGTACGTCTTCTTTTGCAAAGTGTGTGTTTGGATCATTGGCCCAGTTTTGGACTGGATGACTTGGTCTTTGGTTGTTATGGCTTTGGGATTCTTTCTGTATTCTGGATGTCAATCATCTTTCAGCTGCACAGCTGGCAAGCCTTCTCCCACTCTGGAGGCTGCCTCTCCACTCTGCGATATAGAGACTTTTAAAAATTTTTGAATTTGTTTTAATTAGAATTTGTTTTAATTTGAATTTGTTTTAATTACACATGACAGTAGAATGCACTTTGATACATCATACATAAAGGAGTATAATTTCTCATTCTTCTGGTTATGCATGATGTCAAATTCTGCTGGTCATATAGTTACATATGTACACAAGATAATAATGTCTGATTCATTCTACTATCTTTCCTACCCCCCTCCCCCCTCCCCTCCCCCTTCACTCCCCTCTACCTAAAGTAACCCTATTCTTCCCTAGCAAACCCCATTGTGAATTAGCATCCACATATCTGAGAAAACATTTGGCTTTTGGTTTTTGGGGATTGACTTATTTCACATAGCATGATTTTCTCCAACTCCATCCATTTACCATCATTTCATTCTTTTTTATGACTAAGTAATATTCCATCACATATATACACACACATATATATATATACATATATATATATATATATATATATACATACACATATATTTATACACACAGCACATTTTTTTGAAGGGCACCTAGGCTGGTTCCATAGTTTAGCTATTTTGAATTGAGCGGCTATAAACATTGATGTGGCTGTGTCACTGCAGTATGTTGATTCTAAGTCCTTTGGGTATAAACTGAGGAGTGAGAATTTGATGTGACCCTCTGTGTCAATTCTTCCTTTCATTTCCTCAACTATTAGGGTCCTATTCAGAAACTCATCGCCTGTGTCTCTATCTTGGACTGTTTTCTCCTAGTAGTTTCTGAGTCCCAGGTCCTACGTTAGTGTGTTCGATCTATTTTAAATGGATTTTTTATGACAGAAGGGGATCTAGTTGCAAACTGCTGCTCATGCAAATCCAGCCTCCCAGTGCCAGTTGTTGAAGAGGCTGCCTATTCTCCAGCGCATGTTTTGGGCTTCCTGCCAATCATCAGCTGGGCCATAGATGCATGGGTTCATTATTTCTGGGTCCTTTCTTCAGTTCCATTGGCACGCATGCCCATTTTTATGTGGGTATATTGCTATTTTTGTCACTGTGGATCTGTACTGTGGTTTTTTTTCGTTTTTCTTTTCTCTTTTTTTGGTACCGGGGATTGAACTCAAGGGTACTTGACCACTGAGCCACCTCCCCAGCTCTATTTTGTATCTGATTTAGAGACAGGATCTCGCTGAGTTGCTTAGGGACTCACTGTTTCTTGAGGCTGGCTTTGAACTTGAGATCCTCCTGCCTCAGCCTCCCGAGCCACTGGAAAGACAGGTGTGTGCCACCACGCATGTTCTGAAACCAGGTATTTTGATGTCTCCAGCGTAGCTCTGTCTGCTCAGGATTGCTTTTAGCTAATTCTGGATCTTTTGTGCTCCCCCATGAATTTCAGGGTCGTTTTGTCCAGCTCTGTGAAGAACGGTACTGGCGTCTTGCTGGGGTGGCGCTGAGTCTCCAGATTGCCCGGGGTACCGCGGCCACTTGCCTGTGTTAATTCTCCCCATCCAAGCTCGCCAGTGGGCTTTCCGTCTTCTGCTGCCTTCCTCCATCTCTTCCTCCGGGGTCTTTTTGTTTTTATGACATAGGTCTTTCACCTCCTCGTTAGGTTTATTTTCTAGATTGTTTTTTGAGGCTACTGTGAGTGGAATTGCTTTCCCGATTGCGCTCTCAGCGAGCTCGTTGCTGGTATGGAGAGAGCTACTGGCTTGGTGTGTTGGTTGTGTATCCTGTTATTTTGCTGAATTTGTTGTCAGTTCCAAGAGTCTAGTGTTGCCTTTAGAGTTTTCCAAGTGTCGAATCATGTCATCAGCAAATGACAATTTGACTTCCTCTTTTCCTATTGGTGTCTCTTCTCTCTTCCTCTTGCCTAATTGTTCTGGCTAAAATTTCTGGTATGATAACCAAAATCAGTGGAGAGACTGGACAGCTTGTCTTGTCCTTGTTCTTCGAGGAAACGCTCTCAGTTTTCCCCGTTTGGTCTGATCTCAGCCCTGGGTTTGTCATATGTGATCCATGGTGCTGCGACTTGGTCCTCTCTATACCTAATTTATTCAGGACTTGTATCACAAAGCAGCGTTGAATTTTATCAGTCATTTTCTATACCTTTTGAGATGATGAGGTGATTTTTATCCTTCATTCTATTCTTGCTGCACTAGTGTTTTTCAATCTTTAGAAGTTCTTCTTATGATTTCTTATTACTTGTCTTTAAAATATTTGTGTCAATATAAGCTAATTGTTTCATTTCCCTTTTTTTTTTTTTTTTTTTTTTTTTTGGTACTGGGAATTGAACTCTGGATCACACCCCCCAGTCCTATTTTATATTTTTTTAATTTAGAGACAGAGTGGGTCTTGCTGAGTTGTTCAGGGCCTTGCTAAGTTGCTGAGGCTGCCTTTGAACTCGAGATCCTCCTGTCTCAGCCTCCAGAACCACTGGATTACAGACGTGAGCCACTGCGCCCGGCTCCTTTTCCTTCTGACGTCCCACAGTTTGCAATTTTCTTTTTAATCACGTTCCCCGTGTTGATCTTAAAATATGGGCTTCGGAGTCCGGCCGCTCGGTGGGAGTGTGAGGCCTTAAACGGGCACTTCGATCCCTCCGAGCCTCAGTCACCTCCTCTGTGAAATGGGAACCGTGCCTGCTGCAGCGTCGCAGGAGCGAACCCCATGCACACAAAGCTCTGGACCGTGTCCTGGTGCGGCCTCTGCCCCGCGCTGGCCTGGTGCTTCCAGTCGCCGCGTCGCGTGCGCTGCTGGCTTCACACATCTGCGGGCGCTGGCCTCAGGGCGGCGAGGGCAGGCTGGGGAGCGAGTAGGGACGCGGGCCACGGACCCCCAGACGCACAGCAGCCCCTGACCCGCGCCTCGCCTCTCGGCACATTCCGAGCTGCAGAGCTGCCCCTGTCTCTCCGGATGATTTAGGTTTTGGAGAAGGACTGGGGAAGGATTTGTTTTGACGTTTAAAGGCAATCCAGGTAATGAATGGCAGGGGCGGCGTCCCCTCCCTGTCCATATATCTGCGCAACAGTATCTATTTTTGACGTAGCTGACACGCCATTTCCTTTGGCTGCACGAGGGGGGCTCGTCTTTCAATTAAACTCGTCTCCAACCGCTCGATCTGCAGCCCCATTGGGGGCAGATTCCGGCGAGGGAAGCAGGAGAGCCCGGCGGGCCTGTTGGCGGTCAGTGATGTATGGGCGAGGAGCCCACGGACCTGAGCCCGGGCCACACCATTAACTAATGACAGAGAGTGTCCCCAAGTCTCCTCCTCACCTTTAACGTGCACATCCAGAAGCAAACTTAAAGCAGGCGAGATAAGCAGGTCGGATAAACAGGCAAAGAAAGTAAAATCATATCATCGTCTCTGGTTTGGGGGTGGGGAGGGGGTGATGCACTTGATTAAGAATTAACTTGCCAGGTGAGGTGGCAGCAGCTGGGAGTTCTGTAATCCCAGCTACCTGGGAGGCTGAGGCAGGAGGATCACAAATTTGAGGCCAGCCTCAGCAACTTAGAAGAAAGAAAGAAAGAAAGAAAGAAAGAAAGAAAGAAGGAAGGAAGGAAGGAAAAAAGAAAAAGAAAGAAAGAAAACTATAGCAAAGAAACTTTCCGGCTTCTCTGAGTGTCTCTGTTTCACTGACTAGCAGATCTCCCTTCTCCACAACAACCCAATGCCCAAGGGGTTCAGAATTCTCTTCCTAAGAGTTAAGCTGGCAGAGCAAAGAGAGAATACCAGTCAGGAATCAGGAAAACCCAGTTTCCCATTTCTCTCCCTTCCCGGGACTTGGTTTGTTCATCTGTGAAAAGTCTCTCATGTGCTTTGAAGGGTCACTGTGAGGATCTAAATGCAGAGAAGGAAATAGAGAGAGAGAGAAAGGAAAAGAGGAGGAGGAAGAAAGGAGGAGGGGCGGGGGAGGGGAGGAGAATATATCTGTGCGAGGATTTATAAACTGTGGCAAAGTGCTTTCCAAATGTTGCAATTATTAGATAACTAGGAGGAGACATTTGGGGTCTACATGAGGAAAAAACAATAACAATAAAGAAGGTATTGAACCAGGCTTCCACCCTACGTCCCCCACCCCCGGCCCGCAGGCCTTTACTCTCTGGTTTTGAATCTTTGATCTTTTTACTTAAAAAAAAATTAAAAGACAGCCAGGGGGTCTTAGAGTCTGCCTGAGCCCCTCTGATTTAAACAAAATCACTTAAATGAAACAAAGGCCTCCTGAACATATCACGGGCAAGCCGGCTTCTCTGATATTTGGGTGGATTTTCTGTCTGCGGAAGCCAAGCAGAGCGGGCTGGGAAGGTGTGGTAGGGGGTTCGGAGGATTCCGGGCTCATTCGCCGGCTTGGTCTATAAGCTCAGGATTCCTCAAGTGTGGAATTGGGGTGAAAAATAATTAGAGTTTCTCACCAGGCCGAAGTCACCCTGGGTCCTGGTGCTGGCCCCTATGGGATGATGGAAGACACAGCCCAGGAACCAGAGAGGGGAACGGCCAGGAGCCTCTTGGCAGGAGGCCTCATCTGCTCCAGCCTTTCTGTGCAGGGCCGCTGCTTGCACTGTGCCCGGGAGGCAGACGGGACACCGGACCCCACGCCGAGGCTGCTGCCAGCCGGTCACTGCACCCTCATCTCCTGGGCCACAGGATCCCGCTGCCTCGAAGCCCAGCATTACCTGGTCCCTGGACCAAGGGCCTGAGGCCCGAGGCTCCCTTCTCATGGTGTCTACTAACGTCTTGTGGAACTAACCAGCCAGCAAGTGGACTTGGGAAAGACACCACCTGTCGGTCTTCTTACCAATGATGACCCGGCAGGCAGCTTCGTTTAGAGATGACATCTCAGTGGAAAGAGTACCTAAAATTTGAATGACTCTAAAAGACCTTAAAATGTGAAATATTGCCAGGTAACACGTTAAGCCATGAACTTACACCTCACTTTCATTTCATTACCAAGACACAGGATGGAGAAGAGGTTTCTCCACCCCTCATGTGACTATGGCTTGGGGGCTTGGGTCCTCGAATCCACCATAATAAGTGACATCAGAGTAACTCAGCGGCTGCAGTCCAAAGGCTTAACAGTTGATGAATGGATTCACAAAATGTGGTCTACCCACATAATGGAATGTTATTCAGCCATGAAAAGGAAATTGGTAGCGATACATATTGTGGGTTGACCTTGAGAACATACTGAGTGAACGAATCCAGACACAAGGGCTACGCAGAATATGATTCATTCATATAAAATGTCTAGAAGGGGAAGATTAATAGAGATGCTTGGCTGAATAGACCTAGGAGTTGGGGGAGGTAATAAATAAGGGGCCACAGTTTCTTTTTTTTAAGTGGATTTTTTGAAATAATAACTTCATTTTATTTAGTTTTGTATGTGGTGCTGAGGACAGAACCCAGGGCCTCACGCATGCTAGGCAAGTGCTCCACCACTGAGCCACAATCTCAGACCCATAGTTTCTTTTCAGTTAAGAAAATGTTCAAAAAATTGACCGGGATGGTTATAATATGTACCTGTGAATATAGTGAAAGTCATTGTGTGCTTTAAATGAATGAATTGTTATGTGATTTAAATCTCAAAAAGCAGTTTAAAAATTACTTTGTGGACTATAATGCACCAATAAAAAATAAGGAAAAATCTACCCCACGGCATGCAGGGCTGCACTCATCCAGGAGGCCTGCGTGGGGGCTGCTTGGTGGGAACCACCCTGGGATTCACATGTGGGGCCCCCTGTCTCTGAAAGACAGGAAGTATCAAGAGGAAGGGATCCCCGGGGTCAGAATGGTCAGGCGAAGTAGCTTATGGCCATCCATCCTGAGGACAGAGAACCGCTATCCCCACATATCTAGGGTTGTGTTGTTGAAGGAAAAAGAACCTCGTTCTGTGTAATTGATGGAGTTTACATGGTGTGCTGGTCAGTTTTTTGATACTGTAATAAATACCCGAGATGATTCATTTAAAAAACAGAAAAGGTTTCTTTTGGCTCAGGGGTTTGGAGCCTCTAACCCTGGTTGATTGGGACCTGTGGTGAGAGCACATCATGGCAGGCAGCATGTGGGACAGCCCTGCTGTTCACCTCCTGGAAGGGAACGAAAAGGAGGCAGAAGAAGAGACTGGGGTCTCACAATCCCCCTGGAGGGCACACCCTCAGGGACACCGGACCTTCCGCTAGGCTCCAGCTCCAAAGTGCCACGCTGGGGACTAAGTCTTTAACACGTGGCCTTTGGGAGACACTCAAGACCCACACTCAAGCAGGCGGACAGTCAGCTGGGACTCAGCATTGGTCGAAATCTCAAAAGCAGAAACACACATGGCTTCTCGGGAAAGGCGGCGCTCCCGGTCAAGGCCGCTCAGGATCAAAGCGCGGGCGGTCAGTCTGGGGCACTGAGAAGCCACTCCCGCACAGGGGCGAGGTCTGGAGTGGAAGGGGCCCAGGACACGCCCCATTGTTAAGTAAACGCTCGTGATTCCAGGAAGACCAGATCCCGAGTTCATCAGGATCCTGCCGAAGCAACGGGACGCAATCGGGATGAGATGGTTTGAGAGGAATCATAAAACCAGCAGAAGGCCGCGTTATAAGGCTTCTTGAGCTGTCATCCCTGGGGAGGGTGCTCAAGGGCCACCTGTAGCAGGCAATGTCATGTATTAGGTACGTGCGTGACCTCAGGGCCAGAGAGCTGGGTTCCAATCCGGATTCTGCTGCTTATCCACGTGGGCTGTTGGAACCTCGCCTACGAGGTCAGGGAAATTATAAATGCATCACGGGGTCATGAAAGCATTAAAATCAGGGCTTTTGTTGATCTCCTAAAATTTTTTTTGTTTGTAAAAATAAAATGTTCTGGTAGAACCTTTGTACAAAACATGTATATTAAAAATCAGAAGCAAGCACATCCTGAAGCCTCACCCCCCAGACGTATGGCTGCTTTTCCTTTGTTCTTTTAAATGTTTTCTACATTTGCTTCAGTAAGTGCTTATTATCATCATCACGAAAAATACTCTAAATCTGACACATTTAATGTTAAACCGTAACACCACCCTGCTAACATTCTGCAGGACGGCTTTTCCTGGTTTTTGGTTTTGTTTTTCTTTTTGTTCTGAGGATTGAACCCAGGGGTGCTTAGCCGCTGAGCCGATCCCCAGCCCTTTTCATATATTTTTTAAAATTCCAAGACAGGGTCTTGCTAAGTTACCTGGGGCCTCACTAAGTTGCCGAGGCTGACTTTGAACTTGTGATCCTCCTGCCTCCCAAACTGCTGGCATTACAAGAGTGCCACCTCACCTGGCTCAGCTTTTACTTCTAATGTCTTTGCTGAAAGGCAGCAGGATGCAGTGCTGAGGTAGGTGTTAGGAAGCCTCGGGGTCGAGTCTCCATCATCACCACCACCATCACCACCACCGTCACCACCTCATGACCACCACCCTTGACCATCATCATACCCACTACTGCCATGAGTACAATACGATCACCACCACCATCCTCACCACCATCGGGACCATCATTACCACCACCATCACCATCACCATCACCACCACCACCATTAACATCACCACCATCAGCATCACCATCACCACCACCACCATCACCACCATCACCACCACCATCACTATCACCATCACCACCACCACCACCACCACCACCATCACCATCACCATCACCACCACCACCATCAACATCACCACCATCACCATCACCACCATCCTCACCACCTTCACCACCACCACCACCATTACCATCACCACCATCACCACCACCATCACTATCACCATCACCACCACCACCATCACCACCATCACCACCATCACCATCACCACCATCCTCACCACCATCACCACCACCACCACCATCACCACCATCCTCACCACCATCACCACCATCACCACCACCATCACCACCATCCTCACCACCATCACCACCACCACCACCACCACCACCACCACCACCATCACCACCACCACCACCATCACCACCATCCTCACCACCATCACCACCATCACCACCACCATCACCACCATCCTCACCACCATCACCACCACCATCACCATCACCACCATCCCCACCACCATCACCACCATCATCACCACCATCACCACCTCCACCACCATCATCACCATCACCACCATCACCACCACCATCACCACCTCCACCACCATCATCACCATCACCACCATCCTCACCACCATCACCACCACCATCACCATCACCACCATCCCCACCACCATCACCACCATCATCACCACCATCACCACCTCCACCACCATCATCACCATCACCACCATCACCACCACCATCACCACCTCCACCACCATCATCACCATCACCACCATCACCACCACCATCACCACCATCACCATCACCACCATCATTGCCATCACCACCATCACCACCATCACCACCATCACCACCATCACTAATCATGAAGCTTCTGTCCCTGGCCAAGCTACTCCATCTCTCCGGATTCTGGATGTGGACTTTGGGCCTCTGTTTACCTACCTCTAATCCAACATTAAACACCTACCTGACCCGACAAGGAAAGCTTGACGTCCCATTTCTCTATCATCCTTAACATCCCACCCCATGACACTCTTACCAAGGTCCCAGCGCCCTTCCTGGCACTCAGGTTTAAATGTCAGCAGAAGTGAACCGACAATAATTTTGATTTTACTGAAATTCTCCAGAGCCCACATCTGGGGAACTTTTCTAAAGTCAACTCTGACTCCCAGGTTCTGGGTCTCGTAGACCAGTTAGCAAGATTTAATCACGACGAGGCTTGGAAGAAAGAGCTGGCACGCAATCAGCAGCACAAAGCTGAGTCCTCAGGCCTGGTGGCCAGGAAGTCCAGTCTCGGGAGCAGAGGATCCGGGCAGCCTTTCCCCCTCTGGACTCCGTCCCTGACCAGTTGCCTCACAGCAGAGCATATTCCTGAGAGAGGCGATCAGACATTCCTTTGAGTTACACTACATCCAAATATCAGAGGACGCCTTTGAACCCCTCCGACAAACCACAAACTTGGGACCCAACGTTGACATAACACTCAGTGGATTCAAAACACTGAGCGGGGGAGGGGAGGGGCCCGCAAACCTCTTTGATTAAATGTGTTTCTTTCTCTTTGTGCCCTAATGGGGTCTAAGGCACTGGCTGGCCACTTAGACCTTCATGTGCTTGTTTTCTGAAGAAAGTCTCTGTCATGTCTTGGCTCAGAAGTCTCCAGCCAAGTGCAATATTAGAGATCTGTTATTGGTTTAAATAACCAAGCAGTGCGATGCATAAACATTCAGGCAGGAAAGGGACAGCGGTGCAGACGTTTCTCTTAAGAGAGGGACGTAAAGAAAAATCAAAGTCTGAGCCGTCCAAACATCTCCTTTTCCAAGGAATCGGGCTTATCTCTGCACAGACGTCCCCCTGAGGAGTGACTGTCTAACCTCCGTGCCACGTTTTTTAAGCCCTTGAAACTGGTTTCAGTTTTTGCTAAGATGGATGTCAGGTCTGAAGGAAAACCCGAGTCATTGATCTCTGCCAAAACTTTTTCTTCTTCTTCCACGGCGGGAAGTTATGAAGCGAGGTGCCTTCGAAGGGAAATGCGCTCCTTCCAAAGTTATCAGGCTCCTGTGGTTGGCTGATAACCAAAAAGTCTCAACCTCAGAGGGACAGAAACAGGATAAATGAAGAGGTCACTGGAAAACAGACATGGCTCTGCAGCCGGGGAGAGAGCGAGGGAACTTTCTGGAAGGAGTGCTGTTTTGTTGGCTAATCAAAGGAGTTCTGACAAGGAGGTGCACCTCCGTCCTGCCCGGTCTCCTCCTCTTTAGAAATCCGCTTGGGGAAAACATTAGAATTCCAGGCACCTTTTCAATTAAGAATAAAAGCTAGAGGGCCAGTTAAAGCCAGTGACGGATTTCTTCCTCTCCCCTCTGCTCCCGAGGAAACGAATTCTCTTTGAAGCCAGAGTCAGAAGCTGAAGTCTGGTCTACAAGAAAACCTAGAGTGGCCAGAGGCACCGACGGTGCCTGTAGGTGAAGGATGAAGGTGGAAAGGCATTTCCACCCCCAGGGTGAAGCCGAGGGCCCACGTTGTCGAGAGACAGAGGTCCAGGGTCTGAGGCAGGAAGGAACGGAGGCGTGGTAGAATGCAGGACCGTCCCTGCCCAGGGTCTCGGGACTCAACATTTGGGGATTTAGAAAGCATTCATTATGGTTCACCACCAAACCTCCAGCTTGCATTAGCCAGGCATCTGGAGTTGCTTTGAGGGAGACCAAGGATCAGCCCCGCACCACCATATCTGGCTACATGTTAAGCTGTCACAGTTACTAAGTCTCCTCCAACCCCAGAGAAATGAAAAACAAAGAACCCCAAGGAGCTGAGAGAGACAATGGATCAATGGCTTGTCACTCAGCAAGGAATCCGAGTCATCCGAAGTGGAAAAGGTAGCCCCATAAAGGAATGATGGACGTTTGAGGAGATAGATGTGCTTCCCTGGGTTGGAACACCCAGGTGTAGAGGTATGGGAACATCTCGCCACACCCCATCCATAGGAACCATCTTTATGCTTTTATGTATCTGTTAAAAGGTCACACTAAATATTCATTTAATTTAAAAAGTGATTTAAATTTTTCAAAAGTGGGAAAGGTCATCATTTTTTTAAAAAGTCATGAATTATTTTGAGTCAAATGCAATTTTCCCCCCTTTATGTTTTAGATTTTCTTCCATGGTTAAAGCTACAAGTTTTTTCCCACAGGACATTAAAGTCCTCAGAATTTGCAGACTAGGAGACCCATTCCAGCTCTGCCTCTGCCCTAGTAATTAGAAGATTCCCACCAGGTTGGGACTCCTTTGTGTTCCTGGGAGACAGAATGGAAAGGAGTGGAGACCGTTCCCCAGGGGCGCTGATACAGGCTGGAAATACGTATCGCTAGTGCCCTCTAGTGGCCAGACCCGGGTGGGTGTTCAAAAGTGTTTCCTCCCTAAGGTCCCTGAGAGCTTTTGGAAGTTTCTGGGGACTTGGCTGTTGCCATCAGGGTCTAGTTGTGATGGCTTTGGGAGTCTTCATTGTAAGCAGTTGTAAATCCTTTTCAGGAAGCAGGTGGGTTTGAAACTGAACTGCAATGTTTGAAAATGGCAAATGGTAATTTTTCAGGGAGGGATCTCACTGGCTCCAGGGCAGACCGTTCTTTGCCTGCATGATTTTCTTCTTTCATTACTAACAGCTTATTTTTTCATTCTACTATTAATTCCATGGTTTGTGTATTATGAATATAGCTGTTTTGGACATTATTGCATATGTCATTTGGTCTACTTTATTATTATTACTATAGCCATGCCAGGTTTCTTATTATTTTCATGATAGATTATTTTATTTTTTAGCCTTTTACTTTCCCCCAACTTTCCTTGAACATTTGAAGTTGGTTTCTCGCAGGCTACATATGGTGGTTCTTGATCTTTTATCCAGTCTGCCTCTTAATTGATGTGTCCAGTCTAACTAATTCATGTAACATTTGATATGGGTGATTTAAATGACTTTTGCTAATTATTCACTTGTTCCAAGAAATTCCACTTACTTGCATTGGGTTTATTTTGCTCTTCTTTTTCTGTTGCCTTGAGAAGAAGCTCTTGTCCATTTGAGACCTTTACTTAATCTAAGATAAGAATATAATACTATAAGCTGCTTTGCCACCTTTGCTTTAGCGGCATGCCACAAATTTTATAATTTCCATTGAGATTCTTTTTCTTTGATCCATGTTGATCTTCAAACATCTGGGAATTTTCTACTTATCTTTCGGTTATTAATTTTCATTTTAATTTCCTGGTGATCAGGGGCAAACGTGATGTGATTTCAAGCCTCTGAAATAATAATGATAGAAATTTTAAGGCTCTGAACGTTCTTTAAGATGATTTTGTACAACTCTTCATGTAAAAATTGAGGTAACTCATTTTTATCATCGAAACAATTGCGATCTGAGATGTAATCTTCTGAAAGTCCTACTAATTGGCAGAATCGGAGCCGAAAGGCAAATCTTCCACGTCTTTATTCAAAACATGGGGTCCTTCCATGGTATCTCCCTCTGCCGGCATGACCCCACTAACCAGCCATCCTCAAAGCAACATCTTCACACCAATAAAAATGTTCTATTGCCAAGGTCATTTGGCAAAGTCGTTTTTCCTTCTTCATGCTACTGGTCCTGCCTTGTGAAAGTCGTAAGTATTCTCTTTGACCTGGAGATTCTACTTTCATTTTTACTTGCTTATGTGCTTACTTTTTGTGGTACTGGGGATTGGACTCATGGCTTCCGGCATGCAAGACGAACACCCTCCCACTGAGCTACATCCCCAGCCCTGTGGCTGCTCGTTTTACAATAAGTCATTGACCTACAGGTCCTCTCTACATATAGGTATCCAGAATTTTACAAGCTTTTTTTTTTTTGACAGTTTAAAAAGAAACCAGATGTTCTAACCCTCAATTCAGTACTCTTTTCCATATTCTTCTTCTACTAGGGAGAAGAGAGGAACAAAAGAGAGAAAAGATAGACTCATGGTATCTGGTAACTGGATTTAAAAGTTGCATTGAGAACTCTGCAGGGATGAGGCCAGAATTGTTTTCAAATGACTTTGTCACTGGTGAGTTGGGAACAGAGAAGTCCACTCAGCTGAAGTTTCTAGACCTGTATGTGGAGAGCCAGGTGCTATGGTGCGCACCTGTAATCCCAGCAACTCGGGAGGCTGAGGCAGGAGGATCGCAAGTTTGAGACCAGCCTGGGCATCTCAAAATAAAAAATAAAAAGGGATATGAGTATAACTGGGTGGTAAACCGCCCCTGGGTTCGATCCCCAGTACTGGAAAAAAGACAGAAAGAAGAAAACAAGCAGTGGAAATGCTTGGCCCCCTGGAGACTGAATGAATTCACTAATTCTCATTTCCTGGTTGCCATAGCAATAGCAAGTGGCTCTATTTTCAAAAACCCATAGAATATTTAGAGGAGAACCTTCTAAGTATGCAAGGTAGTTGACAACTTGTCCCTTCTATATTTTCATGTCAGAAACAAAGAAATGCTTCGTTAATTCTGAGTTACATTTAATGAATACTAATTATGTGTCTGTCTCCATGAAACAATCGTGAAAAACAACTTAGTCCCAGATCTCTGATTGGCTAAAAGGAAGTTGGACATCCATGAAAAAAAAAAATGGAGAACAACATCAAGCAAGTGAATGCATAGCACGAAACACAAGCAGATTAATGCCACATGAAAAAAAAAAATCAAGCATCCAGAAGCAGGGTTTATTCCCAAGATATTTTGAATTGCACTGAGAAGGATCTGTGTCTATGTGAGCAAGCAAGCTTAAATCTCTGCACTTCAGCTTTCCCATCTGAAAATGGGGATAATAATAGTACACTACTATTATGGAAATTGAATAAGAAAATGGGCATCGTTAGAATTTTTTTTTCTTGGTACAGAAGTTTGAGCCCAGAGACGCTTAACCACTGAGCCACATCCCTAGCCCTATTTTGTATTTTGTTTAGAGACAGGGTCTCACTGAGTTGCTTAGGGCCTTGCTTTTGCTGAGGCTGGCTTTGAACTCATGATCCTCCTGCCTCAGCCTCCTGAGCCACTGGAATTACAGGCCTACTCCTGGCTTATTGTTAGTATATATATATATATATATATATATATATATATATATTTTTTTTTTTTTTTTTTTTTTTTGGCGGTGCTGGGGATTTGAACCCAGGGCCTTGTGCTTGCGAGGCAAGCACTCTACCAACTGAGCTATATCCCCAGCCCTATTGTTAGAATATTAAATGCTAAAATGTGCTATATAATACTAAATTACCCACAAATCCCTTTGAACCTAGATACTGTGGAGCTGGATGGAGATTCTGAGGGTTTGCAGAAAGCCGAGTGGGCCCACCTAGCCTGACAAATAACCAAGATACCAGAGGCAAGCCCATTTCCACTGCATTTGCTAGTTTCTCTCAGTAGATGGCGCCCTTGAGACCTTGATCCTCAGAGATCTGCCTATTCATTTCTTCATCTATTGATTTATTATTTCATCCCGGGGCCCCGGGGGAGGGGTGGGGGGGAACAAGTTTCTTTTCCAAGTGCAACTTTACGGAGCAAGATCTCAAACTGAAGATCATAATCTCTCTGCAGTGTCAGCTTGGAGGATGTTGCTTAATAAACATAACGGCAAAAATGAAAACTTCTCTTTGTTCAATAAATGTGCCGTCCTACGCACTTTGGATCATCATGTTGAATTCTTACACGACCCCACGAGGTAGTTGTTATTAGTGATCTGAGTTCACGGGGGAGGAAACTGAGGCCTAGTATATTTACTGACCCAGGATCCCCGCTCTAAGCAATGCCAGTCTCCCCACCTCCCATGCCTGGATCCGCTAGATCATACTGTCACCCAGGCAGGGTCCTCTCGCTCACGTCTATGTCCTCATGCAGGAGGGGTGCCTGGTACATAGTAGAAGAATAAATGAACACAAATGTCCATTAATTGTGTAAGGAAATTCCACGAAACCACGCCGGACATGGGAAATCACATAAGGGAGTTTATTAAGCAAACAGAGTGTCTCCCTGCAGGGTAAGAGAAAATGAGAGGAAAAGAGAAAGGAAAAGAAAGGGCGCGTGCTAGAGAGAGTGGAAAGCGAGGAGGAGGAAAAGCAAGTGTGTAGGAGAGAGAAGCAAGAGAGGAAAGATGGCGGTTGAATTCCGCCGGGCTAACAGGGGACCAATATCAGAAAGGATACTTGCAAGCTGACTGATGAACCAATAGCTAACTAGGATGTTCACAGATTGACAAGTGGTTGGGAGGCGGGAAAATGACTGCAACGAAATGGGCGGGAGAGCAGCTTTATACTTTACAAATTGAGACTGCGAGATAAGTAGGTGCTCATCTAGATAGCAGATCTTCTAGAACACTGGAGCTGGTCAGAGAGGAGGTGCATGCCTGTAATGTCCACTGCTCAGGAGACCCGGGCAGGAGGACTGTCCAAGGTCAGCCTGGGCAACTTAGCAAGACACTGTCTCAAAATAAAATGCAAAGGGCTGGGGTGCAGCTCAGCGGTAGAGCCCTTGCCCAGCATGCATGAGGAACTGAGTTCAATCCTTGGGGGAAAACCGTCCAATGCCCATGGTCTGGGCCAACATCTGACTGCAAGTGCCTGAAAGACCCCAAGCAAGAGCAGCCCACCCAGAATTCCTGACCCACAAAATAAAATGGTTGTTCTGAGGCACTGAGTGGGGAGCTAATTTGTTACTCGTGAGTAGTAACTTGAACATAACCGAAGAGGGGAAACCACTGACCAGGGACATCCATGGGCAGGGGCGAGGCCGGGTCAAGCACCGGCTTTCCCCACCCTTAGCCCAAGCTCTGCCTGCCCCAATGCCAAGCCCAGCCTGCTCCCTGAGCTCAGGGGATGGTCTAAAGGGGCGCTGTGTGCAGGATGCCAGGGAACACAGAGGAAGAGGCACAGTCTAGGGAGAAGAGAGGAATCTTCCAGACAGAAAGATGGCAGGTGATTGACGGAGACCCTTCTCAGACAAGGCACTAGGTAGAGCGCCCGCTCAGAGCAGATGACTTCCTTCCCAGCACTCCAAGCAGGAGAGGGCGACCAGGGATAGACCACCTCGCAGCAGAGAAACCTGGCAAACAGGACCCCAGTCGGGGGATAGAGTCGTAGCAATAAAATGATTCTTTCCTCCATCACCAGGTTCATGGCCGAAGCACCTGCAACGAAAGACAGATTAGCAAGAGAAAAACATGCCAATTGATTTAGCGTGAGTTTTTCATAACACTTCTTCAGAAATGAAAGGTCAAATAAACGGACCTGAGTATTTTTCTGCTTAGGTTTGACAGGAAGTTTAACCGGAGGTGGAAAGAGCCCAATCCAGAGGAGGAAAGTTTGCTATTGAAATTCTTCTTTATGTCTCTCTGTCTTTGGGAATGAGGACATCCTTTTCCTCTGGGTATGTGGAAGGTACCTGTCAAATGAGGGTCTTGTGACCTGTTTTAGAGGAGAAGGGCTTGGGGGAGGGTCTGGGCATGGTGGTGACGCCTGTAATCCCAGCGGCTCAGGAGGCTGAGGCAGGAGGATGGTGAGTTCAAAACTAGCCTCAGCAACTTAGTGAGGCTCTATGCAACTCAGTGAGACTGTGTCTCTAAATAAAACATGAAATTGGGCTGGGGATGTGGCTCAGTGATCGAGTGCCCCTGAGTTCAAACCCTAGTACCAAAAGAGAGAGAGAGAGAGAGAGAGAGAGAGAGAGAGAGAGAGAGAGAGAGAGAGAGAAAATGGAGGGCTGGGGCAAGACTAAAGAGCCTCCTCCTAGGTTTTATAACCTGTTTCTGCTGTTTTCCAAATGGCAAGATGCTGTATTTGTGGGCAGCATGTCCTGAGCCCCTTCAAAATAAGTTATTAATGATAATAAGTCATATCTGTGTCCTTGATAGGATATAATGAAAACAGTGCTTTACCCCCATGATCTTCCTCCCCAAATCCCATGACCTCAGTGTAATCACACACACACAAATTCCAAATGTGGGATATTCTACAAAATGCATGACCAGAACTTCTCAAAGCCGTCAAGGTCAGCAAAACAGAGAAAGCCTGTCTGAGAAATGACCATAACTGAGAGGAACCAACAAAGACCTAACAATTGAATGTCATCACCAACAGTTTGTCTTGGTGACCAATTTGGCTGACTGAGAGAGGCCCAGAGCATTGGCAAAGCATGCTTCTGGATGTGTTTGTAGGGGTGTTTCCAGAGATGATTGGCCTGTGGGTTGGCGCATGCCCTGAACTTGGGTGGTGCCATCCAACAGGCTGGGGGCACAGATGGGACAGAGAGAGGAAGAAGTGGGTAGACTTCATATGTGTTCGTGCTGGACTCTGCTTGGACAGGTGCAGTTTTTGCTGTGGGCATCTCCCGTGGACACCAGACTCCAGGTTCTTCAGCCTTTGAACATGGACCTGGAACAGTGGCTCTGCAGAGGCTTCCAGGCCTTCTGTCTTGCACTGGGGTGGCTTCGTTGATTCCCCTTGGTCTGAGGCTCCAGCTCCTTGGACTGAGTAACCACTGGTTTTTCCAGCTCTCCACCCTGCAGACCACCATTGTGGGATTATTCTGTTCCCGATCATGTAAGATGATCTAATAAAACCCCTCTGGAACCTATATATTCATTATATTGGTTGTTTCTCTGGAGAGCCCTACAGTTGTGTAGTGTCCTGTATAGGATCCTAGGGCAGAAAAAGACAGTAGAGAAAAGCAAATCTGTAGGAAATAGGGACTATATTTAATAATGACATATCAATATTCTTTCATTCATTTTGACCAATATACCATAGTAATTTAACACGTCAACAACAGGGAAAATAGGAAATGGGTTATATAGGATGTCTTTATCTTATCTTTGCAGTTTTCCTATAAATCTAAAGCTATTCTAAAATTTAAAAAGGTACAAGATAGCAAGTGTTGGTGAGGATGCAGAGAAGGGACCCAATCACTGTTGGTGGGGATGTAACTTAGTACAGTCGTGATGGAAAATAGTACAGGGTTTCCTAAAAAAAAAAAAAAAAAAAAATTGAAAACAGAACTAGCAGAAGATGCAGTAATCCCATGACTGGGCCTATAGCCAAAAGAATTGAAATCAGTGGGTCCAAGAGACATTTGAACTCTCCCAGGTTCACTGGGCAATATTCACACTGGTCAAGATATGCATTAATACAAATGTTCCTACAGGGGTGAATAAAGAAAATGTGGTATATATAGACATTGGGATACTATTCCCAGTACCACACAGACAAACACAATAAAATAAAAAGGGCTGGAAGGTAGCTTAGTGGTAGAGCATTGGCCTAATGTGTATGAAGCTGTAATGGTCAATCTGAACGGACAACTTGATTGAATTAAGAGATGCCGATGATTAAGAGGCTGCTGGGTGTGTCTGTGAGGGCGTGTCTAGGAATGATTGACACGTGGGAGAGCCAACTGGAGTGAAGACCCTCCCTAAGTGTGGGTGGCACCATCCAGTAGGTTGGAGGCCTGGGTGGAATAAAGTTGGAAGAACAAGGAAGCAGCCGCAGATGCCGGCTCCATTCTTCCTGATCGCTGCTGTGATCGCCTGAGGACATCAGACTCCAGCTCTGTCACTCTTCCAAAGTGGACTCTGCCAGCGCTTCTCCAGGGAGTTTCCAGAAGCCTTTGGTCTTGGACTGGGGTAGGACTGTTGACCCCTCTCGTTCTGAAGCTTCAGCCTCTTGGACTGTGCGACTACTTGTTCCTCCAGCTCTCTCCATGTAGACGACCATTGTGGACTATCCAGCTTCTGGTCACATAAGCCAATCTAATAAATATCCTTTTTATAATCATAATTCTGTTGATTCTGTGCTCTAGAGACTCCTAACTAATAAAGAGGCCCTGAGTTCAATCCTCAGTACTGCCAACAAAAAAAAAAAAAAGAAAATATATATATATAATGTAAAGAAATTCAAGAATTCCTTCCAATCCCATGTTCACCAACCCACTTCCTGAAATAACCACAGTCAGTAATTTGTGGTATGTTCTAGAGAAAGTGTTCAGGAAAGCACATTTTCTGAGGAGCATGTAGACTGAGGGTGGGAAAGATCTGGTCAGGAGGACACTGGTGAAATGACGTGATGGGGTGGGAGGAATGTCACAGGGTACCTGATCAGTCCCTACCAACATGGACCTTATAGGCAAATAAGAGAAGTGGACATTAAGCAAAGAATCCCATAAATGTGTGAAATTTTCAATTGTGATAAAGGCTCTGCAGCAGTGGGTCTCAATCAAGGGTGATCTTGCCTCCCCACCAGGGGACATTTGGCAACGTCTGGAGATGTTTTTACAGTTTTCATAACGAGGGAAGAGGGACATGCCACTAGGACCTTGTGGGTAGGGGCTAGCGGGATGCTGCTGCACATCCCAAAATACACAGGACAGCCCTCAGGACAGAGCCAGCCAGTCCAAACTGTGAATAGTTCTGGTTACAGAGTTGAGAATGCACATCCCAGAAAGCTACATGAGAAAATACAGAGCCCCAAGTCCCAGTGGCTAGACTCAGCAGAAGCTACTCCTGGCTCATATAAAATGCAATGATTCACAAGTCGGTTAATGCCCTGATGAATAAATCATCCAGAGTAGAGTAGACCTTGCGGAACAAGGACCAGACGTCTCAGTTCCTCCCCTACCCTGACAATGAGGCTGCGGTATAAACATCCAGTCATTAGGTTTGAGAACAAAACAATGAAACCAACACAGATCTGCTTCCGCCAGGGTTGTTTCCTTTTCTTACTTTTTTTTTTTCAGTATTGGAGATTGAACCCAGGACCTTATTCATGCTGGGCATGTGTTCTGCCACTGAATTACACTCCCAACCCTTTTTTGGTTTTGAGACAAGATCTCACTACATTGCTTAGGACCTTGCTAAGTTGCTGAGGCTGGCCTTGAACTTGCAATTCTCCTGCCCCAGCCTCCCAAGTAGCTGGGGATTACAGATGTGGACCTCCATGCCTGGTGATTTATATATATATAAATATATAAATATTCTCACTTCAGTCCCACTTTCCATGGGCAACTGCTTTCTTCTTTTATCCAACTGCACAAAGCTAAATAAGGTACTCACGCTGTCATTTTTTTCTGTTTAGCACTTTTGGTCATTATTGTTTAGATGAGGATTTAATTCCCTTATATATCTTCCTCCTCACTCTACTTCCTCCCTGTCCTGCCAATTTTGAATAAATCAATATTCAATGTTTATGTTACTTTGTGTAAATTTTTCTCATAGCTGAGCTAAACAGTATTTCCTAATCATATCATTCTCTTGGTTAACTTTTTATTTTTCCTGGAGTTAACTATTGCTTCTTTTTTTTTTTTTTCCTATATGTTAAAAAGAAATCTTAGTGATTTTTTAGTTGCTCCACTGCACCTGTCAAAGATCCATCAGTGTTATTTTGTAGGTGCCAATGAGCTTTAAAAAACACCAATCAGATCTTGTTGCACCCCTTTTAAAATTCCTCAGTTATTCTCTACAGCACTTTGAATAAAATCCTGACTCCTGACCTTGGTCAACAGAGCCCTCATGACAGCCTCCATTCACTTTTTCAAGCCTTCTCAAGTCAACCTTCCTGTTGTTGAAGGCTTTTAATGCTTTCTAGAATAATCCAAGCTCTTTTCCTTTGTCCTGTTCCTGATTCATCCATGCCTTTTAGATCTTGAAATGTCACCCCTTCCACAGGTTCCTATGTCTACCATTAGTAAATGAGCATCACCTCTTCTTCGTTCTTTTCTTTCCCACAGGTTTCAAGACTTTCTCATTACCTTTCTTCCATCCCCTGATGTCTTTTCTCCCCTCCTTTCTCAGTTTCATTTCCGTGCTTGATTTTTCTAATCTCCTGGACGCCCTTGCCCTCATTAGCCTGATAGAACTCACTTGGCAAAAACAAATGCTTCTTTGTCGGACCCTCCACCTCTTTGCCTCGCACCCATGCAGATGAACGAAGCGGGGAAAGCTCACAACCACAGTAATGAGACTAATTTTTTTGAGTTCTTAACCACAAACCTCAAGAGGACCCATCGGCTGCCAAACCATCATTTCTCCAATGGCATGCATGCTTCCTGTTCTATGAAAATTATTTTGTGGCTTGTCCTCCCTCTTCAAACTCCCAACAGCTCCTCCTCACTCTTGCTCAGGTGACAACCTTACTTTTTACACCTTTGAGAAAACAGCAGCTGTCCCCGAGTCCCAGGGGAGTCCACCCACCTCCTCTGAGCCTCCTGTTTCTGCAGAGGGCTGTTCGTGTTTCTGAGTCTCTGTGAACTTGGTCACGGGGGTACCACTCCCTCTCAGCTACTGAGTACAGCAAGTCTTCCCTTTCCTCTCGAGGACCCGTTTTCCACTCCTGTCTGGGTCATTCCCATAAGGATGCAACCTTACTGCTTCCCTTGGAGAAACCATAATAAGCCCGCTTTTGACCTGGCACCCCTCCCCCTCCCTATTTCTTTGCTTCCTTTTGAAACACCTGGAGTTGTCATCTGTCCTCGGCATACAACTCCTCTCCTCCCATCTTTTATCAGACCTTCCTCTTGCCCTGACTGCTCCTCCAGCCTCGCTTCTCAAGGTCGCCAGTGTTCCCCCCGTTGCTAAATGTGAAGTTCTACTTGTGGTTTTCCTCTTCCTTGGCCTTCAGCAGCATTTCCACAGAGGGTCAAATTCTCTTCCCTAGAAACTTCCTTTCCCTTGGCTTTGTGGTTCTCCTCCTGTGTCCCTTCTCAGTCTCCTTCCCTTGTCCCCCTCTGTTCCTGTAATGGTTAATCTGAATTGTCAACTTGATTGGATTAAGAGATGCAGATGATTAAGAGACTTCCAGGTGTGTCTGTGAGGGCGTGTCTAGGAATGATTGGCATGTGGGATAGCCAACTGAAGAGAAGACCCTCCCTAAGCATGGGTGGCACCATCCAACAGGTTGGAGGCTTGAATGGAGTAACTTTGGAAGCAGCTGCAGATGCAGCTCCATTCTTCCTGACTGGGTTCCTGATTGCTGCTGTGATCGCCTGAGGACATCAGACTCCAGCTCCATCACTCTTCCAAAGTGGACTCTGCCAGTGATTCTCCAGGAGCCTTGGTCTTGGACTGGGGTACCACCAGATGGATGGTGGATCCCTCTGGTTCTGGGACTTCCGCCTCTTGGCTGCACAGCTGCTGGTTCCTCCAGCTCTCCAGCTGCAGACGGCCATGTGGACTCTCCAGCTTTTGGTCGCCTAAGCCAATCTAATAAACCCCCTTCTTATTATCATACTTTCTGTTGGTTCTGCTCCTCCAGAGCGCCCCAGCACAATCCCCCTACCTCTTTGTGTTGGAGTGCCCTCTTGGCCTCCTTCCTCTGCTCTGTCCATACTCCCTCCCTTGGTGACGTCCCTCACTCCTAGGGCTCCCCTGCACCCTGTGCTGGGGATTGAACCCAGGGCCTCGGGCACACCAGGCCCTGAGCCACCTCCCCAGTCACATCTCAGGATTTTAAATGCCGTCCCTCCCTCTGTTGACAACTTCCACACTTCCGTTCACGGGTGGCGCTTTGGCCTGGCTCGTCTTTCAGTCCGCCTGCTATTTGGGCTCTCCTCTCTTCAGACATTCGCCTTTCTTTACTCTGTGGACAGTTTACACCTATTTATTTAAGCGTCATTCTCAGCATCGGAGACCTCTCTTAGCTGGAGTTCTCTGGATGTGAATTCAGCCCAGACTCCACAGACCTGGTTTTGGATGGCTTCTTGGTTCCCGGCCCCTACAGAAGCAGGCACGCTGGTCCAGACGTGTCACATGCGTGGCAAAGGCTCCGGAGTGTTCTTGTTCAGACTTGACCCTGTTTCCCCTCAGAGTTCAGGCGTAGGGTCTGGCATTTCTCTGCCCACTGGGTTCCGTTTTTCTAAATGGAGGGCACAGTCCCTTCCTGGCTCCTGGTTTTATTCAGATAGCTCGGGTCCAGCTTCCGGCCATCACCTGGACTGTATTTCTTCTCAGGCCTTAGGCCCAGCCTCGGCATGACACTTGATTCTTCTTTTCTTCTTCCTCCCTTCTCGCTCCTTAGATGTTAACCCAATTCGCTTTTATTTATTTTTTAAATAAAACTGTATAAATTTGAGGTGTCAGATCTGATGGTTTTAATATACATAGTGCAATGATGACCACGGTCAAGACAATTAACATGTCCATCTGCTCACGTTGTTAACTCTGTATGTCTGTGTGTGAGAGAGAGAATATTTCAGGTCTAATCTCTTAGCAAATTTCAAGTAGACAATAGAGCATTATTAACTAGAGTCACCATGGCGTGCATGAGCTTTCTGGAACTTACTCATTTTCCACTGGAAATTTGTACCCTCTGACCAACACGGCCCCATTTCTCCAGGTCTCTGAGTCCCTGGTCATGACATTCCATTCTCCATGTATTTGACATTTTTAGATTCCGCCTGCAAATGAGGTCATGCGGAATTTTTCTTTCTGTACAAAACTGACTTTTTTTTTTTTTAGCTTAGGACAATATCCTCCATGCTTCTTCTCCATGGGAAAAATGGCAGGATCACAGCTGGATCGTGTTTCTCTGTGCGTGGTGCCATCCAGTCACCTGGCAATGGCCACAGGTGGTTTCCACGGCTTGACTCTTGTAAGTGAGGCGGCAATGACGGAGGAGACGCAGCCGTCTCTTTGAGGCACTGATTCCGTGGCTTTTGGGTGTGTCCCCAGCAGAGGGATGGCTGGGTCATTGAGGAAACCCCACCGTCCTTTCCATAAGATATTCTTCCCCAGAATTTCTGAGTTAAAAGAGGAAGTTCCCTCCCCCTCCTTTTTCTCTATCATCGAACATTTATTTTCCTGCAGTGCAAGATTTGTGGGTCATTCCTGACTTTTATTGCATTTGTGAACTTTCTGGGCTCCAGGAGAATGTCCGCGCCACCAGGGTAAAGGGACCAGGTCTGTCTCACTCTGTCCTGTCTCTGGCTGTGGCTGAGTGTGTCACCTACATTGCAGAGCCAGCAGGCACCGTTTCACAAACACCAGTGGCTTCTTCCCCCAGGCACCATGACCCTGCACCTGGGGATTCCTTTTCCTGCGGGCCTGTGCCAGGCCCAGGCACGGGGCAGGCTGGGCGGACTGGAGCGGTCGCCCTGGGAGTGATGAAGGTAGGGAACGAATCTGAATCCCCTGGGAGCAGCGACACCTCCGGAGGCAGGGTAAGGTGGAGGTACTCAGGGAGCTGACAGAGAGAAGGCAGGAGGTCAGGGCATCCTCATCCACTCTCGTGTAACAGAGCTCCACCGGACGTCACCGCTCCTCCTACCCGTGGGACCGCACTGACATCCGCTCGGCTTCTCAGGTCACGCTTCCCGTCCGTTATCGGGAGCACCTGGTACTGGCGCCTTTGTGCGTTTCTGGAAGAACTGTTGCCAGAGCGATTCCTAGAAATGGCTGTGGCACGAGGCGGGAGCCCCGACGTTCACACCCTGCCACCGGCGACTGTGACCCAGGCTGTCCCCCTTTGCCAACGCGATGAGCAAAAATAAAGAAACTCATGGGCGTTAGAACCCGTTTGTCCTGACAGGTGGCTGAGGCTGGTCTTCCGGTTCCTGTTTATTCCTTCCCTGCCTCTGAGATGGGGGAGAGCAGAGGCCACGGGGAGAGAAGCGAGTGGCCATAGGGAGGCGCTGGCTGTGACGCGGCCTGTCAGAGCTCTGGAAGTTTCCCGTGGGTGGGAAAATGAGAGCTTTGGGGTTGTTCTTTTTTTTCTTTTTCAAATGTTAATTTCTGTTTTAAAAACTATTTTTATAGTTGTCCATGGACCTTTATTTTATTTATTTACATGTGGTGCTGAGAATCGAACCCAGTGCTCTACACATGCTAGGCAAGCGCTCTACCCCTGAGCCACGACCCCCACCCCTTAAAAGTTAATTTCTGTTACTTATTTTTTAAAAATTTTGTATATACCATAATTGCATCCTTATGGGGGACAAAGTGGTGTCATGATCTATGTATACCAGATCGATATTTAGAATAACTAAATCGAGCTATTGTCTGGCGCCTCAAATACTTAAGGTTTTTTTTTTTTTTTTTTTTTTTTTTTTTTTTTTTTTTTTTTTTTTGAGTGAGGACATTTGAAATTTTCCTGGTGATCCTGAGATGTACGTGCTTCCTGGCTCACCCGACCCCTCCTGCTGGGCAGTAGAGCTTTAAAAACCCAAACCCATTCCTCCCGTCCAACTTACTGGACGTGGCTTTGGACCATCGTCTTCCCGTTTCCCTGAGATTTCTGTTCGGATAGGATTGCAGGTGATCCCCCTGGAGAAGCGATAAGCTGCAGTTGATCGTTATCGGGATTCTGCAGCTGGCAGCAAGCTGGACACCTGCCAAGGGACAGAGTCGGCGCAGGAGGCAGCGTGCTCGCACAGGTCCCAGGAAGGCGCCCAGCGGCGCTCCAGCCGGGTCCAGATGGCACGATCGGCGCGCCCTTCCAGCGGGGCGGTTCCAAGGTCTCTTAGCGCGTCCCTGGGAAAGGCTAGTCAGTGTTCTCTCTTCTGGGGTGATAGGATGGTGCACAGCCTCCTCCGGGACTCCAGTGACCCCCCGGCAGTCACCCTCGGTTGGTTCCTCCACTGGCGGATGCGGCTGAACCTGGGGACCTGCCTCAAACCAAGAGAACGCAGTACACGTGATGAGATGTCGCGTCCGTCACTAGGCTGTAAGTGACGGTGCCTTCTCTCTGCCAGTAGACCTCTCTGCTGCCCCCTGAGCTTGCACCGGGGCCGAGCAAGCTCCTGTGTGGAGAGAAAAAGAGTGACTGGGGCCATCCCACCGTGAGCAGCTGAGCCGGCCAAGTGACGCGGCGGAGACTTCGCAGGAAATCCTGCCCGGCACCCGAGACCGCCTCCTGGAGAGAGCAACCCAGCTAAGCCGCGCCCAGATGCTGGGCCCAGGGAAACAGCGGTGGCAATAGATGTCCGTTCTTTTCTTTTCTTTTTCTTAATTAATTTTTAAAATTTATTCTCATCAGTTGTACATGGCAGGAGAATGCATTTATACATTTTGATAGATCATTCATAAATGGAGTATGATCTCTCATTTTCCTGATGGTACACGTGGCAGGATCACATGGGTCATGCAGTCACACATGCACATGAGGTTATCATGCCTGTTTCACTCCACTGTCCTTCCCTCCCCCGGCCCCTTCCCTCCCTTCCCTCCCCTCTGCCTAATCCAAAGTAACTCTATTCTTCCCTAGCCACCCTCCCCGCCCCCATGGGGAATTAACATCCAAATATCAGAGAAAACATTTGGTCTTTGGTTTCTTGGGTTTGGCTTAGTTCGCTTAGCAAGATGTCTGCTGTTTTAAAGCTGAGTTTGGGGTTATGTTTTAGCAGCAAATAAGTAAGAGGGAAGGTGTGTTTTACAGTGAGTGCCGCTGATTTAATGAGATTTTGGTGGCCCTTCTGTACTCCAGAGGGATTTAGAATCTTCCCTCCCCTCCTGGGGAAGGTAAAGAAGCCACAGGTCCATTCTGTGTGCTGCATTTATAGTCTTTTCCTACACAGATAAGACTTCTGGCCTCTTCTTCTCTTCTCCTGTTTGTTGCAAATGACTTTCTCCATGCATGTCACTTCTATTATTATTATTGTTATTATTATTATATTGAGGACTGAACCTAGGGCCTCACACAAGCACTCTGCCACTGAGCTTGCTCCCGCCCCATCCTGTCCCCTTGCATCCTAATGGCACCCTAGGCACAGACTCAGGTCACTAGTTCCTCCGCCATCTTTAGCTCTCCAGCCCTCCTGCTGCAGACTGCGGAGCAGGCCTGGTGTGTGAGGAGGCTCGTGGATGCTTTCAGGTGGCAGCAAGGCCCCAGATGTGAGCATATGTGGGCAGCTTGGATGATTCTCACATGAACGAGGAGACTGGGCTCCTGCCAATCAACAGCGCACATCAGAGTCCCCGCGAAGCTGTCCCAAATGCCTAGCTTGGGCCCATTTCAGGTGCTCCAAGGGTGAGGCCCCGGCACATGCTCAGCCTGTGTTTGTGTTTCCAGGAGAGCAGAGGAGGTAGCAGCCCCAAAACAAAGGTGGTTTGGCAGGTTATCTCAGGAGGCACATGAGAAGAAACACCCAAAGCAAAACAAAACCAAAGCCAGGCGTCTGGTCTGTCGGTAAGCTACTCACCCCAGTGGATTCTGGAGACTCAATCCCCGGGGGGTCTGTGGAGGTGGCGGAGAATTTTCCTACTGGACGTCAGGGGGCCTGGGTAGCTACCTACTCTTGTCCTTTGCTGGCAGAGGACTGTCCCATGAGGTCCCCTTTCCTGCAGCTCCTCTTGAAGAAGGCAGAGCAGAAAAGAGTGAGGGGCTTGATGTGGACAGAGGAACGCCATCTGCTGCTGCCCTGGGCTCAGGTGACCCCCCGGGAATGGAGCCAAGCACTATGAGTGCTTCCTTTGGAGCCTAGGTCTCTCCCGGGCTAGCTCCCTCCCTTGCCTTCCAAGCGAGCTGTCTTGCTGTGTAGGGGATTTTCCCACAGTCCTGGGTATATCAGGTTTCTTACTTACACATTGAGAAAGATTTATATGAATTATCTGTGTTAGGAATGTGCGTATTTCTTATCGTGTGCAGGTACTGCTCTGTGACAGCAAACCCACCGTTATGTACAACCGTAATGCACCAATAAAAAATGTGGGGAAAAAGAACGTGCAGATTCCTGCCCACCCTGTTAATTCTTGATTTTCAAGAGAATGCTCTTGAAGCTTTACAGATAATGTCATTTGCTATCGTGGAATTTTCCTAAGTTATAAAAGGCTTATATCACAAATCAACTTAAACTGGTTTGGAAATCATTTCTAGTGTTTGGCAAATCCCCTAATTCCTATTCCACTGATGATGGTCAAATATAAAAGCATCGTTTAGAACAATGAAGAACTGGAAACAACATATGATCCGCCCTTGGGGGACTCAATGAGTCAACCTCGTGTCTCCAACTGATTGCCTTTAAACTGTCGTTGAGAAAACACATTCCTCCACGTGGTAAGAATTAATACCGTATTAGGACCTAGATGAAAGGTGTTCTGAGACTATCACAGCATGATTTCACTTTTTTTTTAAAAAAATGTGCATGAAAATTTGGAGCAGGAAATAAAAATATTAGACTCTGTGAAACTTGAGTTGGTGATATTCTAGGTAGTTTTATTCCCAACACTCTTTTTCTGTTTCTTGTGTCTATGGCATAAATACACTGTCTAATGTGTAAGATGTGAACACGGAACCAAACCGTCCAGCAAGTTAGGGTCAAAACCAAAATGGCGAGAGTGGGGCTTCCGGTCCCTGTATGTGAGATCAGTTTACGGTCTGTTGAGGGCTCCTTCTCCAGCAGGATAAGGCTTCCATTGGAGGAAGAGGTGACACTTTCTTTGACAAGGAGGCAGGCATCTCTGGACTCCTGATGATTTGGTAAGAGCTTTCAAATCTACCTGCCAGGACCTTCTGGAGAAGGAAAAGGGGGCTGGGGTGAGGGACAAAGTCCAGATGCGGAGCTGGAGCACGTGGAGGGGGCAGATGCATCCGAGAGACACGGGGGAGGGAATTTGGAGCAGAAATCGTGCCTTGGGAAGTGACCTGTCTTCTCCCAGGCTCCGTCTCCGCCTTGCTCATTCCCACAGGCAGGTAGAGCGGTTCTAAGACAAGCACAGGAAGGAGCTGAGGTGTCACTGAGCACGTGTTCCTTTCTTCGACCTCCGGGACACCGTCCCTTTGACCCTGAGCATAGTAGGTCCGGGGTCTCTTCACAAATGCTCGAGACAGGAACCTAACAACCCAGGCCTGTGAAGGCTTGGTGGCTTTCTTCTCATGGTGTGTGACTTGCCTGGCACGTCTCTCCAGTGATCGACTGGCATTTGTTGAAGAAAAGAAAATGCTCTGCATCTCTTTCTCCATTCAGAAGAAACAGCAGTCTTTCCTCTGCCGGGAGGACCAGAAACAAAATGTATCTCTGCTACAGCTGGAGGATAACTGTCCCCCAAGGCCCTTGTGCTGGAAGCTTGGTCCCCAGCCTGTGGTGCTACCAGGAGGTGGTGGAATCTTTGGGAGGTGGGGTCTGATGGGAGGAAGTTAGGTCATTGGGGATGTGGCTTTAAAGGGGAGCGAGGGACCCTGGCTCCTTCCTCTCCCTCCTGAGCTGCTTCCTTGGCTAGGTGCTCCACCATGATGTATTGCCACACCACAGGCCCAGAGGCCAACGAGGCCAAGGAACCATGAACTGGAATTTCTGAAACTGTGAGTCAAATAAACCTTTCCTCCTTGCCTGTTGATTTCCTCAGGTATTTTGTCACAGTGATGGAAAGCTGACTGACATAAAACTGTTTTTTTTTTTTTTAATCACTTTTTCTTTGAAGAACAACACATGGAGAGTTAAGAGAGAATTGAGCAATGGAGAGAAAGGAGGAGAAGCAAAGGGAAGTTACCCTCACAGAGATAATCAAAGATGTTTTCCTTCATAAGTCTAAAAGATCTGGGACTCCTAAATTCTCCCCTCAGGAAAAACTAGCGCGCTCTCTTTCTTTCTCTCTCTCTCTCTCTCTCTCTCTCTCTCTCTCTCTCTCTCTCTCTCTCTCATTTTCCTCTTCAGAGGTTAGATACAATTTTAAGGATCAAAAGTTTGTTTCACAGTAAATTGGGGACAGCTATCTGAAGTCCAATATAGAGATTATATTTTTCTGTGTCACAAACAGAGTCTTGAAATCCTCTCATCTAGTTCCTATATTGAGTGGTTATCAAAATATACTTTCAAAGTTGAGGATAACTTTGCTGAAAATGAAATTTCTCAAACAACCCAGCAACTCAGCAGACTGAGGCAGGAGGATTGCAAGTTTGAGGTCAGCCTCAGCAGCTCAGCAGGACTCTGTCTCAAAATAGAAGAGTGAAAAGCGTAGGGACACGGCTCAGAGGTAAAGTGTCCCTGAGTTCAATTTTTAAAAAAATTTTAAGAATACATATATGTCAGTTAAAATCAGCTTACTGGAGTAGTGCCCAGCAATACAAAGAGATCAACCAAACATCGATATGTCAAGAACTTGCCTGAATTACAAGGAACGACGCTGAATGAAATAAAGCTGATCTCAATACATCCTGTGCTGCAAAATTGCATTTACACAAGTTTCTTGAAAAGATGAGGTTATCGGGATGGAGCGCAGATCGGTGGTCGCCAGGGATGAGGGAGGCCCAGAGGTTGGAGGTGGGTGTGGCTGGCACAGGGTAGTATGAAGGACACTGGTGACTACTGTTCTGTGTGGTGACTGTGGAGGTCGTGCCGATCCACGTGCTCAAACGGCGTGGAACTGAACACACCTGTCAATGAGTGTGCTTAAAACAGTGAGACCTGAAGAACTCAGTGGGTTGCCTCAAGGTCAAGTTCTTGGTGACGGTATCTGGTATTGCTCAAGGTAAGCCAGATATTACTGGGGGACACTGCACACAGACTACATGGGACCTTTCTGGATTCTTCCACATAGCGGCAGGTGAAACACCTCTCATCTCAAAGATTTTTTGCTTTTTAAAGACAGAGTCGCTTTAGAAGCGTAGCACTCTGCAGTGGGCATCTCAGAGAGCCCGAGAAACCCTCAGCCCAACTCCAGGGCCTGCATTTGCAACTTTGATGCCCTCATGCCCAGGGGTGAGGGTGACCTGTTCACAGGTATCAGTGAGCGGCTAGCAGGGTTGGAGTCCCAGCCTCATCTGAGTCCCTCCAGAGTCTCAGTCAAAAGTCTCTCTTTCCTAAATTCCTATTGTTTGCTCCTTGCTGAATTTTTTCCATAAAAACCAACTCAGCTAGATAAATGGAGAGAACTCAGGATCATTAATCCTGACGTCTCGCAAAACCAGTGGGGGAGGAAACACAGTCGTGCATCCTTAACAAAAGGGAGACGTTCTGAGAAATATGACATTGGGCGATCTTGTCACTGGACAAACGTCCTGGCATGTACTGACACAGAACGCGGTGGGACAGGTCTCCGGGACTCAAGGTGGCCTCTTGGGGCAATCAAGAGGGGTGGAGCTGGTGTGCACTTGTGAGCCCAGTCATTCGGGAAGCTGAGGCAGGAGGGTCGCAAGTTCAAGTTTAGCCTGGACAACTTAGCGAGAACTTGCCTCAAATTTTAAAATTAAATAAAAAGTTTAAAAATTTTTTTAAAAAGTGCATCCAGCGGGTGCACGGCCGGGTAGACCAGCCAGCCTAACTGCACACTCTCCTATGGTACACTTCATTTTTCTCTCAGTAGAAGGAGGACATTCTAAAATGATAATGGAAAGTGTAAATTCCCACACCAGTGACTGTCATTTATTACGGTCATGGAGCCTGCTGTCACGTGACTGGCAGCCCCAGGGGAAGGCGTGGATTTTGACAGCTATGACGTCACGCAGGCTCCTCCCCTCCACGAGGGTCTTGTCGGCCAACGTGGTGATGGGCAGGTCGCTGCGTGGTCCCCTGCCTAGTCTGTCTTAGTCGGCAACTGCACAGCGGTGGCTAAAGGATCTGAGCAGCACACCTAGGGAGGGGGAAGGCTTCCTGGTTTCAGAGGTCTCAGTCCACACAAGGCCAACTCCGGTCCTCGGGGCTCCGGAGAGGGAGAACGTCAGGGCCAGAGTGTGGCAGAGGGAAGCAGCCCACACCACGATCAGGAAGCAGAGAGAGTCTCCGCTCTCCAGATGCAAAATATGCACCCCAAAACCAGGCCTCAGTTCCGGTCTCCTCGGGCCACACCCTACCTGCAGTCACCACTCACTTAATCCCCCCGAGGATGAAGTCACTGGTTGGGTTGAGACACTTATCACCCAGTCATGTCTCCTCTGAACCCCCCTGCATGGTCTCACAGCTGAGCTTTTGGGGGACACCTCAGATCCTAACCATAACATATACCATCACCCCACTTACAGGTGAGGACGTTAGAACGCAGAGAGGTGAAGTCACTTTCCCCAGGTGAACCCTGGCAGGGAGCTTTGCAGGGATCAGAACCCACGGAGTCTGGACTAGCTGGCCCAGGGGTTCCCCAGGGCCAGAATGATCACATACTCCTCGTGGTCGGGTTGTGCATGTGTTCAGGGGTATACACGCAGGTGCACAGCTCTGTGTGTGTGTGTGTGTGTGTGCGTGTTCTAAAAGCCAGCTCTGGTGTTTGCCAAGGTCACAGTGAAATGAGGTTTGTGTTGAAAACACAGTTTTTCAAATGCCGTGCCCCTTTTCCTTCCCTCCTCCGTCAGAGGAATTTAATTTGCTCAGGAATCTCCCTTTTCGCCACTGGGGAACCACAAAGAGACAGAACTTTGGCAGCTCTGATTGACGGATGCTGTAAATAGGGCCCAGCTCAGCCTGACTCCGCGGAGGGCGGGGACGTCCCAGATGCCAGGTAGGGCGACCTCCCCCGCTGGCCTGGCGCCAATCCCCACCTGCTCATGGTCTCACCACTTACCTGGTTTCTGCTGGTGTCTTGAAAGACACTTAATGAGCGCCTCCTTCCATCTTTATTCAGCGATTCATCAATGTATCTGCCACCCTTAGTGCCTGTCCTGTCCTTAGAATTTTTACTGAGCTGTCGATTCTGCATACGTCCTCACCTGGCCCATCAGAATTCATTATTCCGTAATTACACAACCCACTGTTTTCAAAGGACTTGTGGTTGCTTTTTTTTCTTTTTTCTTTTGTACCAGGGGCACTTAACCACTGAGCCACATCCCCAGCCCTTTTTAAATATTTTATTTAGAGACGGGGTCTTGCTAAGTTGCTGAGGACCTCGCTAAGTTGCCGAGGCTGGCTTTGAACCTGCCATCCTCCTGCCTCAGCCTCCCGAGCTGCTGGGATTACAGGCACACGCCACTGTGCCCAGTCTGTGGTTGCATTTTAAGGACTATCAGAAACCCTGTCTTTGCTCTAGGGCTTCCCTTGGTTAGGACTGTGGGAACCACAGAGGGGAGCCCCAGGCGCCTACCCTCCAAAAGCAAAGTTCTTTTTTCCCAAAACACAAAACCATACAGCCTTTTGCAGCTGACTTCTTTCACTTCATAAACTGTGGACGTTTTAATGGCCATGGTCCTGGGTTGGCAGTGTCCCGACCCCCACAACTTACACACACACAGAATCCGTGGGAAAAAGGATCTTTGCAGATGTGGTCACGTTAGGGTGGTTTTACTGCATCGGGATGGGTCCTAAATCCAATGACTGTGGTTCTTATAAGAAGGAATTTTGGTCATAGAGACACAAGATATAGAGGAAAGAAGGCCGGAGGAGGACAGGAGCCACCACAGGAGTGAACGGCTACCAGCAAGAAGACCAGGGACACGGGCACCACCTGCAGGTGGGCGAAGCACGGATCCCTGAACCTCAAAGCCGCTCAGCGCCTTCCTGTCAGACTTCTGCTCTCAGAAACGGGAGCAAATCCACTCCTGTATTTTAAGTGACCAGGTTTGTGGTGATTTGTCACCTCCTATGAAAACAATCCAACTACTTCGGGTAACCGCACCCTCTGGATCTGTTATCAAGTCGCTGCTGCGTGGGGTCCTGCGTGATGTCTTCCATGATCTTGAGACGAGAGGAAATTGACGCAGGAGTAAATTTTTGTTTTATTTTTGGGGGGGTGCAGGGTTTTTTTTTTAAATTTAATTAATTAATTTTTTTTTTACATTTTATTTTTTTTTTTTTTATTGTAAACAAATGGGATGCATGTTGTTTCTCTGTTTGTACCTGGAGTAAAGGCATACTATTTAATTTATTTTTAAATTACTTTTTAAATTTGTTTTAGCTAGTGGTACATGGCAGTAGAATGCATTCATGCATCGTGATAGATCATACATAAATGGAGTGTAATCTCTCATTTTTTTGATCGTACATGTTGTAGGATCACATTAGTCATGTGCCTGAGGTAGTAATGTCTGTTTCACTCTCTTCTTCTTCCTTCCCCCAGACCCTTTCCCCTCCCTTCACTCCCCTCTACTAATCTAAAGTAACTCTGTTCTTCCCTATCGTCACCCACCTTATTGTGAATTAGCATCAGCATATCAGAGAAAAGATTTGGCCTTTGTTTTTTTGCGATTGGCTTATTTCGCTTGGCATGATATTCTCCAACTCCATCCATTTACCAGCAAATGCCAGAGTTTCATTCTTCTTTAAAGCTGAGTAATATTCCATAAATACACCCCACATTTTTTTTATCCATTCATCTGTTGAAGGGCATGTAGGCCGGTTCCATAGTTTAGCTGTTGTGAATTGAGCCACGGTGATGTGGCTCTGTCACTGCAGTTTGCTGATTTTAAGTTTTTAAGTCCTTTGGGTATAAACCCAGGAGTGGGATAGCGGGTCAAACGGTGGGTCCATTCCAAGTTTTCTGAGGCATCTCCACACTGCTTTCCATGATGGCTGCACCAATTTGCATTCCCACCAGCCATGTGTGAGTGTGCCTTTTCCCCACATCCTCACCGAAATTTTCTAAATAACTAAAGTTTGCTCCTGCCTAGGCCCCTTGAAATTTTAATTTTTTTTTTTTTTTTTGGAAAGCATTCTGAAACCCCTACCTATGCGGGCTGTGCAGACAGAATTTTAAGACGGCCTTTGTTAATGTACAGGTCCTCTGTTTGTAGCCACCAGAGGGTGAATAGGAGGCATTTCACTCCCATGAGTAGCACGTGTCACATGGCCAGGGGACACTAGCAAAGAGAGAGTATCCAGTGGGCCCCTAAAGCAAAGGGGGACAGTAAGACACCCTGTCCCCCAAAACCTTGCTGAGTTAAGGGATCCGGGAAGCAAGCCTGGCTGGAGAGTCCAGTTCACATCATGGTGGAGGACACTGGCTCCCCCGTGCACAGGACAGGGCAGGTCGGGGTTCTCCGTAGAAAGCCACTCTCCTTAGTCCACAGGGACGGCTGCCCCTTGGATGCTGGTCAGACAACAGGCTAAGCGAGCTACAGCCCACGAGGCCGCCGCCTCTGCAGCCTGACGCGTGCAGCCCTCTCTGTGGGGACTGGGGCGGAACCAAGGGCACCGGGAGAGATGTGTCCCCACCCGGCTGGCCACCGCTGGGCAGAGCACCACGAGGGAGAGGAGGCACCGCCCGGTGGAGCACCGTGAAGGACAGGTGCCGTCTGTCAGCGTGGCCACTGAACCCTCAGTGGAACCGTCACCGATCTTCTCGTGAGCTTTCCCCAGTAAATCTGTCTCCCGTGCCATCTCCGGGCACTTTTCTTTGGCCTGTCTGCAACCTACCCCACTGTCCTGGAACAACCAGGCTGTGGGGGAGACAGCCTGACCTGAGTCCTTGAACTCTGAGCCTAGAGGTCAGAGGGAGAGCAGTCAGGGATTGGAGTGAGAAGGATTTCATGCGACACGTTGAGGGGAACTTGGAGGGGACCACTGGCAGGGAGTTCGGGAAGCTCAGGAGCCAACAGCCAGCAAGGAGCAAGGACCTCAGTTCTGTGCCACAAGCAACAGTGTCCGTGTGAGTGATGTGAAGGCGACCAGGATGAGGCAGGCCCAGAGCCGAAATGCTTCCCCATTTAGGGCTCCCTGTCACCACCCCTGACCGTGAATTTGGAAGCAGGGCTTCCCCACAAGACCCTCAGGCAAGACCACAGCCCTCCGCCCCTGGATCCCAGAGGAAAGGGCCGGTGCCCAAGGCTGCGGAGTTTGTCGTAATTTATTAAAGGGCAAAAGAAAACAAAACAGACCGACTTTTTAACGACTGTTCATTTTACTTTTTCCTTTAAAAAGATTTTTTTGGGAATATCGATTTCCTGATGGCCCTAGCCCTTGACCAGCCAGCAGAGGAGACTGCAGGAGTAGACGGGCGCAGGGAGAAGTGTGGATTCCTGTTCAAGCCACGGGATCAGCGGCGGATTGGCAGAGGCAACCCAGTGCAGCCACCATGGCCTGGCGGATGTCGGAGCTGATGCGGGCACGGGTCCTAACCTGCCACTGCGTCCAGTGAGCGTGTGAAATGGCGGACACCATCGTCAGCCTCCGGGGAAGTGCACCTCCACACCGTGGTGACATCCACTTCAGACCCACGAGGAGGCCGAGAACCCAAGAGTCAGATACTAGCAGGTGGTGAGGGCCGCGTGGAGGGACTGGAATGCTCGCCCCTGCTGTGGAAGGATCTGGAAGTCCGTCAGATGCCTAGAGGGAGAGTAACCATAGGATCCCCAGAGAAGGGAAACAACCCTGCAACGTTCACGGCAGCTTTATCCGTCATAGCGGAGGAGGAGCCACAAGCCGAACGTCCGTCGGATGCCTGGCGGGTTTATAGCATGGGCTGGCTCCATCCCCTGGAATCATATTTGGCAGTAAATGAAAAGAAGCAGAGATCTATACCAGGCTGCGGATGATCCTTGAAAACAGAAGCCAGCACTGTCCAGGAGACGACCCTGGAAAGGGAACATGTCCAGGGAGCCAAATCTGCAGTGGCCTGGGGCTGGGAGGGTGGGATTTAGCTGTGACGGCTGTGGCACCTGGGAATTCTTTGGGGGCTATTAAAATCTTCTAAGTATTCTAAAATGAATCGTGGCGATGGTCGCACAGCCCTGGGAATCCACTAAAACCACCTGACACCAGTGATTTACGTGGTCTGTGAGTTACACTCACTAGTGCCGCTACAATCCCAGGGCCACTCAAGGCCATCCAGAGGGACAGCTGCTCAGCATGTTCTCAAGACAGCTGTCCACACGAGTGATGTGAAAGGAGACCAGGAGGGGCAGAGTCCAGAGCCGAGGGACAGGCTTTCTGCAGGCACTCGACATGTCCCCGCAGGAGTCCGTTGGCACCGTCAGCCTTGGCCCAAATCCCATCAAGCCTTCCCTTTGGATCCTGACAGAACGTTCAGGCTGGGTCATGGTTTGGCTTGGCATGCAGTGACGGTGAGCGAATGGGACAGAGGAAGTGGAGGAGAGAGGGGCCCCGTCCTCCTTAGTCCTAACCAGAAACAAGTAGGCGGTGGTTAGCGCAATAGGTGAGACGGTTAGTGTGATAGGTGAGATGGTTACAGGGTTAGTGCCACAGGTGAGATGGTTAGTGCAATAGGTGAGATGGTTAGTGCAATAGGTGAGATGGTTACAGGGTTAGTGCCACAGGTGAGATGGTTAGTGCAATAGGTGAGATGGTTAGTGTGATAGGTGAGATGGTTAGTGCAATAGGTGAGATGGTTAATGTAATAGGTGAGATGGTTAGTGCAATAGGTGAGATGGTTAGTGCAATAGGTGAGATGGTTAATGTAATAGGTGAGATGGTTAGTGCAATAGGTTAGATGTTTAATGTAATAGGTGAAATGGTTAGTGCAATAGGTGAGATGGTTAGTGCAATAGGTGAGATGGTTAATGTAATAGGTGAGATGGTTAGTGCAATAGGTTAGATGGTTAATGTAATAGGTGAGATGGTTAGTGCAATAGGTTAGATGGTTAGTGCAATAGGTTAGATGGTTAATGTAATAGGTGAGATGGTTAGTGCAATAGGTGAGATGGTTAGTGCAATAGGTTAGATGGTTAATGTAATAGGTGAGATGGTTAGTGCAATGGGTGAGATGGTTAATGTAATAGGTGAGATGGTTAGTGCAATAGGTGAGATGGTTAGTACAATAGGTGAGATGGTTAATGTAATAGGTGAGATGGTTAGTGCAATAGGTGAGATGGTTAGTGCAATAGGTGAGATGGTTAGTGTAATAGGTGAGATGGTTAGTATGATAGGCACGGAAGCCTCTAGTTTGGAAGTGTGTGCCTCACTCGCCTCCCACGGACCTGGGAGGTGTTGGGTGTGGTTGCTTCTGGGATGGGGGCGGAAGGCACAGCTGAGGAGGGGATTACTGCACTCCACTCAAGATTTTCGGTGCTGTATTCAATCAACATTCGTTTTAACTAAGCACATTTACTCATGACACACAAATAGGGTGCATGACCGTCAATCCGAGTAGTTAGCGTTTCCATCTCTTTCAAGGGGTTTTTAGGGCCGGGAGTGTAGCTGAGTGGGAGATGTGGGGTCGGATCTGGAGGGCCCCCAAAGGCTCACGTGGTGAAGGCTGGTCCAGTGCAGCTGTGCGCACAGGTGAGGCTTTGGGGAAGCGGCTGGATCACCAGGGCTCTGACCTCACCAGCGACGAACCTGCTGAGGGAGTCACACTTGCTGGCAACAGGAGGAGCTGACGGACAGGTTAGGGGGCGGGGCCTGGGGAGGAAATGTGTCCCTGGCCCTCCCCCGCCCCCTCTCTGCTTCCTGGCTGCCATGAGCTGAGCCACCTCCCTCTGCCCACCCTTCCTCCATGACGTCCTGCCTCACTGCAGCCCAGAGCATTGGAGCCGCCGGCCTTGGCCTGACACCGTGACAACCCAAACCTTTCCTCCCTTAATCTGTTCACGTCAGGCACTTTGGCCACAGTGACAAAGGCCTACGAACTCCGCAGAAAACTTGTTCAGTACGTAGAGGGCCCTGGGTTGGAACCCTCAGCATGAAAACAAGCAGAGACTACGTTCGACTGACCCGTGATCCCACCTCTTTTGGGGTCCAGGGGTTACTTTAATCGGCGCACACGGTGCGTCACGTCGGGGTGATCCACACGGCCATCTCCTCCTCAGGCCTTTGTGACTGGAGACCTGGAGTCCTGTTGTATTAGTTTTAAATCATTAAGTTGAAACTAAGAATCGGTCGTTTTTAATCGGTCCGAAATGGTCGAACGTAGCCAGTGAATTTCCCGTGATCCACACTTTTATTTCAAGGCTTTTAGTTTGATTTCATATTTTGGGAAATAACAAAACCCAGTAGTTAAAATGGACCCAATGGCATTTTGGGTCTCTGCCAAAACAACCCCAGGACGGTGAAGAGGACGAGGAAGAGGAGGGTGAGAGGGGCCGCGTGCTGGCCACACCCCAGGAAGTGTTTCATGACGCGGAAGAGTGAGTTCCAGCAGGTCCTGTTGGCGTCTGCGCTCAACGGACCTGGACCCTTTCCAAGTCCCGCCCCCGCCTCCTCTCCGCTCCCCCGCCCCTTCCTCGCCACTGAGTCTCCCTGGACATTCCTACATTGAGGCAGCTTCGTATTTCCCCCTGGATTTAGTGGGATCTCCTTCTGGAAGGTCACTCTGAAGAGCGTACCCACAGTCACTCCTGTGTGCTGAGCATCACCCTGAACCCGATACCCTTCTATGCACCCCGACTCCAGCCCGTGAATCCCCAAGCCTGTTCTGCAAGGCAGGTCAAGACACTGAGACAAGCCATCACCAACCTGTCAATCCCCCTAATCAAGATGGGGGGCCAGCCACAACAGAGCCAACCCAGGGCCGGCCAGGAGACGACCGTCAGCCCGGGCTCTGGGTCTTCACTCTGCACCCTGTTATGGTGCAGATGGGGACACATCTGTCCAGCTGCGACTGAGGCATAGCTCGGGGTAAAGGTGAAGATTGGAGGGATGCTTTCTACTGAAAGATTTTTTTTTTAATTTATTTTTATTGTAAACAAATGGGATACATGTTTCTGTTTGTACATGGAGTAACAGCATACCATTTGCATAATCATACATCTACATAGGGTAATGGTGTTTGATTCATTCTGTTATATTTTCTCCTTCCCCCCCACCCCTCCCACCCCTCTTTTCCCTCTATACAGTCCCTCCTTCCTCCATTCTTGCCCCCCTCCCACCCCCCATTATGTGTCATCATCCGCTTATCAGTGAGATCATTCATCCTTTGGATTTTTGAGATTGGATTATCTCACTTAGCATGATATTCTCCAATTTCATCCATTTGCCTGCAAATGCCATAATTTTATTATTCTTTATAGCTGAGTAATATTCCATTGTATATATATATACCACAGTTTCTTTATCCATTCATCAATTGAAGGGCGTCTAGGTTGGTTCCACTATCTGGCTATTGTGAATTGAGCAGCTATGAACATTGATGTGGCTGTATCTCTGTAATATGCTGATTTTAAGTCCTTTGGGTATAGGCCGAGGAGTGGGATAACTGGGGCAAATGGTGGGTCCATTCCAAGTTTTCTAAGGAATCTCCACACTGCTTTCCAGAGTGGCTGCACTAATTTGCAACCCCACCAGCAATGTGTGAGTGTACCTTTTTCCCCACATCCTCTCTACTGGCAGATTTTTGATCTAATGAATATATACATATATTATGTAATAAGATTTTTAAAATTTTGTTAAGAAAAAAATGACCACTTTATTCTTGAAAAGATTGAAAAGTTCCCAGCTTGGATGTTTACAGGTAAAATGAGGAGAAAGAGAAGTTCCCAGGGTATTACATCATTTGTGGGGACCACTGTGGGACCGAGGTTGTCTTTGTTATTTAAGACACCCAATCTGCGTGCGGTATCCCTTGATGGCCAACTGAGCAAATTAATACAGGCTCCAGAGTGGGATGTCTGCATCAGGCAGGGTTTGATCAAGGAAGAGGAAGCACGCTGAGTGATACGAAATTACGATCTACAATAGGAATTAGACTTCGTGTCACATAGGAGCAGGTGAAGATGACCGTGTCTCTGAGTGGGTGGGGCTTAACAATGCTGAAGGTCAGCAGGGCTGGCTGACAGGAAAATGGGAGGCAGCGAGAGCAGAGCAGAATCGGGAAGGACAAGCTGCGACCCGCAGGACCAGGGATCTCACACCTGTGTCTTCCTGCCTGTTGCCCCCACAGCGAGGTCACCTGCAGAGGAGTCCACCACCTCCCTGCAAGCTGCACTTGACTGCCTGGGACTCTGAAAAGCTAAAGAAGGAGGCATGGCGGGAGGCGGAGGCGCCCCAAGCGAGGCTGCTGTCCTAACCCAGGGCAGCCAGAGGCCACGACAGATTGCCTGGGTGCTGCCAGCTCCCGCTGACCTGCCCAGCGTGGTGGCCGCTGTCCCTCTGCCCTCCACGTCTCCCTCAAACCGCCCTGCCAGCCGTCCCAGCCAGAAGGCTCTGGGCAGGTGGGGAGACAGGTTGCCAGAGGACGGGAAGACCGGAGGTCTCTGGCCCCCAACTCGGGGACGCTGTCCGTGCTTTTGCTGAGCCCGACTCGCATGTGCGTTAGAGGAAACTGCCCCACGTTGAGGAAGGAGCCATTGGGAAGGACACGTAGAGCCAGTGCCGGGTCCACTCAGGCCTGGTAACTGCCTGCTCTGGCCCGGCCCAGTGGGGACTCTGGATCGGCCGTGCCCACCACGGGTCATTGCCTGGGTGGTGGGGATGAGCGAGCCTTTGACCAAGGGCTCCTCTGGAGTCCCCCTGACCCTGAAGGCAGGACTTGAGAGAATCCACAGCCTCCCAAGTGACCTAATGCCTGCTGGAGCAAACCAGGACGCTACGCTTTCAGCGCAGGCTATTTTAACTAATGCACAAACACCAATATTCTCCGTATTAATTAGATATCAGGTTTCCATACCTGTGGGCGCTAGAGAATCGTATCTGGTGAAACAGGTCTGTTTTATTTATTTCCTCCAATATTTATCATTTCCTTATGGTGAAAACTCAAAATCCTTTCTCCTAGATTTTTGAACACAACGCATGAGGGCTGCATACAAGTCGCCCTACTGTGTGTCAGAGCACAACCCTTTGCTCTGGCGGGCTGCGACTTAGTGACCACGGGTTGGCCTTCCCCTTCCACGCTCCCACACCACCCCCAGGCCTCTGCCAACCGCCATTACCCTCGGCTTGCGTGGGTTCGGCCTTGGGAGAGTCCACGTCTGAGTCAGATCACACAGGATCTTTCCAGGCCTAGTTTATTCCACTTAGCCTGATGATCAAGGGCAGGGTTTTATTTTTCTCTGGCGAATGGCATTCCGCTGTGTGGCCATACCCCACTGTCCTCGTCCCCGCCTCTGTTGGTGGGCGCTGAGGTTGTGTCCAATCTTGGTCCCGTGAACCGTGCGGGCAGTGGAGACAGACACCTTCTTGACATGCAGAGTTCATTTCCTCTGGATCAATGTCCAGGAGCCGGATGTCTGAATCAGACAATGGTCCTATTCGACGTTTCGATATTGTTTTCCATGGTAACCATGCCAATTTGCATTTCCACCAACAGCACAGCACTGTTCAAAGGAATATGACAAAATGCATCAACGAACAGTGTAAAATCCAAGCTGTTTGGCGTTCAGTCAAAAATGATCAGGTATGCAGAGAAAATTCATGCCTGGCTTTAATTCAAATAAAGGCATATTTACACAAAGATCTGTGCTTAATTTTAAAAAAGAGTTTGTTTTTTTAGTTGTTGATGGTCCTTTATTATTTATATGTGGTGCTGAGAATTGAACCCAGTGCCTCACACATGCTAGGCAAGAGCTCTACCACTGAGCCAAGGCCCCAGCCCCCTGTGCTTGAATATTTATGCTTGATGGCAGGGCAGAGAAGAGAATTCTGGGAGAATATTCACCATTATGTCGATAGAGCCGTTTCCGCTGTTTGTTTGTCTGTCTGAGATGATTTTTGGGTTGCTAGGAGTGGTTTATGTGTTTGCTTGCCTTACTCTCGTCGGCATCCTGTAGGGTTTGGATTTCTAACCTCTGACCTAAATCAGGGCTGTTGAAGATGGTTCCAATGTCAACAGACACCTGGTCCTCCCTGTGTCTGCCAAGGACGCAATCCGAGCAGAGGAGTCGTAAATAACCATCAGGGCATGAGGTGGCACCAGGCCAACTTGACTTTCCTGAGGACCTTGGCTCCAAAACCACCAGAGTCCCTCCCACACATGGATGCAAGCATCCTGTGCCTCGTTGGCCCGGAACCTGGCTCGGTGCCACAGAGCCAGCCAGGGCCTCCGGGTACCTTGGTAAACTCCTGTGCTTCCTCGACCTGACCTTCACCTCCTCAGGGCACTCCCAGATGACCTCCGACCCTCTGACCAAACCGGAACCAACAGATTCTTCACCTTCCCTTAAAGTTGACCTCATAGAATCCTGGTTAGCACAGGCCGGGTAGGGCAGGAGGCCAGGTGGGTAGAGAAGGGTTGGTTAATGGATCAAAAATACAGCTGGCAGTAATTCAGTGTCTACTTCAAACTAGGTAGCAAAGAGCATTGTTAATGTTTCTCACACAAAGAAATGGTAAATGCTGGAGGCAACAGTGATACCAAAAACCCCGATTCAGTTGTGGCACGTGGTATTCATATGGCAAAATCTCACCCCATGTCCCATGAATATACAGTGTATCCCATATATACAATTAGGTGCCTAATACAATTTTTTTTTAATTCAAATTTCTTTAGCTTTTTGGATACCAGTATCTCTAAAATATAGCAGAGTCCTGTGTTCTGAGTCCACAAGTTTCAAATCCTACCTGGTTTTGAAATGGGGCCAGTGACTCTTCCCTGTTTACAGAGATGTTTCTGCGTTTAGTGTTGAACATTCAGTCTGTGGGGAAGCAGAGCCATGTCACCCCAGCTCTGAATCCTAATCTCCTTCACTTGTGAACAAGCGTCTCCTACCCCAGGCTTGGTTCTCTAGGTCCCGAAAAGGATGTGCCCGTTCTTTTACGTGTCTGTGTCCTTGTAGCACATGTACAGTTGTTTGGTGTGCACAGATTTCTACTCCACACCAATGATATTGGGCTCTAGAGCTCATTCTGCTTCAAAATTTTCTCACTTCGCCTTCCATCTTTTAAGATCAGGCCTGCACCTAGGCCTTGTCTGTGGCTCTGTTTTCCACCTGGGATCTGTGTTTAGCTTCTGATACTGTAAGAAAATACCTGAGACAATCAATTTAAAATGAAGAATTGTTTATTTGGGTTCACAGTTTCAAAGGTTGCAGCCAAAGCCAGTTGGTCCTGGTGTTTGGGTCTGTGGTGGCCGAGTACGTCAGGGCAACAGGAATGGGGAGCAGAAGAAGTCTTTACCTCACGGTGGCTGGAAAGCAAAGAGAGAAAAGGAGCAGAAGTAGCCCCAGCGTCCCCTTCCAGGGCAAACTGCCACTGAGGCTCCTCCCACTAGGTACTGCCTGCTGAAGGTCCCACCATCTCCCCACATGCCACAGGTGGGCGGCCGACCTTAAGCCTATGGGCCTTTGGGGGACATTTCAGCTACAAACAATAGCAGGCTGCCTCCCTGTTTTACATATCCAGTCCCTTATTGAGACTGCAGAGCTGGCCCCTCCCATAAACAACGCTGCACTGAACATCTTTGTGCCATTGCGTACCGTGTGAAAATTTCTTAAGCGTATGTAACCAGAACCAAAGCTGCCGAGCCAGAAGACGCTGCACCTCTATTTTGACTAATTGGGCAACTGATTTTCCAAACGGCCACGCCCATCTGTATTCCCACGACAGCCCTGGGCAGCACCAAAGGGCTGATTTTTGCCAGTCGGCGGGTCTTCGGTGATAGCTCCTGGCGGTGTGAATTCTCATTTTCCTAGGTATTAATGTTATTGCTGCTTTCTGTATTTCTTCTTTTTATGAATTGGTTGTTTGGATCCTTAGTTCATAATATAGATTTCTCTCTCTCTTTCTTGGTGGTGCTGGGGATTGAACCCAGGGCCTTGTGCATGTGAGGCAAGCGCTCTACCCACTGAGCTATCTCCCCAGCCTAGATTGCCTTTTTATGAAAAGATCCACGGCTATCATCAGAGTTTCAAAGTGACTAAGAAGCACTACTCTAGGCCAGAGAGGAAGAAATTCAAGATGCCCTGAACACAGAGGCTTCTCAACTTAAGAGGGGTGATGTCCCTATCAACCCATCATAAACTGAAAATACCAAGATGCTTTTCTCCAGTCAAGATGCCTTTCGGGCCCCGAAGCTCCTGAGCGTCCGGCTGGGCCTGCTGACTTTACCTGCGCTCTGCACACTGACAGCAGCCTAGCTTTGGACAAGAGCAACTAACACAAGCCTGCTTTATATTAAAGAGAGTGGCGTAGCATCTGTGGGTCACTGAGCTGAGTGTGTGACCCATCATACACTTGTCTGCAAGCGACTCTCTCGTGTAATCGATGGAATACAGCTCTGAAAGTAAAACCCAGGAAGGTTGTGCGGGGGCCCCTGCACCACCCTGAAGTCAGAAGCTGATCAGGGTGGAGGGCCACAGACCACAAACCCTGGACACTCAGGGTCTGCACTTGAACTCGCACCTGTTGGGACAGCAGACTTGGTGGTCTTCTGAACTGCTAAGGGATGCCCGGATGGTGGGCCCAGCGCTGTTTCTGGGTGTGACTGGTGAGGGCGCTTCTGGAAGAGATTCGCATCTGAACTGTCAAACTGAGTCAGGAGGCTCCACCCTCCCAGGGCAGGGGTGCCGGGCACTCTCCCCAGGGCCCAGGAGTGGGGGTGGGGGGACGGAAAGGCAGAGGAAGGGTGAGCTGGACATCCATCTTCTCCTGTCCTCGAGCATCAACTGCGCTCCAGGTCCCTGGGCCTGCAGCTCTGGGACCTCCCTCAGCTGCCACGCCCCCACCCCAAGTTGACGGACCTTCAGCCGCAAAGTGGAAACTAGGCCGCCAGTTTAGGTTTTCAGATTAGGACCTAATTACCCCCAGGGCTGCCCTGGTTCTCCAGCCCCGGCTTGTCAGCATCCCGGGAGGGAGAAGCAGACACTCCTTGGTGTTGATGAGCAGCGTCTCCGAGGCCAGACCGCTCTGTGACCTTAAGTGAGAATCCTAACCTCTCTGAGACTCAGGAGCATAGCGTAGCGTAGCACCTGTGAGCTGCCGCAAGTGGTGAGCTCGGGGCGGAGTCTTGGTTATGAACCCCAACAGCTGGCTGTAGAGGTGAGGCTGGAAGGCTGGGGAGGGGGCTCAGTGCACAGCCCTGCATCCAATCCCCAGGACCCCAGGGAGGAGGGCAGGAGGGACGGAAGAAAAGAGGGAAGGAAGGAGAGAGAGAAGGAAAGAGAGAGAAAAAGAAAGGAAGGAAGGAGGAGGGAAGGAGATAGAAAGAGAAAGGGAAAGAAACAAACAAAGAAAGAAAGAAAGAAAGAAGAAAGAAAGAAGAAAAAAAGAGAAAGAAAAGAAAGGAAGGAAAAGAAATTTTGGAAAGAAGCCATCTTTGCTCCCCAAAACCTACAACATATGTATCATACATGTAAACTTGCTCCTTCTTTTTTGGAGATTGAACTTGGGGGTGCTCTACTAAGTTACCTCCTCAGTCCTTTTCATTTTTTTATTTTGAGACAGATTCTTGCTAAGTTGTCCAGGTTGGCCTCCAACTTGTCATCCTCCTGCCTGGGTCTCCCAAGTCACTGGGATGACAGGCAGGTACCACCGTACCCAGCAACTTTTGTTAAGTTACAAACAACCCAATGTCAACGATTTCACGTGGTTCAACCGAATCAAATTCTTCAAACCTTGGGGTTGCTCGGCGAGTCAATAAACACGGAGCCCATCTCTTGGAACTTGGGAAAACCCAGTGTCCTAGTTTGCCATGACCCTTTGGCTGAGCGTCCCCCAGTTTGGAACCCCCTCCCCATTCCGTTGGCAAATGCCCAGCAGTAAAAACTCCAAGAAAGGAAACACCAGTAGCTTTAAGAGTGTCACAACTTGGTTTTATGTGGCTGTAACCCACCCCGAGCTGATTGTGGAGTCTGGCTGCTGTATTCTGCACACCTTGTTAAAAGGAAAATCATATCGAGACCTGTGTGTGAGTTCATTGTACCACACTCGTAACCCAGGGAGGTCACCGGGTGACAGGGCAGGGAAGTTGGGTTTCAAAGCCAGTTTCATTAAACCCTCGGTTTCTGATGGACCAGCGTCTCCCTTCTTAGGTCAAAGGGTGGCTTGTAGGGTGAGGGACACAGTGTCTAGGTGAGTGTCTCTTTCCTCACCCTGGCTTGGCCCTGGCCAGCTGCGGGATCTGTCTCCTTCAGAGTCTTCCTTCTCCGATTCCACGTCATGGAACTAAAACACAAAACCACCAAGGGCCGTGGAAGAATTCACCGGGATCGTGCCTACAAATTACACATCTAATAAGAAGAGCTCGGGAACTGGTGTTGAAGGGCCTCATCTCTCCAGCGCCGGCAACCAGCCTAGGACGGCACAGAGAGGTCAGTTAACCTTCGCGGCAACCGCAAGACCAGCACGCCTACACCCACCCAGGGAGACACGGCGTTCAGGAGGGGAGCAGCCAGCACTGGGGACACAGAGGAAGGCTGGCATGTTTGGAGAGCTGGCATCGGCTGCCCTTCACTCAGCGTCTCTTTAAACCTGACCGCTGTTTTGGGTGCCGACCCACATGCGTCACCAGGTGCTCCGCATGGCGAACGTGATATCCGCTCATGTTCAGCTGCCAGCACCTTTAACTTGCGCGTGTGTGTGCGTGCGTGTGCATGTGTGTGTGTGCGTGTGTGTGCGTGTGTGTGCGTGTGCGCGCACGTGCAGTGCCGGGATCGAACCCAGGGCCTCACACACGCTAGGCGATAGCTCCACCGCCGAGCTCCCCGCAGCCCTTCCAGCTTTTTCTTTTTAAGTGACTCTGTTTTCAAACAAGAAGGGAGCCCCTCATGAAAATAAGAGGGATGTCTCAATGTATTTCCATAGTCTCCGGAGAGGGCTTCCAGAACGTTCTGGGCAAGAGGTTTCTGGTGGTCCTGCCACCCACCTGCTCTCCATGGACAGATAAGAACAACAGCTCAGCCTGCTGGAGAAACTTACGAGTCTTAATTAGTTCCCTTTTATAGAGGCGTTCCCTCCCCCGAATGGGGTCGCCCCCCGTGTGGGGGTGCACAGCCGGGCAGCGGGCAGTCATTAAGGGAGGCACTAAAACAGGCCAGGACACAGGGGGCCTTCTCCGGCCCCACCCCCACGCCTCGCACCTGCAAAATTATAACCCAGAAACAAGCGGCCCTTTGGCTGGGGGAACCACCCACAGACTGAGCCGGCCTCTCCAGCGACCACCGCCCAGCCTCACCCCCGCACACGCGAGCTGATTCTCGACTTGCTCTCAGCTCCTGATCCACCCTGGCGCATTAGGGAGAAGGACCTGGCCCTCTCCACACCAAGACGTCTCCCACGGGACTGCCTCTGCTTCTGTTTTACAGGTTTTTATTTTTGCAATGCATATCTTTATAGAGTCGTCCTCTGGGTTTACAGATGAGCATGTCATTTCAATGACATTCATCGCATACGTCTATGGAACACAGTGAGATGGTTCGATCTCTGTATGCAACGTGTAATGATCGAATGGGACCCAGGGCACGTCTTTGTGTTGACGAACTTTGCATTTCTCCCTCCTGGTTATTGGGAGATGTGTCATGCACGCATGTTCTCGGTAGCAATTCTACCGTCCTCCTTTCTACTGTAGTTTAGTATCCAAGCCCTTCCGGGCCCCACCCCTTCCCTCCCCAGCCTCTGCTGACCACGGTTCTACTCTCTACTCTGAGGTCAACCTTGTTAGCTTTCACAAATGAGTGGAAACACGTGGTGCTTATCTTTCTATGTCTCACTGGGATTTTTCTTCTTCTTGCAAGGTGTATATTCCACTTTTCACAAAGAGCAGAGATGCCATCTCTATTTCAGATCGAGCATTACACTTTCCTTCACCTGTGATTATAAAATGTGAAATTAAATGATGCAATACTATCCGAGGCCCTGTGATTTTTTTACAGCAATCCACTGACATTATTTTTCTTACTCTGCGGGGCATGGTTGTAAGTGCCGTGCACTGAACAAGAGGACTTTCTTCGTCAGTACCACAACTCCATGACACGGGATCTATTATTATCCCCATCTTACAGAAGAGAAAACCAAGGCCCAAGTGACATCTCTAAGCAACAGAGCTGGGATTCAACCCAGGGAATCTGTCCCCAGACACATGCTGTTAACTGGTCTTTAGGATAGTTCTCAGATTGACAAAGTTAAGTTAGCGATCTTAACCAGGGGTGGTGAAGGTGTGGGAGGCATCACAGATGCTGATGAGAGAAAGAAGTGATAGGAATTTTTGAAAAGCGATTTGGCAAAATTTTTAGAAATTAATTTCTTGCACCTAGCCACTTTGTCTTTGCAATTTGACATCTAGATCTACCCAAAACAAATGTACACACACAATCATGGTTGTGTTTTGTTGATGCTGGTTTTTTTTTTTGGGTGGGGGGAATTGAACTGGAAGCCTCACATAGGCTAGGCAGGGTCTCTACCCCCAAGCCACACCCCCACCCATTTTTATTTTATTTTTATTTTGAGACAAGATTTTGCTGAGTTGCAGAGGCTGGCCTCCAACTTGGGATCCTCCTGCCTCAGCCTCCTGAGTTGCTGGGATTACAGGGGTGCACCATCACACCTGGCTTGTGATAGTGATTTATTGCATCATTGCTAGTAACAGTGAATCCCTAGGGAAAACTTTGAGTAAGTAAATTAATGAAACATACCTTGAAAAGTTGGTGGCTGAATCCTGACCATCAAATATCAACCAATATGAAGGATTTGGGAATATAGAACAGTTGACTGCCACACTCACTTGAACACAAAATCAAGATTGAAGAACTCTGATGAGTCAATTTTAAGCACTCACCAAAGTAAATACATGAGGTAATAGGTGTGTTAATGAACCTCACCGAGCCAATCCACAACGTACACGTGTTTCAAAACATCACAATGTACACCGTAAGTAGAGGCAACTTTTGCCAATTAAAAATTTTTAAAAATTCAAATTTAAAAATTAAAAAATGTTTTTAAAAAGTTAAAAAGAACTTTAGGAATTATGGTTGCAAAAATAGAACATTAGTGGACTGAGGATATAACTCAGTTGGTAGAGTGTTTGCTTCACAGGCACAAGGCCCTGGGTTCAATCCCCAGCACCACACACACACACACAAAAAATAATAACATATATATTTATATATTATTATATATAATAATATATAATATATATTATAATTTTATATATTATATTATAATATATAATATATTGTATATATTGTTATATATTATATATTATATATATAACATTAGTCTTGAAAACACTGATGATAGAAAGCAAACAATATCTTAGATAACTTATATATTATTATATATTATATTATTATAAATAATATATATTATATATAATATATATTATATACTATTATTATATATTATATATAATATTATATATAATAATATAATATATATTATAATTTTATATTTTATATATTATATTATAATAATATAGTATATAATATATATTATTATATATTATATATATTATTATATATATAACATTAGTCTTGAAAACACTGACGATAGAAAGCAAACAATATAACTTAGAAGTCGGGACGGGAGGAGGGAAGGTAGGAAGGAAGAGGAGGACTCAGCTCCTTCCTTGCCGGGAGTCAGGCTACCCTGAACAGGAAATTCGTTTTAAAGATGTCTTCAGGAACTCTCATGCCTCTCATGGCCTACGGGCACCCTGGGGATGAATGGGTTTGAACCATGGTTGCCAATATCCCAAGAGAGACACACACAGATGTCATGCATCTTATGAGTGAAGAAAGGGACACCCTCTTCGATATCATTGGACGAAACAAAAACAGGGCTTCAACTTGGTGCTGTGCCTGTAACCCCAGCTACTTGGAAGGCTGAGGCAGGAGAATTTCCAGTTCCAGGCAGTCGTGGGCAACATGACGAGATCCAGTGTCAAAATAAAAAACGGAAAAGTTTAAAAGGGTCTAGGATGTAGCTCCTGGGTTCAGTCCCTAGTACCAGAAAACAAATAAATACAAGGACTTGAATTTGATCAAGTCTCTAGACCTAGAAACCACTTTATAGGAAATGGGGCAAAAGAAATTATGGAGAGACACAAGATGCAGTCAGGGAAGCCGGACTAGGGAAGACCACACAGGACAAAAAGGGAATTATGCATATCAAATAACACAAATATTCAGGTGCTGTGGCGCATGCCCGTAACCCCAGCAGCTCAGGGGGCTGAGGCAGGAGGATTGCAAGTTCAAGGCCAGCCTCAGCAACTTAGTGAGACCCTAAGCAACTTAGCAAGATCCTGTCTCTAAATAGAAAATAAAAGGGGCTGGGGATGTGGCTCAGTAGTTAAGTACCCTGGGTTCAATCCCCAGTACCTAAAAAACAAAAACAAAAACAAAAATAAAACCCACTACAAATACATGTAATTACAACAGCCCTCTGTGCCTGCAGGGTTCACATCCATGGATTCGATCAATGGGGGTTTGAATATATACATGTGTTTATTTTATCCGTACCAATTATGCACAGATTTCCTTCTTGTTGTTATTTCCTAAACAATACAGGGTGACTAGGTATGGAACATTTACACTATTATAAGCCATCTGTAGATCACTTAAAGTACGTGAGCAGGTCTAGCTGGCTTCTATGCAATACTAGGTCATTTTCTATAAGGCACCTGAGTGTCTGTGATCTTTGGCATCCATGGGAACCAGTCCCGGGGACATCCAGGGACCACTCTGAACCTGGTCTATGTCTATCTGTGCATAAGGATCAATTTAGATAGGGATGGATAACTGGAACCTATGAGCCCAAAGCTCCATCGACCCAAACAACACGTGAACTTTATCTGAATCCTGATTCAAGGGTTATTGAAGGATCAGGAGACATTTGGGGAAATTTAAGCTTAGATCCTGGATGTTGTTAAGGAATTGTTGGGGTGACCATACTGTGGCTGTGTTTCAAAAGAGTTCTAGGAGGCGAAGCTCGTCCTTATGGGCTTTGGGTAGTAATGATGCTCAGTGCCCGGTCATCTGCGGGGACACTGAGCCACTTGGCTGTGGACCTTGTGACGGGGCGGTTTGGTGCTGGGGGGTGGCTGCGTGGGACCCTCTATGCCTTCCTCCAGTTTTACTATGAAGTTCTATCTGCTCTAAAATTTTTTTTGAAAATTGAAGTCTTTATTTTAAAAACAAGTTCTCCTACACAGACATATGCTGAAATGTTAAATGTAGACTATATCCCAACACATGTAGGGTCTGCTTCAAAATGATGGGTAGCTGGTGGAAGCCGGAAGTTTCCATGAAACAAGACTGGCCATCAGTAGGCAACTGAGGCTGGGTCATGAGCCAGTGGGGATTCATTATATTATTATCATATTATTATATCATTCTCCTCACTTTTGTGTATACCTGGCATTTTATATGATAAAAGGGTTTTCAGGGCTGGGGCTGGGGCTCAGTGGCAGAGCCCTTGCCTGGCATGTGTGAGGCACTGGGTTGGATCCTCAGCACCGCATATAAATAAATAAATAAAATAAAGGTGTTGTGTCCATCTACAACTAAAATAATAATAATAATAATAATAAAAAGATTGTCAAATCAATTACTGCAGTGACAGAGGTCCTCTGGGTTCCATCCCCAGCCCTCCCACCACCGCCGTCACCCACCCCCACACAAACACACGCACACAAAGAAAGAAATCACCCAAACCCCCATGTGTCTTAGGGGCGCTTGGGTCCAGGTCTAAGGCAAAAGGCAAAGACGAGCTCACAGGGCTCTTGCCTCCTTGCTGACGAAGCTGGACTCCTTCCTGATGACCTCCAGGTACCAAGAAAGAACCAGCAGGCTCAGTGGCTGACTCTGGGGACCAAAGAAATACGCAGTCGACGGGGTCGGCAGAGTCGGGAAGAACGCGATCCGCGAATCCGGGGAAGGTCGTGGCGGAAAGCTCCCCACTGTCCCCAGAGCCGTGCCTAGAGTCCCAGCTACTTGGGAGGCTGAGGCGGGCAGCTGAGCTCAGGAGTTCAAGGCCAGCCCGGGCAACAGAGCAAGGAAGGGGAAAAATTTTAAACTAAGGCTGGGGTGTAGCTGGAGGTGGAGCACTTGCCTCGTATGTTTGATGCCCGGGTTCCATCCCAGTAGGACACGTGCACATGAGCCCGTGTGCACACATGCACACACACACACACACACACACACACACACACACACCAACAACAGAGAAAAGAAGGACGTCGAACCCAACAACGCCACGTCTGGGTGTACACCCCAAAGAATTGGAAGCAAGGCCTGAAAGAGAGACTTGTACGTTGTGTTCACAGCGACATCATTCCCAAGAGTCCAAAAATGGAAGCCAGGGGTCCCTGGGTGGATGATCGTGGTCTGTCCGGGCAACTGAGTATCACTCAGCCTTGAAAAGGAAGGAAGGAAATTCTGGCCCGGGTCACATCATGGATCAAACTGGAGGACACGGGCTGGGGAGATGGCTCAGTTGGTAGAGCGCTCGCCTCGCAAGCACTAAGGCCCTGAGTTCAATCCCCAGCACCGCAAAAACAAAAAAAACAAAACAAAAAAACTGGAGGATGCGATGTGAAGTCCAATAAGCAAGACGCCAAAAGACCACCACTGTGTGCTCAATCGATGCATCCGCTCCTTGTGGGAAGAGCAGAATGTCACCCGAAGGGCACTGTCCAGTCATGCAAGGTCTGGGGCGTCACCCAAGTCCCGTGCCCCTGGCCGTACCCTTTCCACCTGGTCTCCGCCCCGCCTGCTGTAACCCTGGCGAGGCCAGCTGGTTCCTGAGACGGGCAGGTAGAAGCACCTACCAGGAGGAGATGGAATAACTCACAGCAGCCCGGGCGCGTGAGCCCGAGTCAGCATGGAAGAGGTTCTTCTCTCTGATTCCAGTATGTCTTGTTTGCTTTGCTCAAAATAAAAGTTAAAAGAGCAAACATTTCACATATCCCATCAGTAACTCATCTCAGGCTGGGTTCCTCCTGAACTGGGGACAAGGATTGATTTGAGGGCAATTAATTTATTGGCAAGGTGACCCCAGGAGGCACCACCAGCAGAAGGGAGGAATGTAGCCAGTTCAGGTCTGGTAATGGCCCGGTGGCCACTATGGGTCACCCAGACCCCATGTGCCCGAGACCTCTGGAAGACAACATGGGTCGTCCGCCCCAAGGAGGATGAGGAACTGGGTACTTACCTTCCAACTCCAGGCAGTCGCAGATTGAGGGCTGCTCCTGCGATGCCATCTCCTAGGACCTCCTGGACTGTCCCTCATGGGGACACGCTTGGCACAGAGAGATTCTCAGGTGAGCATCAGCACGTGGGGGTTAGACCCCATCAGAGATGATGGTGAGTATCGGGGTCTGAGGGGGTCCTACAGGGTCTGAGTCGTGACCCACCCGTAGAGCTGAGAGCTAATGAGTTGGCACCTTTAAAATGTCATGATTATGCTGGACGTGGTGGTGTATGCCTGTGATTACCAGGGCTTGGGAGGCTGAGGTAGGAGGATCACAAGTTGGAGGCCAGCCTCAGCAACTTAGTAAGACCCTGTCTCAAAATAAAATTCTAATTTACATTCTAAAATGTAAATTTTTTGTTATTTCTAGCTATGCATGACACTAGAGTGTATTTTGACATATTATACATACATAGAATAGGTATACCTTGTTCTAGTTAGGATCCCATTATTGTGATTGTCTATGATGTGGAGTTACATTGGTGGTGTATTCATATATAAGAATAGGAAAGAGATGTTCAGTTCATTCTACTGTCTTCTATTCCTATTCCCTTTATTTCCCTTTGTCTAGTCCAGTGAACTTCTAATCCTCCCCTCCCTTCTTGTGGGTTAGAATCCACATATCAGAGAGAACATCTGGCCTTTGTTTTTTTTGGAATTGGCTTATTTCACTTAGCATGATATTCTCTAGTTCCATCCATTTACTGGCAAATGCCATAATTTCATTCTTCTTTATGGTTGAGTAATATTCCATTGTGTATTTATACCACATTTTCTTTATCTGTTCATCTGTTGTAGGGCACCTAGGTTGGTTCCATAGCTTGGCTGTTGTGAATTGAGCTATTATAAACATTAATCAAAATAAAATTTTAAAAGGCCCAGGGATGTAGCTCAGTGGTAAAGCACACCTGGGCTCAATCCCCAGTACGTCTAAATAAATGTATATTAAATTTAGAGTTTAAATGTCAAAACCTATGAATTCACAATGATACCAAAAAATAAATCCCCTTGTTCCTCTTTGGAAGTTGCTATCACAGCAAATCACCCTAGTATACGCTAGTAAATAGCAGGAAAGAAGTAATGAGGACTCTGTCCCAACTTCTCTCTCCAAACTATATTTTTTCACAGTGTACAACTGAGGAGGGAGAGCTCTCGATAAAAAAATTCCAGTTTATAGATGCAGAAAAAAATGACAGATACAGATAATCCTCATTTTGTATCTCCTAATGAAATAACAAAACTTGCAAGAATTAGCAATGCCGGGCTGGGGTTGTGGCTCGGTGGTAGAGCGCTTACCTGGCATGTGTGAGGTACTGGGTTCGATTCTCTGCACCACATATAAATAAATGAATAAAATAAAGTTCTATCAACATCTAAAAAAAAAAAAAAAAAAGAAAAAAAAAAAGAATTAGCAATGCTTTTAGGAAACAGATGGGAGATGTTCTTTTTTTGTACCAGGGATTGAACCCAATGGTGCTTAACCACCGAGCCACATCTCCAGCCCGTTTTATATTTTATTTAGAGACAGGGTCTCGCTGAGTTGCTGAAGGCCTCGCAAAATTGCTGAGGCTGGCTTTGAACTCTCCATCCTCCTGCCTCAGCCTCCCAAGCTGCTGGGATGACAGGCATGCGCCACCACACAGGTGGGAGATGTTCTTGGTGGGATTAGGGGGTGGTACATAACACCACCTACAGAGCGTTCTTGTCTAAAGTTCCACTGAACCCGAGTCACGTCCCACCCTCAGGGGCTGGGCACAGCGGTGGTAGAGCACTTGCCTGGTTTGTGCAAGGCCGGGCCTTCGCCCCCAGCACCACCGAAAGCAAACAGGACAGGTAAGCGTCAGTAGTCTCGGCGTCCCTCTTCTAGTAGTAAATATGGAAGCACCAAATGAGGAGAGTGCAGGGCTTCTGCATGGAACGCCTGGAAAAGAAGGCATTTCTCTGGAGCCTCTACCTGAAACAGAGTGAAAAAATCCAGCACCTATGATTTATTTTGGGCAAAAATAAGAATTATCTGGTGTTACCACCAGACGGGAGCTGGCTGCAGACAGCAGATCGGAACCATCTCCCTTCCGCCCTGTGCTTCTCCTGGGTGGGTCTTCCGCTCCCTCGGTGAGTAGCAGGTCCATCTGTTAATGGTCACTCCAAAGTCCAGCAGAATCCGGCAGCTGCCGCCTGCAGCCCCGCGACCCAGAGGTGTGACCCCTACCTGCTGGCTCCTGCCCTCAGCCTCTCTCAGAACCTGACCTCTGTGCCCCCAGGTCCCTGGAGTCCCCGGTTGCACTTCTGACGCTCCTCTCTGCCATTGGGACATCACGCTACTCCTCGGTCCACCCACTGTGTCCCCCAGGAAGGTGAGTGTCCCAGAGCAGCTTGGGCATGGAGTGGCTGCAACCTGCGGCCTCCGGGCCCAGCCCCGAACGCCTGGCCTGCTCCTGCCCATTCCCGCCACCCTTCCTCTGCGATTCCAATGACCTGGCGGCAGAACGCGGTTCCCAGAACCCAGGCAGATGAATCATCGTAACCCACCCACCCTCACAGTGATTGGCCCAAGAAGTGGGCACATGACCCAAAGGGGCCAATCAGAGCCGTTCCTTGGGATTTTACACAGACACCCGGAAATACAGCTCCTTTTACTGAGGTTGTGCCTCGGGGAATTTCAAAGTGGAGTTGCTGACTTCCCACATCAATCCCACGTCTTAGTACGAACACCTGTGACTCAACCTGAGGGGTTTTTGGTTTTAGGTGCGGGGATGAAACTCAAGGCCTCCCACGTGCTGGAAAAGGGCTTTAGGACTGAGTTCCACCCCCAGCCTTATTTTGAGGTGGGGTCTGGTCAGGTTGTTGAGACTGTCCTGGACCTGAGTCTCCTCCTGCCTCAGCCTCCTGAGCAGCAGGGGTTATAGGCGAGCGCCAATGGCTTCAGGGTTTTTAAAATTATGAATTTTGAAGCATTCCTCTGCCTGTACAAAAAGCAAGACGGACTGTGTGCCTGAGACAGAAGCAGCCCTCAACCAGTGAGGGTAGAGGCTCATGAGCCATGTCCCCACTTCCTGGTACCCCCTGTGGGATGGCTGAGGCCCAGGCCCCCCAGCACCCCAGGGGCCTCATTCACTGACCTTCCTGGGGCTACTCTTCCATCTTCTTGGCATTTCTTGACACTGCCCCTCATCAGCATTGACCCTTTGAATCCTTGTCTTCAAATCTGCTTCTCGGGAAATTCAAACTATCAGGGCCACTCACTGGTGGGGACAGAAAGGACTTGGGTTACACATCTTAGAATTTCTTTTTCTTTTCTTTCTTTTCTTTTTTTTTTTTTTTTTTTTTTTGCAGTGCTGGGGATTGAACCCAGGGCCTTGTGCTTGCAAGGCACACACTCTACCAACTGAGCTATCTCCCCAGCCCACATCTTAGAATTTCTAAGGAAGATTTTGAAAGTCACACAGATGGGGTTAAAAACACTGGGATTATTTGGGTGCCGTGGCACACACCTGTAATCCCAGCGGCTCGGGAGGCTGAGGCAGGGGGTTTGTGAGTTCAAAGTTCAAAGTCAGCCTCAGCAACTCAGCAAGACCCTGTCTCAAAATAAAAAATCAATAGGGCTGGGGTGTGGCTCAGTGGTTAAGTGCCCTTGGGTGCAATCCTCAGTACAAAAGAAGGAGGAGGAGAAGAAGAGGAAGAGGAAGAGGAAGAAGAAGAGGAATAGGAAGAGGAAGAAGAAGAGGAATAGGAAGAGAAAGAAGAAGAGGAATAGGAAGAGGAAGAAGAAGAGGAATAGGAAGAGGAAGAAGAAGAGGAATAGGAAGAGGAAGAAGAAGAGGAATAGGAAGAGAAAGAAGAAGACAAATTAGGAAGGAGAAGAGGGAGGGAAAGAGGGAGAGAAGGAGGGAGGACAGGAGGAAGGAAGGAAGGGAGGGAGGGACAGGAGAAAAAACTAGAAAGATGAACAATGAATTCATTACTTGGAACGTAGAAAGCACACCATATATGCATGTGGAATAAGCAAATGAATAAATAATGCACATGGAAGTCGTCCTAAGTTCAAGGACCCTGCACGTGAGCTGGGTAAGGAGACACTGTCCTCAAACTTCTACTTCAGAAGGGGTCTTGGGGTCATGCCAATCCTTCCATCCAGGTGGGCCCCTGGGGTTTCATTTCTCCCTTCTGTGAAGGGATAACAAGTGTCCACCCAAAGTCACCTCCTGCTCCAGAGCACACGAGAGGCCAGCACAGGGACGCTCTGCCCGGGAGAAGGAACTGTCCCAGCGCGAGACCTCAGCGAAGGTTGCCATGGGAGCCAGGCCACCCTGGTGAGATGGACGGGGTGATTTCAGCTTTCCAACTGCCCTTGACCACGAGGCTCTGCTGCCCAGCTCCTGCCACGGAGGCCCCGCTATTGACACTGAAGAAGCAGGTGACATTCGCAGGTGGCTCTTGCTTCATGGGTGTCTCACCAGCTGCCACTGGGGGAAGGAGCCGCCCACCTCGCTCTGGGTTTCTGCGTTCAAGCGCCATCCTGGCTTGCTGTGGGAGTCCCCGGACGCGGCCCTCCTTCCACGGGGACCCCCTGCAACACACTCAGGGGCATGGAGACGGAAGGTCCCCGGGGGGTGGAGGCGGAAGAACAGTGGCCGTCGAGGCTCCGGGAAGCACAAGGTTGCAGGCTTTGGGGGGAAGCTTCTGGCCTCCGAGGGGCAGCCTCATTCCCGGCGCTGGACCCGGGCGGACGGATGGCGTAAATGTTTATTTTAAGGGAGAGTCATTTATTTTTCAGGCAGAAAGTTTATACAGCTTGAGAGAATTATTTGAAAGGAAATGAGGCCCGTGGCACACGGTGCTGGCAGGCCTGGCCCCCTCGCGCCCCTCTGCCCCGCTATGAGAGAAGGCCGACCCCTTCCGCACCCCCGGCCTCTCCACCACCCGAGGCTGCCCCGCACGAGGCCCTGGTTGCCGCGGCCTCGCTGGGTCCCCGGTGGAGGATAAACCCAGGCTCATTTTCTGGGTGGAATGAGGCTGGTTCTGGAGGCCTGGAGGGGGACCAAGAATACCAGCCGCAGGCCTCTAGGACGGAAGGCCTCGGCCGGGCCGCGCCACCTCTCCAGGCCTCTGCGTCCCTGCTTATAGGTGGGATGGGGGACTCACAGGACACCCGGGGACAATAACACCACTCGGCCAACTCACAGCTCTGCCTGTCGAGTTAGTTGTGTCTGCCGTCCTTCCCGGGGCCCCAGGACCCTTGCTCCTCCCTTCATTCCAAAACTTCACATCTCCTCCAGCTTGGAGGCCAGGTCGGCAGAGGACCCGGGGCCAGAAACAGCCAGAGGACGGAGGGCTGCCGGCTAGAAGCCCGCCTGGCCCGCGAGGCCCTGGGTTCCATCCCTGGCATGGAAGGAACCTTCACTCCTGTGGATGAGAAGGAGCAGCCCCGCTCCGACTCCGAACTTCCCGCTCCACCAAGGCAGGTACCACACTCCACCGCCATCTGGAAATACGATGTGGAAGTTCCCATTCCGTGAGGCAGACAGGGAGAGAGGCCACGTTCACACCACTCTCACGACAGTCGCGGTTGTTGGTGACTTACTGCGCCTAATCTGTAAACTGAACATTATCCGAGGCAGGTGTGTAGAGGAAAGACAGCATCCACGGGCTTCAGCATCCTCTGGGGGTCCTGGAGCGTCCCCTGTAAATAAGGAGGCACTACCGGGCTCTTACTCTGTTCTTCCTCAATGGTGGGCGTGGAGGCTGAGGCAGGAGGATCTCAAGTTGGAGGCCAGCCTCAGCAACTTAGCAAGGCCCTGAGCAACTTAGAACTTGTCTCAAAATAAAAAGGGCTGGGGATGGGGCACAGTGGTTAGGCGCCCGAGTTCAACCCCCATACCACACACGTGCACACACACACACACACACACACACTTGTGTATGCACCTAGCATGATGTTGTCAGGTTCGTTCTGCAAGTCTGCCCTTTCCCATTCCTCCTCCGCCCCTCCATCTCCTCTGCACCCTCCTTCCCTCTGTCTTTGTGACATCTGACTTCCTCTTCTTCTCCCTCCTTTGCTATAACTTCCACACAGGACAGAGAACACGTGACCCTCGACTTTCTGAGCCTGGCTTATTTCCCTTAGCAGGATGGTTCCATCCATTTACTAGCAAATGCCATTTCATTCTTCTCTATGACTGAGTGACACTCCATTGTGTGTGTGTGTGAGACATTTTCTTGATCCATTCATTGATCGCTAGGCACCTGGACTGGTTCCGTGACTTGGTTATTGTGAGGTGAGCTGCTCTGAACACTGACGCGGCTATATCGCTCTACCGTGCTGATTTTAGCTCCTTGGGATGAACATACATGGAGGAGCAGAATAGCTGGGTCCCGTGGTGGTTTACGTCCTACTTTCTTGAGCAATCTCCAAACTGCTTTCCAGAGTGGTTGTACTGCTTTGCTAATTATTAACTTGCTAATGTGCCCACCTCCTCGCCAGCATCTATTATTATAAATCATCATTATTTGTACTCTTGATAACGGCCACTCTGACTGGAGTGAGATGAAATCTCTGTGTAGTTTTGATTTGCATACGTACAAGCTTTTATAATAACAGTAAATATACTCTCCCATCTTCTGACCAGGATTTTTACTTAAAATATTATATTTGTCTTCCCAGGTCAGTAGGAGAGATCTGCAAACTGTTTAAATTCTTTATTGGTTCTATTTAGTTATATGTGACAGTGGACTCCATTTTGATACAATTCTACAAGTATGGACTCTATCTCATTCTAATTAGGACCCCGTTCTTGTGTATGTACACAAAGGTGGGATTCACTGTGGTGTATTCATATACATATTCATATACACAGGAAGATTTTGTCAGATGCCACATATTGTTTTTAAAGCCGGCACAATATTCCTTATAAGCATAGCATATTATTTCAACTCATCCCCACACGCTGGACATTTAGGTTATTCCCATTCTGCACATTTTAAGTATGAAGAGCTCCTCCGTTACTCCGTGATTTCTTTATACGTCTCCTGTGTGATTCCTGAAGGTCAGAGAAAGTGACAGAGTCCCTGTGAACGTCAGCCCCGGATGAAGTAAGACCGCGGGCCCTGGCCCCACGGGACCGGTCGGCCTGGGAAGTTTTCTCTCACTCTCTGTAAACACGGAGGTCAGAAGGAGGTCACAAGAAGGCCTGGACGATACCGCAGGGGCCTGGCGACTTCTGAAGAAGAGCGAAGGGCTCGTTATTTACTGATAACCTACCATTTCATGGCAGTCCCCAGCGTGCTGGGAAGCAGCTGCGGTCGGGCCCCTGAGGTCGCATCCACGGGAAGGAGGAAAACAGGAGCGCATTCGAGAAGGTTCTTTCTCTCCTCAGGGACTCTCTCTTCCCACCTTCCTCTGGTCTGCTAGAAACCAGGTGCCGAAAAGCCCCCAAGGAAAGCAGAGGCGGCCAGGCCTCCAAGGCCACCAAGACCCTGGACCGTCCCTTGGGCTGCAGGGTTGCGAGTTCAAAGCCACACCCCGCCAGAAGGCCCCCGACCCACTTCCCGCGGGGCCGCCTGGAGGGGACAGGGGGCGTCACTCTGCACCCCAACGAAGCTGGTGCACACAGCGGGCGTGGTCACGTGCTGGACGTGGACGCAGAGCCCGACTCGCACGGTCCTGGATGACGCACATGGAGCCCCAAGCGGGAGCCATTGTCGTTCCCAGGTCCCAGAGGACAGCAGATTGGAACGCCCGGCAGCTGGCGTGCAGCCGCTGCGGCCCAGAGTGGAAGGCCAGTTTCCTAATCGCGCACACCTGTGCGCACGAGCGCGTGTCCATGCGTGTGCAGGTCTGCGAGTGCACGAGCATGCACCGCGGGGATTCGGGCGCGTCACTGCGCGCGGTCACACAGACATAGACCCCTGACAGTTTCAGCTTGAGGATTTTGCAACTTGAAACTCATGTGACAGAAACTCTGCTGCACGATTTGCATCTTGATCTTGGCTGCCCGAGGCACAAAGTGAGCCCTGGTCCTGATGCGGAGCAGCCTCGGCCACCACAGTCATGCGGTCACCGGGGAAAAGGACCGCAGGTTGCCCGCGCTGAGCCGCTAAGCTCCGGGGATTGAACCCAGGGGCACTCGACCACGGAGCCACCTCCTCAGCCCTATTTTGTATTTTATTTAGAGACAGGTCTCACTGAGTTGCTCAGGGCCTCACCAAGTTGCTGAGGCTGGCTTTGAACTCACCATCCTCCTGCCTCAGCCTCCCGAACTGCTGGGATGACAGGTGGTTAGATTTTTTTTTTTTTAGACTGCATTTTGATTCATTGTACACAAATGGGGTACATGATTTCGTTTCTGTGGTTGGCATGATGTAGATTCATACCAACTTGCAGTGGTCTCAACTCACATGTTTCTTAGGTAGCAATCCACCATCGTCGGTATATGAAGTATCAGGTCAGAAATGAAAGAGAGTGTACATCCACGTAGGCATGTATGTGTGGTATGTATGTATGTGCAATTTTGCATATGAATGCCTATTTGTATATGTGAGTTAGATCAGAAACTAAATAGTTATTATTCTAATTATTCTCTCTCACATGTCATTTCTCAGTGACAAATCACTCCATTCCATAAGAATTCCAGCCATCTCACACCTCCAAATACTCTGGTTTATTGAAAAATTTTCCCCCCAAAATACTGTTACTCGAAAAATTTAAAGCATGTTTTTGAAGCATCAGGCCTGTCTGCAGTAGCTGGGCCCAAGGTAAGTGCTCGCGGCTCCTGCCGAGTCAACTGGGGTTGGGAGAGATTTAAGTTCGGATGAGGATGCAACCGTTGGAAGAAAGATTTCCAGAATCCCGGTCTGTCATAGCAGAATTCGTAAGACGCTCTGAGCATGCTGGTGGAAATGTGTGATATGCGTGCTTGCTGGGGTTCAGGTGACCGCCCTGGCTCAAGGCGTGTAGAGAGGCCACTGTAGTCTCTTGGGCACATGCAGATGACCTTCCCACGCCGGGAGACACCTCAGTTGGCAATGATCAAGCTGAAGCCGGTGTCCTGCCAGGAGGACGTTGCTTCGTTACTGTTGGTGGTGGCGGTGGTGTTAGGGGGACCCAGGTCCTCTGCATGCTAAGCACGCACTCTATCCCTGGGCTACACCCCCGGCCAGATGGCTGCTGCTTTAAATGCCGGGCGTTCAGGACGGGGGCACAGGGCAGCTGCCATCACACAGGTTGCAGCAGGGGTTTCTGTCCATCGGGGAGGTCTGACCTTTTATCTGTTCCCTCAAAGAGGAGCCTGACCCAAGGAGTGGGGGTGACTTTAGCTCTGCTCGCTCCGTTTCCTTCTTCAGTCTTTTTAACGATGCCTTCTCTCTGCCTCATCTCCCTTCCTGTGATTGCCAAAATCTGAAGTGCAAAGGTGGGGACGGGAAGAGAGCCTGAGCCACAAATGTCCCTAAAGGTCGTAAACACAATGCATTCAGGATTTTCCTTTGCCACCCTCTTACGCACTAGGTTCAATATTTATGGCATGTGCTCCCACCACACGCTCACCAGAATGACTTCAAATTAAAAAACCGTTGGTTACGAACACTGGTAAGGTTGTAGAACAACTGTGACCGTCACACATTGCTGTACCCTCACTTTAGAAAACTGCCTGGCAGTATCTGATAAAACTGAAAATATGTCTACTCCCTGAACCAAAAATTCTACTCCTAAATGCACACTCACCCCAAACATGAGTGCTTATTTATGTACAGCAAAAGACATACATAAGAATATTTGGAGAAGATTGACTTGCTTTAACTCAAATATAAATATTTGAGTACAGAATGGGTAAATAAATTGGACTATGGGCATGGCCCTGGAGTGGAATACTATACAACCGTGAAAAGGAACCATCTTCAGCCATGCACAACAATATGGATGAATTCAGAGACATAATATGACTGAAAGAAACCTGATGCAAAAGAGACTGTGCTGTCCTATTTATCTGAAGTTCAAAAATAGATGAAATACAGTGATAGAAGTCAGAACAGTACTTAATGCTAAATGTGGGAGTCCAGCAGCATGCTGAGCTTGATGGTAAACACGTGAAAAAGTCATCCATTTGCACACTTCATATTTGTTCACAGATTCCATATTTATGGAGTCAACTGCAGATGGTAAATATTGGAGGGAAAAATTGCATCTGCCCTGAACATGTATATACTTTTTCCCACTTAATTCCCTGGATGATGCAGTTTAATAATATTTTATATGGTGTATACATTGCATCGGGTACTATTTGCATATAGAGATTATATGCAAATATTTTACGAGTATATTTAAGAGACTTGAGCAGCCACAGATCTTAGTACTCATAGGGGGTCCTGGAAACCATCCCCTCAGACCCCAAGGGACAAGTGCCCGTATGCATTTCTGTGCAATGGGGTATTTGCAGATAAAGTACTTTTGTTTGTTAATAAAGGGTTTTTAAGAGAAAAGGAGGTAGGGAACTTTCCAGCGGGGTTCGGCATCCTCGGAACACAAATGGAGACACGGCTCCCTCCCGGCACGTCCAGAGATCCCCCCAAGCCCCAGTTCCGATGAGACCGGAGGGACCGCTGACCCTGGCTGGCCCCAGCATCCTCTGCCCACCGCCCGCCTCCTCCCTGGGGGCAGACATTGCAGGCGCTTCCGCTGGAACTGGACCAGCCATCTCCTCCTGCCACAGGACACGGCCCGAGAGGCACTGGTCACTCTGTGGAAGGTTAATTGCTGGCCCCCGACGGTAATTACACCCACGGCTGGAACACAGAGCAGAGCAACAAATTTCCACATCACACGGTGCGGAGGGCAGGGAGTCACAGAGCCGTGTGCAGCCAAGGGTCCTGTTCTCGCAGTCGATGGCTCGGGGACCGTCCGGCTGGACACCGGAGCCTTGGACGGGAGGGAGGAGTGATGTGAACGCCAAAGATCTCGGCGGCCCACAGTCCCTGCTCCACTAGAGGGTCATAGGTCACTTGGGGTCTGCCTGGGGCTTGACTTGGCGCGTCTGGGGATCCGGCCATGACTCTGGGTCCTGGACAGAATTCCATTCTTCTCAGATGCTTCTGGGCGTCTCAAGGGTGGTGGTCGAGATTGGTCCCCTCTCCTCCGCCAGCTGCTAGGGAGAGGCTCCCCAGTCGCGGGGGAAGGATCGAATGTCTGCTGGGATTGGCCTGAACTTCCCCGCCACCGGGGTTCACCACCTGCACGAGCTGAGGAGGCTGCACAGCCTTCAGGCGGGAGATCAGGCGGGGGGATTGTCCTCAGCAAGTGCAGCTCAGGAAGCAGGAGGGGACCACAGACGGCAGACCCCGGGCCCTTGACCAAGAGCTTCCAGAGAAAGCACACGTCGTCCCTGGCATGATTAACCTACTTGGAAGTACAAATCCTTTACCTCTAGTGTTCCATCCCACATGAACACACAACAATGAGATTGTCCCGGCATTGTTTATAACCCGCGTAAGACGGAAACAACCTCAGTGTCCAGCAACCGGGGATTTATGAAGCATGCTGGGGCCCAGCCATCCTCTGGAATACTCAGTGTATTTCAGCTGTAACGTGGGGTCATGGAAAGATGCCTGGAGTATATTGCCGAATTTAAAAAGCAGCTTGCCAGAACATGGGCTTGTCTCATGTTTTCTATTTAAAAAAACATTAAATGAGAAAAGTTACTCATCAAGCCACTGACCTTGATTTCCTCTGGGGAGCAGGATTATAGGGTAAGAGCTAGAGTAAAATTTTACTTCCTTCTAAATATACTTTTGACTTTGCATTTTTACAAGGAGCCTATATTATTTCATAGTAAAACCGACGCAAAATTATATGTGCAATAAAAGTTCAACTTCTCGGCAGGGTGGGGCGGGCATTGAGCAGAAACCTGGGAAGGATATCATCAAGGGCTAGCTGGATTCAGCTGGGAGGTGACCAGGACTCCCTCATGTCTCTCCCATCAGCCAATGGCGGGTTGGAGGGTCAGGGTGTCATTTCTGGGCCCCGCTGGTCATAGTCGTGTGGGGCAAACCATTTAACTCCGGCCTTCAACTCCCTGCCACCAGGTGCCCCTCCACTCCCAGCCTTTTAGAACATTTTCTGTTCCTTGACTCTATAAATTTAGCATCTTCTACCAGGTCACACCGCAAACCCTGGCACTGAAATTCCAAGTACCTTTCTCCCCAAAAGGCAGCATGTTGTTGTGTCTCAAAGCATCCATGCTAAAGCCACACTCCTGTAGTCCTGCTAACCAGCTGTGTGACCCTTCCACAAGTTGCTTAACCTCTCTGATCCATGGTCTCCTCATCCATAACATAGCAGTGTGATACCCCAACCTGAATTACTGCATTTTTGTGAAAAGTCAATGAAAGCACATGAAATTCTCAGCAGGAAGTTCTGGGTACCTGGAAATGGCTCCGTAAACGAGTTGCAATTGGAACCACACATTTATTGAGCATCTACTGCATACCAGGAACTTTTCATATGCTATTTTTTCAGTTTTCCAACTTCTCCATAAGCAAGGAGACTGTCTTAGAAAATAAGTATGTAAGGCTCAGACGGAGAACGTGGTCTTGGGACTTGTTCTATCTTTAGTTTTCACCAGAAGAGACCACGGAAATACGTATGGTATCACATTCTCCTCCAGAACCTTGGAATTCTCCATCAAGAGATGGGGCCACTTCCCTTCTCCTTGAAGATGGACAGGACTTTGTGACTGAGTTAAGGGACCGAAAAGTCCAGAGGACAAGCTGAGTGACTTCACACCAGAGGATTCGGCTTCCGCTTGCGCTTTTTCTCTTTGGGGACATTCACCCTTGACACCCGGCTGCCATGTTGTAAGGAAGCCCAGACCACATGAAGAGGTCACAGGAAGTCCTCTGGTCAGTGGCCTCAGTTAAGGTATCAACCGAAACACATGAAGGACTGAGTCGATGTCGGATGGTCCCGGGCCCTAGTCCTCAATGCATCACTGGGTGCCGTGTGCAGCAGAGATGAACTGTCCTTACTGTGCCACCCTCAGACGGCACATCTGTGAGTAAAATGAATATTGCTGTTACTTCAAGCCATGAAAGATTAAGGTGGCTTGCCCCACAGCTTACTTGAAACATTAGGTGTCGAATCGCTGAGCAAAGGTGTTGCCTAATTTAATCTTTGAAACAGCAGCCACCTAAGTATCCCTGTTTTACTGCTGAGGGACTTGAGGAGGTCAGACGAGATGTTCGTCAGCTTTCCACCTCTGTAACAAAGAGCCCGAGATAAGTCAGCTTGTAAAGACAAAAGGTTTATTTTGCCTGAGGTTTTGGAGGCTCCAATTCATGATACACTGGCCCCATTGCTCTGGGCCTGTGGAGAGGCGACCCCTCGTGGCGGAGGGCATGGCGGAGTGGAGCCACTGAACTCGTCATGAGCCGGGGAGCAAAGGAGAGATCTTGCCCCTTCAAGAGCACACCTGGATGACCTAAAGCCCTCCACTCAGCCCCAATAGCAAACAGGAAGCTGAACCAGAATTCCTGCCCTGGTCCCTCTGATCACAGAACCCATGTGCTTCTCCCCCTGCTCAGCCCCCTATGTTGGGGATTAAACCCAGGGATAATCTACCCCTGAATTACATCCCCAACCTCCCTTTTTTTTTTAAATTTATTTTTATTGTAAACAAATGGGATCCATGTTGTTTCTGTTTGTACATGGAGTAACGGCATACCATTTGCATAATCATACATTTACATAGGGTAATGATGTTTGATTCATTCTGTTATTGTTTCCTTCCCCCTCACCCCTCCCACCCCCATTTTCCCTCTATACAGTCCCTCCTTCCTCCATTCTTGCCCCCCTCCCACCCCCCATTATGTGTCATCATCTGCTTATCAGTGAGATCATTCGTCTTTTGGATTTTTGAGATTGGCTTATCTCACTTAGCATGATATTCTCCAATTTCATCCATTTGCCTGCGAATGCCATAATTTTATTATTCTTTATAGCTGAGTAATATTCCATTGTATATATATATATACCACAGTGTCTTTATCCATTCATCAGTTGAAGGGCATCTAGGTTGGTTCCACAGTCTGGCTATTGTGAATTGAGCAGCTATGAACATTGATGTGGCTGTATCTCTGTAGTATGCTGATTTTAAGTCCTTTGGGTCCAGCCCTTTTTATTGTATATTTTGAGACAGGGTCTCACTAAATAACTGAGGCTGGCCTCCACCTTGTGATCCTCCTGCCTCAGCCTCCCGAGTCACTGGGAATACAGGTGAACAGCACTGTGCCTAGCAAACCACTCTCTTTTGTCACCAAACACCTACCGAGATGAGGCTGGGAAGGATGAAAATGAGTTAGCATCTCTCAGAACCATGGAGCCCAGAGGCGAGTCCTCCAAATGGATGCGAGGGATATGGATGTGTATCTTTGTGAAGACTTTTTCCCACACGATGGCCCAGCGTGGAGCATCGTGTAAATCCCCCACTTCCCCAACGAGCCCCGTTCCGTTCCCGTCCACGGCTGTATTCCTTGGAGAGACCCCAGTTTGTGGGAATGGGACGTGCCGAGTGTGGGAAGCTGTTTGTTTGGAAGCCCAAGGTTTTATGGGAATTCCTTCATCTCTGGGGATAAATGGCGGCTTACTGGGAGCCCCTGACATACGTGCCGATGAACCCAGGCTTGAGGTCGGCGGTGGGAAAATTCAAACAGAAGCATCTCCTGCAGTCCACCCCCCACCACTGACCCTTGACCACAACCCCGAACACAACCAAGAAGCAGCCTCACCCGATAAAATGCTATTCGGGAAATTCATGAGCAAGGGCTGAGAACCCACCAGCCAGCAGGCTCGAATCCAATCCCATCATCCTGTGTGCTGTGTAGACTTGGACGGGAAAACGCCCGGGTACGTCAGAGACCGAGGAAGTAGAAGAGGCGGAATTTGAACCCAGTTCCCTCTGATTTGAAAATCGCTGCTCTGGGTAACGACAAGACTGACTCCGTAGAGATGAGGAGGAGAGGGCAAACCAGGTGGAGGAAGAAACAGCAGCAGCCAGGTGCAGAGGCCAGGCCAGTCATCCCAGTACAGGGGAGGCTGAGGCAGGAGGATGGCAAGTTCAAAGCCAGCCTCAGCAACTAGCAAGATCCTGCCTCAAAATAAGAACATAGAAAGGGCTGGGGATGTGGCTCAGTGATAGAGCACCCCTGGGCTCCATCCCTAGTACTCTCCCCACAAAAGGACAGGAAGACATAAGTCAAGGAACATCCCAACCTCAAATCTAGAGAACAAAGGCTCATGGTGATTATGTCGAGTGCATTCATTACCCTCCCCTGGGGAATTCCATCCAACCGAGGTCTGAGTTTTGGAGACCATGTCAGATGCCCACCCTATCCAAAGTCATAATTATTATTATATTGCTGGTCACAACGATTAATTTTTTTTCTTTTTTTGGTACCAGGGATTGAACTCAGGGGCACTGAACCACTGAGCCACATCCCCAGCCCTATTTTGCATTTTATTTAGAGACAGGGTCTCACTGAGTTGCTTAGGGCCTCACTTTTGCTGAGGCTGGCTTTGAACTCCCGATCCTCCTGCCTCAGCCTCCCCAGCCGCTGGGATGACAGACAGGCTACTATTAATATTTTTAATGAATATGAATATGCATTGGTGAGGACCAACGGTTGCAAATGAAAAAAAAAATCCCGTTTCTAACTGACTTCAGGGGGAAAAAAAAAGGGCTTCATTAATTCATGTTCCTGGAAAGCAAAACCGTAGATTCAGAGAGTCCAACAATTTTGGCTGATCTCGACTCTCCTTAGCGCTCTCTCTCTTTCCTCCATTTTGTGTTTACCTCATTTTAGGGGTAGTTTAGCTGGCGCTTTCCCGGGGCACAACCTGGCGGACAGATGGCTCCCCAAAACTGAGAGAAAAACTATTTTTTTCTCCAGCGCCTGGGCGCACAATGCCAGAAAATGACCTGATTGGTCAGGCGTAGATCCTGGGGCCCTCCCTGAGCCAATCACTGAGGCCAGGACTTGGAAGGCTTTGATTGGCCAAGTCCTGGTCACGTGGCCCCTACTCATTCATAACGTGGGACCAATAAAATTGCCTGCCTCAAAGCCCCTGAGAGCGTTAAAGGAGTAAATATTTGTGAGCAGTCAAAAAATACACTTGGTAAGTATTAGGTGTTCCACACACACTAGTCCTCAGTTTACTTTTTTTATTTTGGTACCAGGGATTGAACTCAGGGGCACTGTACCATTGAGCCACCTCCACGGCCCTATTTTGTATTTTATTTAGAGGCAGGGCCTCACTGTTGCTGAGACGGGCTCTGAACTCGCCATCCTCCTGCCTCAGCCTCCTGAGCCACTGGGATTACAGGCGAGCGCCACCGCCAGGGCTAGTTTAATTCTTTTTACACCATGGGGACATCTCAAGGTCCTTGATTGCTGAGGCCAGCGCAGTCACCAGCAGAGCTATGTCACATTTACTGCCTCCCAAAAATGCTAAGAAAAGCTTTGTTGTGTTGTTGGGTCCATTTTAGAGATGAGGAATCTGTGAGGTTCGCGTCTGCTTCAGAACCAAATCAAATAAACAGGTTCTGTTGCAAATCAATAAAGAAGTTTTGAGGGAATGTGTTTGATGGAGGAGGAAACGGGGTCCCGGAGATCAAGGAAACCTGCTCTAGTCCTCACAAGGACCAGGACCCCAATCCTGGACTCTATTCTCAACCGCCTCCTCCGAATTCGTCCCCTGGCTGAGCCCCCCCTTTGCAGGACGCATCTCATTTCTTTTCTTATGAGCCTCCCAGAGGTCAAGAGACTGTCAGGGTCATGTAGCCAGAAGGTGGCAGGGCGGGGTTAGGATTTAGGACTGTCAGAACCTGGAAACCACGTTCCAAATCCCTGTTCCGCGCTGCCTTGCATTTTCCCGAAGGGTCCCTAGGTGGTTGTGCCCAGTTGGCAGGAAGCATAGGGCAGTGGAAAACCAGCACCTTGGAGCACTTGGAGCAAAAACTAGAACTGAGTTCTAGCTTGGCCACTAGTAAGCCACGTGACCTTGGGGGTTCAACCTCTTTGAGCCTTAATTTCTCCTCAGTGGTATGGGGATCGTGGTCATGTTGAAAGATTTGGATTGATAGGGTATTTGAAAAAAGATAAGGTGTATATTTCCTTTTCTCTTGTCACCTAAAGGATGTCCCCTCCAAGGGACTAACCATCTAAGCAATGAGGCAGAATTGCCACAGGGGGGCAGCAGAGCACTAACAGAATCTCCTCCCCACACAATTCCCAGCCCCAGTGACCAGCTTCTTGGGGACCTCAATGGTCTGAACGGCCTTGCCTTTGTGGGGTTTGATCCTAGAAGGAAATTACAGGCACCTCTGCTACAAGCAAAGTCGATTGTTTAAGAGCCTGGGACTTCTGGAATCATAATGTGGGCTGCGTCCTTAGTCTCCTCCACTTTAAAATATGGATAATGGAAGTATCTGCTGTAAAAATTGAGATCAGGTAAAGAGCTGCGGTCAAGGGTGAGGATCCCCCAACAACCAACAGTCACCCAAGCCAAGCAAACGATGACGTTTTTCACTGAAAAGTTTTAAAATATAAGAAAAGCGCACTGAAGGATTATTGAGAGATACACACAAGGATGTTCACTGTGGTATTGTTTGTAATAGCAGGGACAATGGGAAAATTAAAAGTCTCCAAATTCCCAGTTCAAAAGGAACTGGCTAAAATAAATGGCATCAGGAATGCTAAACAAGCCATAAGCGTGACGTGGCTTGACCTTGACAGGAAGAGAGCAAAGCCTTACCAAGCATTGATCGTAGGACACAGAAAGTCCGCTCCGTGTGCGAGTGTGATTGTGGGCACACATTTGCCTCAACGCTTAAATGTATCCAGTGCAAAGCAGGGGTTTCTTTTGGGTAATGGGATTTTAAGGTCACTTTTTAACTTTTCATTTGAAAGACTTTTTTTTTTTTTTTCAGATTTGAGAGAGAAGTCGTGGGTATATTTCCACAACCTCCGAAACTCTCTTCAGCCAGATCTGAAGATCTGATCTGACTTTGCCAACTCTGGGCCACATTTAGTAAATGACATCTGTACCTATATCTATGTGTATACACCTGCACACATGTTAAGATTGATTTGTGTGTGTGTGTGTGTGTGTGTGTGTGCGCGTGTGGTGCTGGGGATTGAACCCAGGGCCTTGCGCATGCAAGGCAAGCACTCCACCAACTGAGCTACATCCCCAGCCCCCAGACTGTGATTTTTTTGTGAAACTATTTGAAAGTGAGCTGCAAACATCAAGATGCTTCCCCGCTTAGTTCTTCAGCATGTTTCCCCTAGGGGCAAAGACATTCTTGTACAGAATCGTGAACAGTTATTTCTATTATCAAATGCAAAGCCATCAGTCACATATATAGACACAAACACATGTGCGCACATATAGACTCGCAACACATATATACATATGTATTTCTAATGTAAATTATCAAGGTAATTTTTATTTTCCTTCTTATATGTTTTAAATATGTTTATACTTTTAAGACTTCTAGGGTCAGGGGCAATGGCGCATGTCTGTCATCCCAGAGGCTGGGGAGGCTGAGGCAGGAGGATCACGAGTTCAAAGCCAGCCTCTTGGTCTCCTGGCTAAGAACTGGAGCTTCTGGGAGCTAGCTCAGTCTCTCCAAAGGGACCGGGTGGTGGACGACTGTCATCCCAGCTGCTTGGGAGGCTGAGGCAGGAGGATCACAGGTTCAAAGTCAGCCTCAGCACTTTAGCAAGCAACTCAGCGAGACCCTGCCTCTAAATAAATACACAATAGGGCCGGGAGGGGGCTCAGTGGTAGAATGCCTGAGTCCAGCGTCCTGAACCAAAAAATCCCGAAGACTTATGTGACTTGTGTCCCGAACACATAAAAATCCTCCTCCCAGCCAGGTCCACGAGGTGCTGCCCGCTGAGGACATGATAAACCGCAGCCCAGACTTTGGGGAGCAAAAAGGCAGCCTCAGAACTGGCCTGTGCCCACCCGCCATCGCTGCCCAGCAAGGTCGCTGCTGCGGCTTCCTGCGCTGCCTGGGAGCGGGGGAGGGGGCTGGGGATCTCAGCTGGGACCTTCCTGGCTGAGTCACTGCAGAAGCCCAAATGACATCCCGCTGTCATGATCCGCATCAAAAGCTGGAGGCTCACCTTCGTTCCGACTCTCCTTGGGGCTCTGCGCCCGCCTGCCTGCCTGGGCAGGTCAAAGGAAAAGCCCAGGAACCACCTGAGATTAGAAGTTGGAGATTAAACGTTTTCTTTCCCTCCCCACCCCTTCCTAATTGTTTTTATTATTATTATTATTATTAATTTATTTATTTTTTGGTACCAGCGATTGATCCCAGGGGCACTCAATCACGAAGCCACATCCCCAGCCCTCTTTATACTTTATTTAGAGGCAGGGTCTCGCCGAGTTGTTTAGCGCCTTACCAAATTGCTGAGGCTGGCTTTGAACCTGTGATCCTCCTGCCTCAGCCTCCCAAGCAGCTGGATTGACAGGCGTGCGCCACCGTGTCCCTTTGGAGAGACTGAGCTAGCTCCTAGGAGCTCCAGTGCTCAGCCGGGAGACCAAGAGTCAAGGCACAGGGCCCACTTCAGAGGATCGTGTGCCCTTAGGTGGCAAAGCTCGCGTCCCGATGAGCCAGCAACTCCAGTCCTCCATCAGATCCCTGGAGAGACTCAGGCGCATAGGCCGCTGGGAGCAGAGGCTGGTCAGGGAGGCTCACATCATTTGCAAACCCGGGAGAACCCAGCCGCGCATCAACACAAGGGAGAAACAGGGTCAGGTGGGCACAGCCCGGGGCAGCATCGCGGATGGATCTCAGGGGCCGAGAGTCCAGGGGCAGAAGCCAGATCCCCGCTGCAGGCAGCTTCGCTTCCAGTGCGTGAGGCTTAAAAGCAGCGGAGGCCAAATTACACTCTACTGCCTAGGGATCCTTGTGTGGGGTTTAAAAACATACAGGAAAAATGATTGTCCCCAAAGCCGGGGCAGCTTCGTTTATGGAGAAGGGGTGCGTGGGGAGCCGGGGAGGCCACCACTCGTCGGCCGGGGGACACGGAGGCTGGCTTTACGTTTTGTTTCAGCTCTGTACGTCCTAGACTAACGTTTCAGCAAACAAGACCAGAACACCTTACCAAGGAAACACGCTCCAGCGTTCCCTGGACAGTTCTTGGGCACCGGGAGGAGCCCCCATCCTGGGACTCGCAGTCCCCCGTCTAGCCACGGCGGCTTCTCTGAAGTTCATTCAGTGCCCCACTCGGGGACAGTGCGCGGGGTGCCGCTGAGGCCACGTGGACGAGGAGAACACAGGTTCCAGGGGAGATAAGTCAACAGGCAGGTGTCCCAATGTCCCAGGATAAGCCCTACGTGATGGGACAAGCTCAAAGAAGTGCCCGAATGAGAGTCAAAGGGCAAGGAAGAGATAACTGTGGTCCAGGCAGTGAGAAGACGGCAGTTCAGAGTCCCGGGGGCAGGGGCGCAGGCCAGGAAGGGCCTTTGAAGAGGACCGATTGTGCAGGGCGGGTTAGATAGTAACAGGGTAAGATGAAAAATGAGATCTCACAAGGCAGAGTTCAGAGCGGGAGGCCGCATTAAGAAGGTAATGCAAAGTCAGTAGGGAGCCATGGAAGGATGTAGAGGAAGGGCATGCTGGGGTGGTCTAAAAGGAGCAAGAGGAGCAGTTAATGGGTGTTGTGGTGATTTAGATGGGAGACTACGGTGTCACGCCCTAAGGCCATGTACATAGACACAGGTAGGGAACCAGAAATCAGCAAGCAAAGCCAGTGCTGAACATAGTTCTGATTGAGTAGCAGAGAAAGGTTGAAAATCTATATACCTGGAAAAAGGGTGAACTGGTACAAATCCCTGAGACGTCTAAACACAGCACTTGGCTCCACCACTGAGCCCCACCCCACCCCCCTTCAACACTGTTAATCCCTACAAGGGGTCCCAGAGGCCATCTCACTTAACAGATGGCCTTGCTCGCTGAGGTCACCCAGCTGGTGAGCCAGGCAGCTGGGCAGGAGGACCGGTGGCCCCTAAGCAGAGAGGCAGGGCACCGCGTGCACTCCTGAGTGGCGTGGAGGAGAAACGGAATCTGCACTTGATAAAATTTTTTCTTTAATTTCTTTTGAAGCAGGTGGTATAGTCGGTCTTATTTTTTGTGTTATAAAAATAGTCTATTCTTACTGCTTTCGTGTTCATCTCAAAGTCATGCAAACATCTGCAGGTGAAAGAGAAAAACACACAGCTTACAACTTACCCTCTACCTCCGCTTTCTTCTTTCCTTTTTTCTTTTTTTCTTTTTGAGGGGGGGTGTACTGGGGACTGAACTCAGAGCCACTTTACCGCTGAGCCACAACCCCAGCCCTTTTTATTTTTTATTTTAAGACAGGGTCTTGCTAAGTTGCTCAGGGCCTCCCTAGGCGGCAGAAGCTGGCCTCGAATGTGCGATCCTCCTGCCTTGGCCTTCTGATTCCCTGGGACCACAGGCGTGCACCATCTCGCCAGGCTTGTAGATCAGTGCTTGTATTTGCCAAACGGATTTGCACACCTCTTCTGTGCCTAGCCTTGGGCTTGGCTTTCGGATCAAAGATGTGGAAGAAAGTTGCCAAAGACAGAGTGCTTGCCTTCAGGGCCTGCCTGGTCCAGATGAGGCAGGAAGGGCCTCACAGTGACCTTAAACCCAAAGAGACACAAAGGAAAACCAACTTGCTTTGTGTCTTAGAGGGAAGAGTTTCTGGAGAAAGGGAACCGGGAGTCCAACTTCCCCAGGGATGAGAGAAAACTCGTGAGCGGCCTGGAGATGCAACCCAAATTCCACCACCTGGAGGAAGACTTTGGGGTCCCGCGCCGAGGCCTGGGAATGAGAAGTGGGCATGAGAGCGGGTGTCTTTTTTTAATTTTTAATTATTTGGAGGCATTTGGCACCCTCTGGACACTCTGCTCTATTTTCACACGTAAGGATAGGGGATGTCACTGGAGAGCCACAGAAGAAGGGCCCAGCCTCGCGCGACACCGACTGTCTGCTGCAGGAGGCCAGTAGCGCCCAGGGGAGGCGCCCGCCGGCAGGTAGGCGAGGAGGGTGGGCCGCCTCGGGACCCTCTGCCTCTCCGAGCTCCGGCTGGAGACGGAAAATGGAGAGATGACGGCGGTCCTGCCTCTCGGATTGTGAGAAGGCCCCTCTGAGCCCAGGCGCCTCCGCAGCGCCTGGCTCGCCTGGCTCGCCGTGGGCTCTCGATGAACGCGGGGCGTCGGAACGTGGCGGAGACGGGGTCGCAGGGGAGTGGGCAGTGTCCTCCAGGGCCCGGGAGGATCCTGCCCGCCTGTGGCTTTTCGCATGAGGGAGGCTGGGGAGGCGTTGGGACAGGGTCCCGCAGCGATGCTCAGGGTAACCCGCGGATGTTCAGCAGCCCGGCGGCTGGGCGGGGCTCAGCTACAATCCCAGCTGCTCCGGAGGCTGAAGCAGGAGGATGTCCAGTTGGAGGCCAGCCTGGGCAGCTTAGGGAGACTTGGTTTCAAAATAAAAATTGAAAAGGGTCGGGGGAGTGGCTACCAGGTAGAGCACTAGCCTGCATTCCCATCCCTAGTACAAAAATAATAATAATATATTTAAACACAAACACAAAACCCGAAGATATGGAGTTTGGAGACTAAAGAAAAGGGGGAAGGAGCATATTTATATTTCTTAAACAAGACATATGTATGTATATATGCATTATATATTATAGATATTTATGTTATATATTACATACATGTATATATTATATATTACATATATAACTTGCAATTAAGGCATTTAATATATACACATATATATTATATAGTACTTTTATGCATGTATTACATAATATACATATATATGTGTATATATATATATATATAACTAGCAATTAAGGCATTTAATTTGAAAAGTGTCCAGTTATGGGGGGAAAAAAACTTTGAATGGAAAACAAACAGAATACAAAACAAAAATGGGGTTAAAATAAGATAAATTAGCTGGGTGTGGTGACACATACCTGTCACCCCAGCAGCTCGGGAGGCTGAGGCAGGAGGATTGTGAGTTCAAAGCCAGCCTCAGCAACGGCGAGGCCCTAAACAACTCAGTGAGACCCTGTCTCTTAATAAAATACAAAATAGGGCTGGGGATGTGGCTCAGTGGTTCAGTGCCCCTGAGTTCACTCCCTGGTTCTCCCCCCAAAAATAAATAAAATAAGTAAATGTTATGGCCAGAGTTAAAGAATTCAATCTTGAATAACTCAGCCACACCACCCCCATCTCTGTCTCTGACTCTCCCTCTCTCACACACACCACACACACACCACACACACACACACACACATCACACACATTCATATTAACGTTCATGGTTATTCCAACCTTATTTCCAAAAAAATAAAAAATATGCATCTCTACATCCGTGGTTTTTCTCCACTGGGCACTGAAGCCTTCTCTTGTCCACTCAAGTTTCGGTCACGTTAAAACTGACTGCTTGCCCAGCACATGGTGGCGCCTGCCTGTCACCCGAGCAGCATGAGAGGCTGAGGCAGGAGGATGGAGAGTTCAAATCGAGCCTCAGCAACTTAGCAAGGCCCTGAGCAACTCAGTGAGACCCTGTCTCTAAATAAAATATACAAAGGGCTGGGGGGGTGGCTCCATGGCAAAGTGCCCCTGGGTTCAGTTCCCAGTACCAAAAATTAAAAATACAAATAAAAGCCTCACAGCGTTGCCATTTGAGAAAAAGCTCTGCAGGTTCCCGTGGGTGAGCAGAGGTGGGCGAGAGCAGAGCAGCCTGCGTCCCTGTTTCTAACTTCTAGGTGGCTGGGACCCTGCAGGCCTCCCGTGCAAGCCAGCCGTCAGTCACAGGAGCCCCAGGGACTCGCCCTTCCACCCGCCCCATCTCGCCAGGATCTCTGGGTGTGCGTCAGTGCCCGAGAGGCCTGTGGAAAGCCCTGCACCCCTGGATCCCTTTCACCCACAAGCAACCTGGGACCTGTGTACTTCGGAACCAGCAAAAGGCAAACAGGTCTTTCCTGAACGTTCTAGTTTCTAGCAGCAGGTTTTAAATATAGGACAGTCAGTCCTGGGGGTGTTGCTCAGTGGTACAGTCCTTGCCTAGTATACCCGAAGCCTGCCTTCCATCTCCAGTGCCCCCCACGTGCACAAAGAACATAAATAAATATCGGACAGTTAGTGGGTGGGGGGAGACGTGCAGAGAAGGGAAGACCGAGAGTTGAGAGTGACCAGTGTGTGGAAAGTTCCAGTCTGCCTTCCGGTTCCACCACTGAAGTGACCTTGGGCATCGCTTAACCTCTCTGAACTTTGGAATCTTCCTCTATTCCAAAGGGTCCATTGCCTGGCAATGGGAACGTCAAGAGAGACAAAGAAAACAAAACCTTCTGGAAAACGTCCAGTGCCTACAGAGGAGGTGGTCACTGTCACACCTTCAGTGTGCCAGGTGGTCTTGGAACCCCTGCAGAACCACAGAACCACCCCCCACCCCCACCCCCCCCACCCCCGCCCACAAACTCTGCCCCCCCACCCCCCTGCAGGCTGCTTAGGTTTCTCAGCGGTGACTCCTTATCAGACAGAACACTGGAGACACCTAAGATCCAGCAGGCCAGGGCACGTTTCCACTAGCACCACCTCCAGGGCTTCTGAGGTTGGAGATGGTAGGTGATTCCAGGATTCCATCTTGATTTTGTCTTGAAAGGGCTGGTGGAGCAAGATCACCTATCTAGAGGCCAGCCTCCACATACCAGAGAGCAGGCCAAACCAGACGGCCACGTCAGCGCCTGGAAAGTGGGTGTCCGGGGAAAGATCGAGACCAGGAGAGAAAGTTCAGGAACGTTTCCCAAGAGATTCACAGTCACAAGAGCCCCGGAGAGACTGAGGGAATCTGTAGATCCCAAACCGGATGCTGTTTCTGAAACGCATCGTTCTCCAAGCCTGGCCTCTCCGGAGCGCCACCTGGTGGCCACTTGGGTACTTGCCTTCTTGATGGTCCACAGCTTCACCTGGCCTTTGTTCTCAGCAGAGAAAATTTCTCCCAATCCAGTAGCAAGTTGGATGTAACTTTTGTTGCATGGGTCAGAAATGTTATGGGCCGGCATGGTGGCACTCACCTGTTATCCCAGCGGCTCGGAGGCTGAGGCAGGAGGATCGCGAGTTCAAAGCCAGCCTCTGCACAAGCGAGGCCCTAAGCAACTCTGTGAGACCCTGTCTCTAAATAAATACAAAATAGTGCTGGGGATGTGGCTCAGTGGTTAAGCACCCGAGTCAATGCCCAGTATCAAAATAAAAGAAATGTAAAACTATCCAAGAAGAGTCGTCATCTGCAAAAGGCTGGTTCCCTAACAAGTTGGATGTGTTACTCTCTAACAACAATAACCCAGCAGAATCATACCTTTATTTTTTTTTTAAACAATACACTGTTTTTTAAAATATATTTGGGGCTGGGGGTGTAGCTCTGTGGTGGGATGCTTGCCTAGCAGACTCAAGGACCTGGGGACCAGCCCCAGCACTACAAAACAACAGTGACCACAAACATCCCTCATCAAAATTTCAGGCACGATGGGGCCTGCCTATAATCCCAGCAATTCGGGAGGCTGAGGCATGAGGATTGCAAATTCGAGGCCAGCCTCAGCAATTTTGCAAGGTCCTGAGCAACTTAGTGAGATCCAGTCTCTAAATAAACAAATGGCCTTGGGATGCAGCTCAGGTAAAGCATTCCTGGGTTCATTCCCCGTACTGGGAATGAAAAAAGGGGGAAAAAAAATCCTGACCTTAGAGCCAGGTCCACCTATAGTCCCAAATACTTGAGAGACTGAGACAGGAGAATCACTTCAGCCCAGAAGTCTGGGGCCAGCCAGGGCCACTGCACAGCAAGACTCTCTCTCAAAACAAAATCAAATTGCTTTGCAATAAATTTACATAAAAAATAAAAACTGGCAAATGCCCTATGACAACAAAATCATATTCTTTTAGGCTTTCTAGTCTTCTGGACAGAAATAATTTATATGGCCAGGCCAAAAAAATTGATCCCGGCTTCTCAGTCTTCCATAGTATAACCTCAAATTTCCCAGAGTCTGAGTCCTAATCAGTACTAAATGGGCTGGACTTGGTGGTGCACAGCTGTAACCCCAGCCACCTGAGAGGCTGGGGCAGGATCACTGGTGCTCAGGAGTTAGAGGCCAGCCTGGGCAGCAAAGCCAGATCCTGTCTCCAAAAATAATAACAATAGTAGCCGAGCACAGTGGTGCACACTGTAATCCTAGTGACTCAGGAGGCTGAGGCAGGAGGATCCTGAGTTCAAGGCCAGCCTCAGCAACTTAGCAAGGCCCTAAGCAACTCAGGGAGACCCTGTCTCTAAATAAAAAATATAAAAGAAGCTGGAGATGCAGCTCAGTGATTAACTGCCTCTGGGTTCAGTCCCTGGTTTCAAAATACTACTAATAATAATACTAGAAACCACCTGATGGTATTCTCATTTTAGAGGCAAGGAAAGTGCATTTTTACTGGGAGACTGCAGGTAGCCAGGGTAGGTCACTAAGAGGAGGAGGAGGGAGAGGGTAACACATGTTGGAATGGAGTGTCCAGGGTCAGGTGACTTTCCTCCCACAGTGCCTGCCCAGCCCCCTCTGGAATAGAATCTGCAAATTCCAGATGAAGAAGTTGCTAGTTTGAACATGTCGCTTGAGGTCATAAAACCAGGGTGAGTACAGGGCCTTGACCTTGTATAAACCAATGGCTACTCTCTCTAAGCTCTAGAGGCTTGATTAGGGACCTTGGAGTCAGGCACTACACAAATACACCGAGTATCCTGTTCTGATGTCCATGCAAACAAAGGGATTAGCACCTCCCAGGCCAGTCTCTGTGTCCTACAGTGGCCCTGCCTAGGGAGATCCCTGGGCTTCACTCCTTACCAGCTCTGTGACCAGGGACAAGTTACCTAACTTCTCTGTGCCTTCACTTCTTCTACAAAATGGGTGTAATCATAAAACCTACCTTGTAAAATTGTAAGGATGAAATTAAAATAAGGTTGACTTTTATTGAGTATTTACTGTGGGCCCAACACCAGCTCAAGTTCATTTGTTGGGGCTGGGAGTGTAGCTCAGTGGTAGAGTGCATGCCTGGTGTGCACAAGGCCCTGGGCTCTAGCCACAGTTCCATAGAACAGCAAAACCAAGTTCATCTGTAACGCAAACTCAGTTCTCACACCTACTAGTGTGTTAAATGGAATATGAGAGCCAGGTGTGGTGGCGCACGCCTGTAATCCCAGCAGCTCAGGAGGCTGAGGCAGGAGGATCGTGAGTTCAAAGCCAGCCTCAGCAAAAGTGAGGCACTAAGCAACTTAGTGAGACCCTGTCTCTAAATAAAATATTTTTAAAAAGGTCTGGAGATGTGGCTCAATGACTAAGTGCCCCTGGGTTAATCCCTGGTGTCAAAAAAAAAAAAAAAGAAAGAGAAATATTATATGAAGGAGTGCACAATTTAATAACAATTAAAATGATGGATGTGAAATCTATCTGCCAGTATGGGAGTAATAACAAAAAAAAAATGAATTTCAAAATGGCAGTTACTCTTGAATAATGAATTCCTGAACGTAAAGACAGAATATTTGGAAAAGTAAACCCTGAATGATTGGTCCAATGTGTTATAAACTGTTGTTAGGAAATTGCTTTTGCAAAAAGTAAGATATGTGTAGCATCTGGAATGTTTAATATTCTAGATAAATATCTAGGGTTAGCCAAGGGTGGTGGAGCATGCTTATCTCTATTCCCAAGCAAGACCCTGACTCAAAAAAGAAAAAAAAGATATATAGAAACGTGTATTTCATATACATATGTCTTTTCTTTATATAGGTACACATACAACATAATATATATGTATATTGAATAGGGTCCAAAAAACCAAGGTACACAATTTCATGTCTAAATATAAGTAGCCAGAGGGCTTCACCTTTTGCTCTCATCACGTCTATCTAACTGTCTGTAATTGAATAGCAGCATATGTTCATATGTTACCTTGTCACTGAGCAATTTGAGGACACTGCCAATGAGCAAATTCTGTGGGCAAATCCTGCTGGTGGGGCTCCTCCACATTTGAATGAGGCAAAGACCCTTTGAGGCCCCCCCAAGGCCTGCTATTCTTCTCCCAGGAAATAGCACACACCCAAAAGGTAGGTGGCCTCCCATCACAGGAATTCCTAGACCAACCCCCAAAACCCATGCATATAGCGCTCGCCCGCCCGGGGCCCTGGGGCTAGGAACCCAGCGATCCCATTCACGAATTCCCCTTCCCTCCCTCCTGCCGTCCTTCCTGTAAATATTTATAAAGAAACTACTGTGTGCCAATGGGGGGGCAGAGGTGAGACAGGAGAGTGAAATGTTAAGACGTCACCTGCCAAGCAGTCACACATTCCAGACCCCTGGTTTACTGTCCCTTTTTAATCTGCTTCTGGCCTTCCTTTGTGAAAATAGCAATCAAGGTAGAAAAATAACCAGGGAGAGGTTGCTGATTACAGGGTGACCTCACACAGCCTCTGGTGTAAGCCTGAGCCCGCTTGTCGTATGGGTAAATATTATTATTATCTTGGTGTAACATGAGGGACACTAAAACTCAGAGATGCGGGAATGAATGACAGGTTTGTCTGCAAGTGATGGAGGCCAAATTCTGCCCCTAGGGGTCTTTGACTGCAGAGATCAGGAGAACTGATGGACAGGTGGGTAAGGCTAGGGTTTAAGCTCTCAGACTCCAACAGTGCTGTGTGGCCTCAGAGCAGTGTCTTCAACTCTCTGAGCCCGTTCCCTTCCGAAAGCAATAAAGATGAATATCCTGGAGAGTTTCAGTGCCAACACCGGACGCTGAGGTGCTGCTGCTCTTATCAGCCCCTTTTATATAAAGTGATGTCGTGGACGGGGACAGAGGAAGTGATCAAGAAGAGGATAGCATAATTAATTCAAGGGGCAGGCGGGGAATGTCCTTTTAATTTTTTTTGTTTTCATTAGTAGGGAAAGTTTGCCTGAATCTCCAGCAGCTTCTCCTCCGGCACCCTGGGCCTCCAGCCCATTGTCTTGGGTGGGATCGCTTTTTTATTGATGTAGGTGTCGTTTTGCATATCTAAAATGGGGCCAAATCCAATCTTGGGGCACAGAACAACTTCCTCCCCCATGACCCAAGACGGGTAGGGAGTTTGCCAGATTAAAAAGAATGAACGCTTAAAGGTCAACAAAATGTAAAAATGTCAAGGGGCCAGGAACTCGGTGCTCTTAGCCATATAAAATTGTATCATGGGTGCATCTTGAGACGTGGGGTAAAGGGATCTCCAAAGTCAGGAAGCTTGGGACCTGCTTCTTTCCAAAGTCCTTGTCCCCGAAATCATGATCATGGTCCAAGCGGATGTTAGGAAGGGGTGGGGTGGGGGAGGGTCCTTAGATTTGGGCTCGTTCAGAATTTTCCAAAAGCTATTTCCAAAGGTCCTCATTCCCCCTGATTCCATCTCGACCCCAGTTCCTGCCCTCAAGCTTTCGGTCGCGGGGCCTTGAATTCCTGGATTGACATTCCCTGGAGTCTGTTCCCAGATCACTAGATCTTGAGGTGGCGCGAGATCTCAGGAGACAGCCCAAAGAATGAATAAGCAAATGTTTGTTTTCCCCTCTTTTAAAATTCCTGCAGGCACGAGGCGGGAAGCGAATAAAGGAGCCACCTCGCATAAAGGAGCCACCTCGGGCCCAGCAGGCCCCGGCCGCTGGCGGCCCCAGGGTCGCCCCCTTTGTTTTCCTAAGACTCTGCGCAGTGGCCCCGGATCCGCTGAAAAGCCATCCCCTCCCCTGTTTTCAAAGAGAGGTGGTTGCATTTCAATGTCGACTCAAAGTCTCCGTCCCCAGACTGGGATTCCCCGACCCAGTGGCGTCTGGCTGTCCTCACAAAGACGAGAAATCATTAGCCCTAATTAAGTCCAACCTAGCAGGCTGGCCTGGGCCTCTGCGGAGGCTCCTCGACCTCCCTCCCTCCCCGGTGGGAAGAAGGGACGCATGAGGGCCGGGCTCCCTGGACTTTCTCCTTGGGGGTCGCCGTGTGAATCAGGGGAGGTCAGTTTGGTGACCTGGATCAAAAACCTTCAAAATGGGGTTCATCAGCCTCCTGCCTCCTTCTTCTTGGCGTTTATCCTTGGGGGGGGGGGGGTCCCTAAGAGGGACCAGGGTTGTAAGAGCTAAAAATGACCAATTAAAGTGCAAATTAGGTATCCGGGACGCATTTTGCCAAACTTGGCCTGAATGGAAAGGGTGGGGAAGAGGGCCCCGGGGGCGCATGCGCAAGGCCCTGGGTTCCAGGCAGAACTCCAAACCTGCTGAGGGCGGGGACGGGGAGGAAGAAAAGTTCTCAATATTGTAAGAAAAAAATAAAAATAAATGGATGACATCACAATACTGTTTTTATGATTTTTTTTTTTTTTTGCGGTACTGGGGATGGAACTCAGGGCCTTGCGAGGCAAGCGCTCTACCAGCTGAGCTATCTCCCCAGCCCTGATTATTTTTTTTTAATTTTCTTTAGTTGTCAATGGACTTTACTTATGTGAACGTGGTGGCTCACACGTGCCAGGGAAGCCTCTACACCGGGCCACACCCCAGCCCCAATACTGTTTTTATTAAAAATCAAACACCTCAGGCCCGTCCTGAGCCCCTGGTCATGTATTTATTTCTTGAAAATGTCTCTCGATTTTAATAAATCAACAATGAGTCCTAATTCCTTTTCTACTTTGTTTTATTTTTTATTTTTATTTTGCGGCTGGGCTAGGATGGAGCCCAGGGCTTCCCACGGTTAGGCAGATGTCCCCTCTGAGTCCCCATCCCTGCCCCTGGGCCATTTCAGGTGACAGCCGCGGGAAGGGGTCAGTTCGGGAAGGGGTCAGTTCTGATTGGGACGCTCCTGACTCCGACCTCTTCGGCTTTCTTCTCCAGGGTCACCTCCCGGAGCCCCTTCCTGGGTCCCCCTGCCTAAGCGGCCCGCTCTGGCACTGTCTCCTCTCGGGAGTTTCTTGGGGCTCTTTTCCTGATGTTCACCACCTGCATTTTCTTTTTCTTAATCAGACTTGGTTTCCACTCTCCTTGTCTCTGCCCCCGAGAACACGCAGGGACCTTGACTGTGGTGTCCCTAGCTGGGGGTCCCAAGCAACCAGGCGAAATGGGTGCCGTGCTGAGGAGCAGCGTGTTAAATGAAGGAAAAAGTGAGTGAACAGGCCAGGAGCCAAGTTAGCCAATGAGGGGACCAGGCGGGCGGCTGGAGGCAGGAGGCAGGAGGCAGGAGGCAGGGGTGAGCGAGGAGGGAATGGATGTGAAGCAGCAGGCGGGCCAGTGGGGCAGGCGATGGCTGGGGAGGTCAGAACCTGAGGAGTGAGTGGACCTGACTTAGGAGAGAGGGCCTCTCTCTATGGCCCAGCTACAGGCACAGCCACCAGACAAGTGGGCCTCCCAGGAGACTGCAGGCGGGCCCAGCGCAGCCCACCCCGCTGCATCCACAGCAGGGGTTCTTCCTCCCCTGCGCTCATGTCCCCATGAGCGTTTTTGAGCACCTGCTTTTCCTTCTGCCTGACATGATTATCCCTGTCTTACCTGGTGGAGGGACGGAGGCCCAGAGAGAGGACGTGTTTCGACCTCTTGGAGGCTCTCCAGGGAGCACGGGAAGGCACCGGCACCTGATTCTCACCTTAGGGCTTTTACTTCCCAACCATATTTAGGAACTGCAGGGAAGAGAGAGGTCATGAGGAAACTAAGAAAGAAAACCCCAGAAGAGAAGGCAGGCCACAGAGAGCCAGCTGCCAATCTCGGTGCCTTCAATTCTCACTGCAGATGTCCTTGGAAGAAAATGAAGTGGGCAGGGCCCACACCTGTAATCCCAGGGACTCTGGAGTCTGAGGCAGGAGGATCGAAGGTTTGAGGCCAGCCTGGGCAACTCAGTGAGACCCCATCTCAAGATAAAAAAACAAAAAGGGCTGGGATGTGGCTGAGTGGTGGGGTGCTCTGGGTTCAATCCCTGACACCCCAAAAGAAGAAACAGGATAGAATGAACGAGTGGTCAGAAGCATGCGGTCAGGGTCAGACCTGGATTAAGTTCTGTCTTCCCCACTTTCCTGGCTGGTGATCATAGGGACATGACGTTATCTTGCCTGAGCCTCAGTTTCCCCATCTGGAGAATGGGGATACAAAGGTGCCGGGCTGACCGCACACCCTAAGCAGCACCAGCTGACTGACAGCCACTCTGCAGTCCCCAGGCCGGTTATTTTCGTCATCCGCCTTAAGTTGCAGACTACTGTCTCTTGAAGACACAACTCTGAGGACAGCTTTGGAAACAGGGCCAGCCGGACTCAAGCGGTGCTTGCCAGGACTAGTTTGTGGTCGCAGAGAGGTCAGGTGACCTCCCCCACCTGTTCCCTCACCTGCACAATGGGATTCCACCCCAGAGGAAGTGGTGTTCCAGAGAACACTTCCAAAGGACCAGGCACAGAGTTGGCCCAAAGTGACGTGGGAGGTCCTGTCAGGTCCTCTTTGCAACCAGAAGCACCTCGGGAACTTCACCAGAAGGTGGGCTGGAAATGCAGCCAGATCCACAGGAGGAGGAGGAGGCCGGAGCTGAACTGATAGTCAAACGACATGTTCTCAGAGGCCTTTCCGGCACCTCGTGTTTAATAGGCTTGGAGGGGGTTTGATAGGCCAGCATGTAGGACATTGGACAGGACATTTGGTGGCCTGTGGCTCTGAGGCTCTGCGATTCAGCAAGCCAGATAATAAAACCTGAGTTAACCAGTTTTCTAGCAATCATCTCTTAGTGAAGATCTAAGAATCAAGCTGCGGGGGCAATAGCTGCGGACTCAAGTTCAGAGATTTTAGGCCGATTAAACTCAAATCCTGGAGGAGTTCTGTCTTGGCCTTAAAGAGTGAAAAAGTTGATCCTATGAGTTCCTGATGATAAAAGTGACTCATGGTGACAAAATGCTTGCTAGATGTCACATGTTGGTCTAGCCACATAGATGTGTTAAGAGTTGAAATCGATAGATAGCATTGTATTATAGTTTCTGTGTTACACCTGAAAACACATAGCTCAGAAGGATTAAGTAACTGGCCCAAGGACACACAGCTAGAAAGTTGCAAGGGTAGGTTTTGAATGGACCAGAATCTATACTCTCCAGGTCAGAGTTTCTCATCCTGCTCATTACTGTACACCATAAGAGACCTCTTTAGACATTTTTTTCCCCTAATAGATCAACCTCATGAATATTTTTTCTTAGAATTTTTAACTGAATGTGTACTGAGCATACATTTTGTGGTGTACAGTGTGACATTTTAATACCTGTATACAAAGTCGTGCAATGTGTGATCACCCATCGGAGCCATTGGAAGAGCCATCCCCGTTGACGCGGAGCATGCTTGAGTGTTGGGAAGGTTCCACATCCTCTGTGCTGGAAATATAATTAACTGTTGTCAGCTGGAGTTGTCCCACATGCTGTTAGAAGTAACCCCGGACTCGTTCTGTGCGACAAGGAGGGTCAAGTGAAAGATGTCGGGCACAGAGATGGGTACTGCCCGCCTTGCTCTGTGGGAGACCCAGAAGTGTCCATCTCCAGAAGCAGAGCAATGGTTTCCAGGGGCGGCGGTCGTGGAGAGAAGGGGACAGGGGAGAGGAGGTGACACGCGGGTGGGTGCAATTTTGTTATCCTGAGTGCACTGCGCATGTGGACGAACCCTGCGTCTCTTGCTTTATACAGAGTCTGATTTTCAGCACCCCCAAGAATGAAGTTTCACCCGCATGCCTAACCTATGCTCTAGCCCCGCCCTCCTCGATCTAGCCCCGCCCTCCTGGCGCTAGCCCCACCTCTCGTTCTAGCCCCGCCCTTCTTGGTCTGGCCCCGCCCTCCTCGCGCTAGCCCCGCCCCTCCTCGCGTGCTCACTGCCTCCCCATCCTGTAGTGAGACTGGCAAAGGGGTGGGGGGCCGCTATGTCCCCTAGATTATCCAGGCCGGGGCTGCCTAAAAGTACCAGCCAGCATGGTGTACAGAGTGGTGTGGGGTTTTGTTTTGTTTTTTGGTTTTGTTTTTGTTTTTTCAGAAAATTGGATTTGTCCCTAATACCACCTATCAGTCCTCTGAGCAGTTTCCGGGTCTGTTTCTTGGTTTGGGTGTCTCTGTGTTGAGGTTGGGGACATCTTCAAAAACAGAGCTTTTATTTTATTTTATTTTTTTAAAGTACATATGTGGCCTCCTCGTGAGTCCCCGTCACGGCCTCAGCCCTGACCCTCCAGAGCTGGGTGGAGGAGTGCGCAGGCGCCGGCTTCCACTTGCTTTAATTAACGTGCGGGACTTGGACCTGTCTGAAGTGGGGGTCAAGAGGCTCCTCTGGGGCCTGACGGGGCCACTCCAGCCTCCCGGGCCTGCAGAGCCACACAGCTTCTTCCTGCACTTCCGCCCTCAGAAGAGAGTCTGTTTGGAGGGCGCTGCCTTGTCCCGCAGCCCCCTCTCCTGTCTCCCGGGGTCAGCAGGACCTGCCCCCCAGCGCCCCCACTCGGAGGCACTTCCTCCCGCTCCAGCCACTGATGTCAGTACCAGAAAGAATGGATCGTGCTCCAGCGCGGTGCGCGGTCCAGGCCTGGGGGAAGGTGGGTGTGGAAGAGCGGAAGCACCCAGCACCCTGGAGGCTCCTTAAACCTCCTGCCAAAGACGGCCTCCGGGTGGGGGCTCAACAACAAAGCCGAGGCTGGCGTTCCTGACCAGGGAGCTCGTAAAACGAATCCTGCGCGGGAAGGAAACAGAGCTGGCGCATGTTTTGAAGCCCAGAGGAAAGAACAGAGGATGATGTTGGGGTTCTCCGGCTATAAACATGCCTCTTCCTTTTTATTTGTTTTTTTCTCTGAAGTCCCACAGGTTTCAGACAGTCAAACGTCATTCAAGAGCTGGGTGCTCACCAGCGAAGAATCTTTTAGAAAAAGGAGTGACGGAAGCCGCAGTCCACTTGGCCTTGACTCTGACCTTGACTGAGTCAAGACCACAGTCTTGGGAATTCCACGGGTTCAATGTGCCCATTTCGCAGTAATGAAAATAGAGAATCTGTGGCGAGGAAGGAGCTTCCCAGAGGCTCCCACAACCTAACACAGTCATTCTGGGCTCCTCATGGACAAGATCTGTTTCCAGTGGCTTGGGAGGTTGAGGCAGGAGGATCGCAGGTTCAAGGCCAGCCTCCGGGCCCTAAAGAGACCTTGTCTCAAAATAAAAAATAAAAAGGGCTGGGGATGTAGCTCAGTAGGTTTCATTCCCAGTACCACAGGAAAAGAAAAAGAATGACATTGTGCAACAACGCAGCCAGCCCATAGCATGTGAATTTGGGGGTTGCCGTAACAACCCCCCAGACTGGGGGGGCTTAAACGGTAGACATTTACTTCCTCCAGCTCTGGAGGCTGGAGGCCTGAGATCAGGTGTCATCAGGGTCGGCTAGTATCATCTCTCCTGCTTGCAGTCAGTCTCTCTGGGCTCACACGATCACCCCCTATGCGTCTCTGTTCTAATTTCCTCTTACAATGGCACCAGACATACTGGACGAGAGTCGACCACAATTACCTCATTTTAACTTAATCACCTTTTTCGTTTGTTTGTTTGGTACCAGGGTTTCAACCCAGAGGTTGAACCCTGAGCCACCTCCCCAGCCCTTTTTCGTATTTTATTTAGAGACAGGGTCTCACTGAGTTGCTTAGGGCCCCGCTAAGTTGCTGAGGCTGGCCTCGAACTCACGATCCTCCTGCCTCAGCCTCCCCAGCTGCTGGGATTACAGACCTGCACCACCACGCCCAGCTAGATTCCCTTTTTAAAGACCGCGCCTCCAAATAGAACATTCTGAGCTAACAGGGGTTAAGACTTCAACATGCAAATTGGGTGGGGCATGACTGGCAGGCAGATCCTGGCCTGTTGCCCCCCACAGCCTGTTGACTTTATTTTTATGGTCTTCAAGCTGAGAATGGTTTTTACATCTTGTAATGGTTGGGGGAAAAAAAATCAAAAGAAAAATACTTCATATCATAAAATATACATGAAACTTAAATTCTAAAATGACACTTAGTGTCTTTAAGTGGTCACATGCCTTATTTGAGCCAAGCAGTGGCTAATGAAACCTGCAGTATCCACTACCGGGGCCCTTTGTAGAAAATGTCTGTAGACTTTTGCTTCCAAAAAGCACCAACGGCACTTGAATTCAAGATTCATATCCTCAAGCTGGGAGTGGCAGTACACGCTGTAACCCCGGACACCTCGGAGGCTGAGGCAGGAGGATCGCAACTTGGAGGCCTACCCGAGCAACTCAGAGGCCCTGTCTCTAACAAACGAATCATATCTATATAATCCCATGGGAGTCAGATATATCCACCAGAAATCCAAATATGAAATCACAAGGAACCCTACAACAGCCAAGGAAATGAATTCCTTGAGAGTTCCCGGACCAAGACATCCTCTTCTAAAAAGAAAAAGAAGCCAGAGGAGGAGAAGAAATTTCAGAAAAGCACCAGACATCCATTTCTTTAGAAAAACCCTGTGGGAACTGGGTGCAGGGGTTCATGCCTGTAATCCCAGCTCCTGGGGAGGCTGAGGCAGGAGGATTGTAGGTTTGAGGCCAGCCTGGGCAATTCAGCCGGAGTCTTTTCCAAAATAAAAAATGAAAGGGCTGGGATGTGGCTCAGTGCTAGAGCCCTCCTGGGTTCAGTCTCCAGTACAAACCAAACAGACAAAGGAAGGAAGGAAGAAGGAAAGAAAGAGAAGAGCCCGGGGGAGGGGCGCTGGGTTCTGCATATTGAAGGACTGACGTTGCCATGGTCCCATAGCCACACTCCTAGAGCAGGGAGTGAGTGGACATGGTCACCTACCGTGGCCTAAAGCACTGACTCAGGTCACCCTCTGCACCTTGGAGGCACAGCCATGCTCTAAGTCCAGGTAAAGGCCAAAATAGCCTGTTTTCTTTGAAAAATGTGTTTTATTTTATTCACTTAAAAACGTTCATTTGGGGGCTGAGGTCATAGCTGAGCCGGAGCGTCCAGGCCTCGTGTGCACGAGGCTCTGGGTTCGGCTCCCCGACACCGTGAGAAAGAAACAACCCATCTGCAAAGGGCAGATGGTTTCTTATGTCTGTCAGACAGGTCGGTGGCTCAGCAGGAAGCCAACAGGCAGCGAGCCCTGGGAGGAGAGTCTGATCATCCCTGTGCCCATCGGCCACAGCGCAAGGCACATAGTAGGTGCTCAGTGGGCTTCTACTTAGTGGGCTCCATCTCATTGCTCTGTGGCGACAGCCAAATTCCCTCCTGCTGCCTCGAGAGGCATCTGGGGTCTCAGCTTTCTTAGGTTTCCTCCCGGGCTGAGTCAGAAGGCTGCTCTGGTTTTCCTGGGCTCTGTGGCCTGTCCTATCTTCATCTCTTCAGACTTTTTTAGTTTTGGGGGGTTTTTTTTCCTTTCTGCCGGTGCTGGGGATTGAACCCAGGGCCTTGTGCGTGCGAGGCAAGCACTCTACCCACTGAGCTATCTCCCCGGCCCTGCTCCACATCTTCAATACCGCCAGCTGAGCGCCAATTTGTCATTCTGTCTCAGCTCTAAGGACAGACGCATCAAGGAAAACTTCCCAGGCAGCCTGAAAATGTCCAGTTTATTCTCAAGGGCCTCATGGATTCGTCTGAGTCCAGGGGCCTTGGGAATCAGTCTGGGTTATAGTTTTACGTGGAACCCCCTGGTCTGCTTTGAGACCAACCCGCAAGCCCGTGGGTGTGCTCCTTGGATTGTGTGCATCCCTGCTGGAAGATTCTCTCCCTGCAGACAGGCAACTCCTTGAGAGCAGGGTGTATCTGTTTGGGGATCCCTAGGTTTTTTTTTTCTTTACTGGGAATGGAACCCAGGGCCTCTTGCATGTTGGCAAGCGCTCTGCCACCAAGCTCCCGCCCCGCCTCGGTCCCTGGTATCCTTAGCACTTGGCACAAGGCTTGGCATGAAGGAGAGGTTCGGCAGATACTGGTTGGATGGATGCATGTCAGTCAATGACAGAAAGGCAGAAGGGGAAGGGTGGAGTTTGGGGCAGTGGGGGAAGGAGGCAGAGATTGGAACTGGTTAGACAGTCAGTCCTCTGTGTCCACAGGTTCCGTGTGTGTGGATCTGACCAAGCTTGAATCAAAAATATTTGAAAAAGAAATCGCATCTATACTGAATAAATACGGGCATTTTTCCTTTTATCATTCCCTAAACAAGAGGATAACAATCAAACAACACAGGAAAAGGAATATTTGCAGAGTGTTTGCAGGTAGTCGGTAGTAGAGCAGCGAAGAGCTGATTCAAGGTGTGCAGGAGGAGGTGTAGATTGTATGCAAATACTATGCCATTTGGGGGGACAGGGGAGGCCCAGGGATTGAACCCAGGGGTGCGTATCTGCAGTCACATACCCAGCCCTTTTTTATATTTTCTTTCTTTTCTTTTCTTTTTTTTTTTTTTTTTTTTGCGGTGCTGGGGATCGAACCCAGGGTCTTGTGCTTGCGAGGCAGGCACTCTACCAACTGAGCTATCTCCCCAGCCCTCTTTTTTATATTTTATTGAGAGACAGGGTCTCGCTGAGTTGCTCCCTAAGGTGCTGAGGCTGGCTTTGAACTCATGATCCTCCTGCCTCAGCCTCCGGAGCCGCTTGGATGACCGGCGTGTGCCACCCCACCTGACACTATGCCATGTTATGTACTTGCGTGTCAGTGGATTTAGGTCTCTGGGGGGGTCCCTGCACTGATCCCTGATGGCCATCAAGGGAGGACTCTACGGGCCTGGAGGGCGATTGAAGTAACACCAGGTGTAGACACACCAACTTGGAACATGGTTCTGGGGGTCAGGAGAAAGATCTGCCTAGGTGTGGACCTTTAGAAATGACCAGCAGGGTGATGTTTCAGGAGCCCTGGGGACAAGGAGAACATGGGAACTGAAGATGGAATCCTCAAAATGGCTTGGTTCACCCTCTGCACCACCACGTCCTTATCTCCTGCTGCCCTGACTGGCGGGCACAGGTCATAAATAAACAAGAACAGGGACAAGAAGCGTATGCCCTTTGGGGGTCCCACTTCTACTTGATGTCATGGGACACCAGTTCGCTTCTCGTTAGAGCCTGTTCCTTTTGAACTGGCTGCCGCCGTCTATAAAATTTTAATGCGTGGATTTCCATTGTTGGAGTGTCCGGGGTACCAGGCTTCCTGTTTGCCCGTGGCATGTCTGTGCTGGCCAGGAAAGGAGCTGGCTGGGAGGTCCGGGGGCGGCCGCCCTGTTTCTGGATATGCAGACAGAATCTCAGAGCCCATAAATAATGGCCATGACAGGCCTGCGTCACACTTACTGTGCGCCTGGACCTGGGCTCTGCGCTTGATCTGCATCATCTCCCAACAACCCTATAAAACAAGGGTCATTATCAGTCCTGCTTGGGGGAGGGAAGGGGTGCCAGGGATGGAACCCAGGACCTTGCATGTGCTACCATGAAGCTATAACCCAGCCCTTTGGTCCTGTTTTAAGAGGAGAGTAAAAGTTTCGGAAGGGTCCAGGGTCCTACAGCTGGTGAGCGACGGCGGGTGCGGGGGAGGGGCATACCTCTCTGACTCCAAAGTTTGCTCTCTTTCTCTAAGAAATAGCAGAATTTTCTTCGGTTTCTTAAAATTGTGCATCTTTGCCAGGCATGTTGATGCATGCCTGTAATCTGGGAGGCTGAGGCAGGAGGATAGCAAGTTCAAGGTCAGCCGGGGCAACTGAGCAAGGCCCTGTCTGGTAAAAATAAAAAGTAAAAAGGGCTGGGGGTGTGGCTCAGCGGTAAGTGCTTGCCCCTGGGTTCCATCCCCAGTATGTGATGCAAAATATCCTGCCTCCTAGACTGGGTTTAATTTTTGTTCACGTGTGGGCACGCACATGTGCATGCGCGCGCGCACACACACACACGTCTCATTGTGAATTTGAGATTTGGGAGTGTTTTCCTGATGCAGAATTGCCAGGGGCTGAGGGCGCCTCCCCAGTAGGGTTTTGTGGAGTCCCAGAGGTTATTGACCTCAGAGGCAAATTGGCCTGGCCCTCTGGAGTCTGCCCCTCCCTCCCTGGGGTTTTGTCCTTGTGCTTTCTCCTTAGCTACGGGGCCTTGTTCCACAGGGACAGAACAAGGCCTCTTCAGCCGCACAATGACAAGTAGCCGTGGAAACAATAACTCCGATCCTTCAGACGTGGATGTTAAAACACTCAGCGCTCAGCCCCGAGGTTTACCTAAATTATCTGGGTAATTGCCTCCATTTTCAGCTTGGATTTGAGTTCTGAAAATCCTGGGGCTTCAAAATGAAAAATAACGAGATTCTCATTTAGGCCAAAGTCGGGAGGGAAGCGGGGCATCCTAAGAGAGGGGCAGGTCCCTGGGTTTTGTGGGGAAGCCTCAGGGAACCCTGGGTAACTCCTTTACATGCTCCAAGCCTCCATTTCCCTGCCTGGCCCTCAGGGTGAGGGCTGTTGTCTGGAACGGGGAGGGAGGGAAGCTGGGAAGGAAGGAAGGAAGGAAAGGAGGGAGGGAGGAAAGAGAGAGAGGAGGAGAGAAGAAAATGATTGCTGCCTCTTTTGTGTGTCAAATGAGGCTGGAAGCATTAGAGAGGAGTGAACGTGGCCTTATGTCTCCTCTATTCAGCCTAAAGAAAAGCAAGTCACAGAAAAAGCCATTCACGTTGGCCTTTGTCACCCAGCTTCAGACTTCCTGGTTTTGCTCCCGCTGGGGACTGGGGTCTGAAACAAAGCTGGCTTCACCTGGAGTCTCTTCCCTCCCCTCCCTTCCCACACTCTGTCCTTAACTGGGCTGAGCTGTTGAGAACCACCTCCCCGCTGTGTCCCCCAGAGCTTTTCTCCAGGACCCCAGTGTCCCCTACCCTTGAGAATGACTTGGAAAATGAACAGGCTTTATTGAGGACCGACTAAGTGCCGGGAGCCTTTGTCATTTCTGTTCCAAACCAGCTTTTACCTGTTATTAGGAACCTCATTGGACACCATCAGAGCCCAGCCTCCAGGGATGGGGGTTCCTGGCCTGCGCCCTTCCGTTCTCAGTCCACGTAACAGCCACAGGGCCCCGGACTTTTTCGTAAACTTGAACTTGTAGCACGCTGCTCCATTTTGAATAAGGACTGCCGTGGCTATCCCTTCCTTCAGCCCAACGGTGGGCAAACATTTTTCTGCAAAAGGATGAAAAATAAATACTTTCTGTTTTTCGGTGTATACTGCATCTGTTCAAGACACTATGTAAATGAATGGGCGTGGCTGGGTTCCAAATACATTATTTGTTTATTTATTCATTTATTCAGTTTTGATACCAGGGATTGAGCTCAGGGGCACTCGACCACTGAGCCACATCCCCAGCCCTTTTTATATTTGATTTACAGACAGGGTCTCACTGAGTTGCTTATGGCCTCACTTTTGCTGAGGCTGGCTCTGAACTCACGATCCTCCTGCCTCAGCCTCCCAAGCCTCTGAGATGACAGGCGTTCGCCACCCCGCCCGGCTCCAAAGACACTTTATTTACGAATCCTAAAATTTGCAAATCATGCCATTTTCAATGTCCTTGAGTATTCTTCTTTGGATTCTCCAGCTTTTTTTAAATAACGAAAACTGCTGGGTTGTGGCTCAGTGATACAACACTTGCCTGGCGTGTGTGTGGCCCTGGTTTTGACTCCCGGACCCCCAAATAAAAATAAAGAGTAAAAACCTTTCTTGACTCACAGGCTGCTTGAAAACCGGCGGGTGGGCTGGGCCTGCGGCTGTGGCTCAGCCAGGCCCCCATGCCTGGCCGCGGGGACAGGTGGGAGGAGCCCAAAGTGACCTGTGAGCTGAAGCAGACTCAGAGGGCAGCGGGGTCACTAGCGCCTCACCCCGTAAAGCAACTCTCGTTTTCCAGCCCTTGAGTGCGCGCAGGGCAAGCGCCTCTGCTCACCTCCCGCGGGGAGACCCAGGACCCCCGGGGGGTCTCTGCTCCAGAAAAGAGGCATAGAGAACCTGAGAGCCTGCGACGGAGACGTCACCCGGTTAGGGAAGCCTTTATGGGGTGACACCGACATTCATGTTGAGATGGCGGCAGCTGCGGGGTGGCTCAGGGGCTGAGCGCTCGCCCTGCACCGTGAAGCCCTGGGTTCCATCCCCAGCCCTGGAAAAAATAAAATAAAAATGAAAAAGACGGTTTAGGGATTCAGGCTAAGGCACGGGTTCTCCACGGGGGCGATTTATTTGACCCCCTCCTCTCCTCCCCCCAGCTGGACCCCTGACAAGGCCTGGAGGCATCTTTTGTTAAATATATATATATATATTTAGTTGAAGGTGGACACAACACCTTTATTTTATCTATTTATTTTTATGTGGTGCTGAGGATCGAGCCCTCTGCCACTGAGCCAGGACTCTGGTCCCTGGAGACATTTTTTATTGTTGCAGTTGGCCAAGAGGGTGATACTGACATCTGATGGGTAGAAACCAGGGATAAACGCTGCTAAGCGACCTTCAAACCAAAGACAGCGCCCTGCAGAGAATTATCCGGTTCAAAATGTCAACAAGTACCCAGGAGGGGTGGCTCATGTCTGTGATCCCGGCAGCTCAGGAGGCTGAGGCAGGAGGATTGCAAGTTTGAGGGTAGCCTTGGCAACTTAGTGCGGCTGAAAGCAACCTAGTGAGACCCGGTCTCAAAATTTAAAAAAATAAAATGAAATATAAAGGGTTGGAGGATGTGGCTCTGTAGTTAAGTACACCTGGGTTCAATTTCTGGTGCCAATAAAAAAAATAGATAAATAAATAATTTTTTATTATTTATTAAAAATAATAAATGTGTGGTGTGATTCCAAAGAACCGTGCAAGATGTCATTGGAGAGAATGACAGGGGCCAGACCAATCACGCCTTAGGGCCCTGGAGAGGGAGTCTGAAGTAAGAGGCTGGCGAGGTCCCAAGATGGGTCTTGCTGTGGGCGCCCAGTGGATTTGAGGGGAGGCCGGCAGAAGTCCCATAGACCAGAACTGCATGGGAGAAACTGGCCAGACCACTTGAGACCCCTCGGGAAGCATGTGACAGGAGAAGGGCTCCCCAGAGGACAAGCAGCCGGAATGCCAACCTACCCTTCTGCATCTTGGAGCACTAATCCAGATCAAAGTACCTGCTCAGTTGGTTGAATTAAATTGCTGGGGCAGGCTGATCATGAGTTCAAAGCCAGCCTCAGCAACTTAGTGAGGCCCCAAGCAACTTAGCGAGACCTGGTCTCTAGATAAAAATAGAAAAAGGACTGGGGATGTAGCTCAGTGGTTAAGCGACCCTGGGTTCAGTCCCTGGTAGAAAAAAAATTAAACATAAGAAATAAAATTGGCGGGCATTGGTACAGTTGGGGTGGGTGAGGAAACGACTCTCCAGGACTCTCAGGAGGAAGGGAAAGCTACCTACCTCTGCCCTTATTGGAATTTAGTCCCAACAGTCCAAAAGGGGAAGGAACAAGAGGTATTGTTGCTCTTCACAGCATATCTGCCTGCAGGGTTGTAGATTTCACTATTCTACTTTTATTTTATGAGGAATTGAGACCCGGAAAAGTTAAGTCGCCTCGTCAAAAGACATGAAGCAGATGCCTGTTCAAGTAAGGCAAGTACTCTACCATGGATACATCCACAGCCCCTGTATCTTTGCATGATGATGATGATGATGATGATCATGATTATGATTATTTTGAGGTGCTGAGAATTAAATCCAAGACCTCATGCATGCTAGGCAAATACTCTTCCACTCCTGAGCTACATACCAACCTATCTTCATTTTTGAGAATGGCCTTAATTTTTGCTTCACTGGGATGCAAATTCCATGAGAAGAGAAATCATTTCTTAATAATTGTTGAAGGAAAAAAATGATAAATCAATGTGACAGATTCCCTGTTGGAAAGGCCCTATGCACTTCCCCCAAAGCATCAGCAGATGGCGCCAAAGGAACGGACTCACAAGGGTACGCCGGTCGGTCTGTAAGTCCACTCATTCTGTACCCTCCCTACCCTCAGCTCAGGCAAACAGGTAGCCCTGATTGTTTTTCCCTGGGGAGGAACCAAGAGGCAGTGCTGATTGACTGTAGTTCCCCCTTCCAGTTTTGACTTCTCTACCCCAACTCGCAGAGGAGGATGTTTCAAGAAACCAGGGAAATAACACCAGGAGAACTTTAATGTCAACCAAAACCACAGAAGTGTCCCCTGCTCCCACAGGCTGGACAGTCATACTTTCCTTGTGATTCCCTTTGGAGACAGTCTTGGGGGCCAAGTTAAGGGTGGGATAGAGGTTGGTGGGGAATTTGTTTTGGGGAGCTAAGATTTGTGGGGGGTTGGCATAGGGATAAATAGGTAGCTAAGCTTGTTCCAAATCAATCTTTTGCCTTGACACCAGGAACAAACAATCCATTGCTAAGAGGCCAAGCAGGACCTAGAGGGGTGTATTAGGACAGGCCTTAGGGTTCCTTTTTTATCAAAGGGGAGAAAAGAGGAACGAGCCCCCAGCCCTGGAACATTCTGCAATGTCTAGGATGTCTCTTTGTGTGTTTGTGAATGCTCATGTGCTGTTCATATGTTTAGCTGAATAAAAAGTGAAAGAGCGTTCAAAGGGAGAAATTCACCCACTGTAACCTCCGCCTTCCAACTAGAGGGGTCCCCAGACATGTTAGGACTCAACCCCGAGGTGGTATAGGCTTTGCTGGGTGATAGAGATAAAAGAAATCATCTGCACTGAAAAGAGGTACCATCCTTTACCTTATTATTTTCTGCCTTGGGGAAAAGACTCAAGTGACCCTCAGGCCCCAAACTCTCCCCTTCTGGCTTGCACGCGCATGCATGCTTGCGTGCACACGCACACACAAACACACACACTCAACTCTCTTCCCAAATTCAAACACCCAATTTCACCAGGGGGGCTTTACTGAAAGAACTAAGATCCAAAAATGATCCCACAGAGGAAAACTGCCCACATCAAAACCATATTGCTATGATATATATCCAGGCCAGGGAACCCCCAACCCCGCCCCTATGGACCTCCCCCACAAGGGGGGCCTCCCTGGCAGCTCCTTTTACCCTTGATCTTGAAGTAGGAGGCATCTAGTAAAAAGTAATTTTCTTTTATGAAAAGTGGTTGCCTTTTATTACCTGTGATAGTGGAGGGAGGGTGACCCCAGCAACAGGAAATTAACACAGGACGTACCGCGGGCGATAATGACTGTGCATAATCATTTGGCTGATAAGTTAATATCATTAATTAATCAAGCAATTATATAGTGCCTGAGGCCCCTGGGGTCCGTAAACTTAGCTTCCAAACGTGTGTGTGTGGGGGGGGAGAGTCTAAAGTTAAATTCTACCTAGCCAAGATCATTCCAAATGTCCCCTTCTCCCATTTCTTATTGTCCCCCAAGGAGCTGAGTGGCTCTTAATTTAGTTAGGCTGTCACGTCTCTGAGAGTCTGAGAGAAATGATAAGGTCCCCTCGAAAATGCACATACGCACAATAACAGCGTTTTGTTTGTGTTTTCCGGGGTTCGACTGAAGTCGGGCATCACCACCCCGGAAATGGCAGCTCATGGCTGCGGGCCTTGGGAGGGGTTCTGGGGGAGGTGGGTGCTGCTTGGCCGCGACACTCTCAGCGCCGGCCTCCCAACCAGCTCGCACCTCGGCTCTCTGCCCGGGAAGGACGGCTGGAGCTGGGGAGGCGGCCCAGGGCACTGGGAGACGGAAGGAGGGCGCCCCGGGTCCCCGGCATACACTCAGATTAAAAGCCACGTCCCGAACGCCGGCTCTGGGGACCCGGGTGGAAGACATGGAGCATCAGAGGCGGCAGGAAATTCGCCTTTGGTGCCTGCAGCGTCCTCGACGCTCGGGGACCCTAGTGAGGCCGGGCCGCAGGTTCCTGGCCCGCCGCGCCGGCGGGGAGAGCGCAGCGGCAGGGTTGGTGGTGAGCCCGGGAGGCGAGGCGGCCCCGGGTGCAACTCCGCAACCCGAAACCAGAGTCCAGGTCATTAGTGGGAAACCCCAGTGGCCGGGATCGCATTTCAAACGCTCAAGCGGACGGCTGGCCCGGTCCTAGGTTGGGGTGGCTGAGGGTAGGGGGAGTGCCGGTCCAGTTCCGGTGCCGCTCAAAGCCCACTTCTGCCCCCTTTCCAGGTCTGCACCCAAGTGCTGAGATCCAGGATGCAAAGGCCAGCCTCTGGGCTCGGCTGCTATTTCCTACCCAGGCAATTCGTTTTCCCCTGCCCAGTGGGCACCAGACAGAGGCCTGGCTCTCTAAGTGCGTGGGGCCACTGTTGCCCGGACTGGGGGCTGCGGGCTGGGCACCCCTTCTCCACTTCCTGGGTAGAAGCCATCTCTCCACTAGTGGAGTCCTTGTCTTCGCGTTGGAGGTAAAGAGTTGGAATCAATAGGCAGGGAAAACTCCTTTTGCTTAGGTTCCTAGAAGCAGGTTAGGGTCGAACCAGAAAAACAGCAAACAATCCTTGTGCCCGCTGAGTCCCCACCTGCAGGCCACCCAGCACCCATGCCTGGTTAGAGAGCACAGCAAAAGCTGCGGACGTGAGGCAGGATCTGAGGCTGATGGAGGAAAGCCGAGTCTTGCTCCCTGACCCGGCAGGAGAGAAACCGGGTAGTTAACATGGTGGCCCTGCTGTCCCCGGCGGGCGCGGGCTCTATTGTCATTCATTCCCTCTCCCTTTCGGCTTCCCTCTGGCTCAGATCTGGAGGAGACACAGTACTGCTTTGGTGCCCGGCTGCAGGCATTGTAAAATGGGTTTTTCCGTGCACGACTCACCTGGGTCTTAATCTACCTGGGAAAGAAGGCCCCAAACCCCAGGGACTTCACCCCCATGGGTGTTTCGGGACACAGAGGAGAGTGGAACTCCAAAATAAAAGCTGTACTTCCACATTGCACGACAGATTCACGAAGAAATGAAAATGTTCAGAGAGAGAGAGAGAGAGAGAGAGAGAGAGAGAGAGAGAGAGATCCAGAACACACCCATATACTTCTCTACATCCGGGACATAATCACCGCAGGTAAGTACTTCATCTGCAGTAGTAATGGTGATTCGAGAGGATTCTGGTTCCCTAATTTCCTCTGGTGAACTTGGGTAAAATGATTTAGCAGTTCTGTGACTCAGTTTCCTCCCTTATAAAATGGGGATGAAAGCTGATCACACCCCATAGGGTTAACTGTGAGGAGGACAACAGGAGGTCACTTTTGCGGGGTGCTTAACCGAGTGCCTGGCGCGTGCACGTGGCCCCTGTATGCCAACTATTTTTATTATCGTTGTTATGTGTACTTTGAACACCGACATCTGCAACATATACTTCTTGATTATACGCATCTTGATTATAAAACAACCAAATGCATCTACATCCGGAACTGTCTTGCGCATGAACTTCTAAATCCAAATTGGAAGAGACGGCTACAGATGGGGCGCTTGCAAGTACACGCAAACACACGCATCCTTCCCACACCTGCAGCTCCTGGCCTCGGATCGAAAATACCCAGGAGCGGCCCAAAGGTACCCACAGCTAAGGGCACGCATATGGAGCCCGGGTCGCCGCTCGGGCTCAGAGCTACACACTCCACCAGTCTCTCTTGGCTGGGTGCCGGGAGGTCAAATTTGGGAACCAGCGAGGCAGAAAGTGCGCGGACGCGAAGCGTTTCCAGCGTCTTGCAGCGGCTGCCTGTCTGCTAGCTTAGGGAAAAGGTCAGACCCGGGTTTTCCTTCTTGGATGGAATTTTTTTTAGGGCCTACTCGTCGGGAACTTTCCCCACACACCAAAAGGGCGGGTCCCAGGACAGCGCTGATCCGGAGAGAGGCCCAGGCGCGCACACACACTCGCCGCCTTGCACACACCCCTCGCTCCTCGGGGGCTGCGGGGACCGGGAGGAGGGAGCGCAGGGTCGTGACCCCTGCCTCTGCCCGAGCGCGCCCTTCGGCCCCAGCAATTAGCGCCGGGAGGTCAGCAGGAACCCGGACGCCTTCGCCCGCGGCTCAAAGCTCAGCAAAAGGCGACCCTACCCCCTCCTTCGGCGGGTCTCAGACGCCAGGGCGCTGCCCGGCTTGGAGCCGACCTTCCCAACGGGCGGGGGCCGGAGGGCTCTGGCAGGCACCCGCATTTGTCACCTCACATCTACAAATCACCAAGTCGCCGGGCCCTGCAGGCTTCGATGGCTGACCACCGCCGGGGGCTGTAGGAGCTGCTGCGCCCGCCCGTCCTGGCCTTTGTCCCCGTAGACGCTGCCAGGTTAAGGAACGAAAAGTGGCTGTGATAGAGTAAGAAGGCCTAGGGAAGTTGTCCCCGGGCAGAGCTGGGGTGTGACTGTTGGGGCCAGGGTGTCCTTCCTCGGTCTCCTGCTCCCGAGCTCCGGTTAGTCCCTGCCAGGGTCGATTTCTACAAGGAGCCGCAAAGACCTTGGCCAGAGGATCAGGAGCATGGTCCCCCCTCCAACACTGAGTTTCCGAACATTCTTTGGAAACCCAAAGGAGAGGGCTGTTTTTCTCATCTGAGGCCCAAACAGGAATGAAAGTGATATCCAGGAAAGAGAGGACGGCCGCTTCTTCCGATGGGAGTGGGGCTGGCGGGGGCGGGTTGCGGGCTGGAGGTGGCGGGGATGAGAAGGGGCAAAGGTGAAGCGCCCAAGTTCCGGGACCCGGGAGGCGCTGGGGCGCCTAGCAAGCGGCAGCGACCAGGGCGCATTTGTGGGCCAGACAGATAGGTGGCACTCGAAGCCCGGAAAAAAAGGCGAAGGCGCCTGTCCCGAGTGGCCTCGGCGGCCGCCGCCGCCGCCACCATAAAGCCCGCGGCGAGATTGCGACCGGCGCCAGGTGAGTAATAGACAACGAAATCCAGAGAGATTGCAAGCCGTTCACCTCCAGTCCATCAGCGCCGGGAGAGTTACTTATTAACATCGGTATATACAAATAAGATATCCAGGAGATTAAAAAACAGTAAGGAGGAAGGACAGCCCGCGGGACCGGCTGGACACATGTCTAAGCACTGTCCCTAAATTGGGGGGGGGGGGGGAGTAGGGAGGAGGTAAGCAATCTGGGCCTAAAAAGGAACGCGTTTTCCCTCTTCGAGGCCGAGTTATTTCCTCCCCAATTGGGGGGCGCACAGCTGAGCCCACTACCACCTTGTCAGGCGCGCGGGCACCGAGCGTTGTCGTTGGGCAGAGAACCAGCCCCACTCGGCACCAGTCGCCGCGCCGAGGCTGCGCGCCCTGGGAATTCCTGGCGCTAAGGGGTTGCTCTGACCCTAAAGGTCTTCGGGCCCTCCAAGCCCTCCCCCTCCACTCTGGTTGTCTTCCCTCTCACAACGGGAGACAGCTCTGGAGAGGCCGTGGGGGTCCCCACGTGCCTGGCCGGGGATCGAAGGGGTTTTGCCCCCCTCTCCAAAAGGTCTCGACCTCGATCCTCTTCCAAGTACAGGACCAGGGAGGGAGAGGAGGGGGTCCTCCTCGCCGGCCGTTCAAGAGGCCTGAAGGTGACAGGGACGTGGGGCCGGGCAGGCGGGCTCCGGAGGGGGGGCGGGGCGGGGAGTCAGCCGCCAGGCGGGCTCCAGTTGGGTCTTTGCGTCCTGGGCCCCAGGGCAAGAAAAGGCCTAAGGACTAACCCTGGAGAAACTTCCCGTACTCCCCCCGCCCCACCCCAAGACATATAGACACCTCCGAGGTGAGCCTGGGGGTGGGGAGATTAAGAGTGACATGTCCCCACCATTTTTTAAATTGAATATTTTAAAGATAAATTGAACTTCAAAAGGCAGCTCCTCAGACGCATGGATTCTGGTCGGAGGGGAGAACTAAGTAAAGATGTTAGCCTGGGGGCGACTTTTACCTTGGAGGAGGTGAACTATGCGCCCTGGAATTACCTTCCCTATGCAAGGAAGACTTCCCTCCTCCCTCCCGTGACACTGCTAAATTTGCGCAGAGCTATGGGCGCTTTGCTCGCCCATCCAGAGGACGGAAGGGGCCTCGCAGAGGCGCCCCGGGCCAGCCTGGTGGGATATGAGACACCCGGACTGCCGGTGGGGTGGGGGTGAGACGCCTTCCGCTTCGTGCGTTTCTGCTCCAACCTGGAGGAGAGTCATTGCCTGGCCAGCGGGTCTGGTCGCCTGGGGACTCTGCTAGTCTTTTTCCCGCGCCCAACACGCTGTGCAGGGAGATATTTTTGACTTGGAGTCCCCAGATCGTTGTCAAAAGGGAGAGCGAACTTAAACCGAAAAAACGTTCCTGGAGCTCCTGCTTATTTTTGGTCGGATTCCTGTGGGAAAAGCTGACTTAGGGACAGGGCGGGTCCTTTTCTATTAAAACTTAAGACTCTGAAATTACTATTCTTTCCGAATTCTAATCAGGCCTCTTTTTCTCTGCCGTTTTGCTCCCAATTTAAGAGTATTTTCAGATTGAAGGGGCTCCCTGGGCTGTATGTAGTAAGGGACTTTTGTTCTTAGCTTTGTAACTTGAGTGACATCTCATTTTGGTTGACTGGGGCGGTCTTCAAATTATTTAAAGGCAAGGAAAGGGGGGAGGCAAGAGAAGAGGCAGAATCTTTTCCTGTTCTCTACCTTCAGGGAAAGTTTGGAGAAAAGCATTTAACACAAGGCCCAAAAACATTTCAATAAAAATTTATTGAAATTTCAGTGAAGTCTTAAAGAGGAAAAAAAAAATACAGAAAACCAAAGAACTCGTCAACTATAACACAAAATATACCTTTATGGATTTTTGTCTTTAAACCATCCCTCAGCACCTGACTTTTGAACTGACACTCTATAGACACCAATTCAAAATGCCATCAAGATTGACAACAGTAGTAAATCCCACTTCGTTTGGAGGAAATCAGAGACTAGCAGATACAAATATGAAGAAAAAATTAGGAAGTCAAACCCCAGTCTCTGCACGCCCCACCGCTTCCCCCAGCAATCTCAGGACCACTCTTAGGGTGTTATATTTTCAGGAACTTCAAGTGGAGCTGGGAAGTGCTAACTCCTCCCCGATTTTGGCTAAAATAGGAAACAGCACTACCCCCCCACTCTTGGACATTAAAAAAGAAAAATAAATTTCGCAGACAACTCTTTTGAAAGTGTGTAGATGTGGTGCAGAAAGTCTGTTTTCTAGCGTGAACAGTCATCCTGTAACCTGGAAATAAAACCGACTAAAAGAAAACAAGAACAAAACCTCACAATTGCCATCGTATTTACACAGAGCTATGTACAATGTCAATAAATTAAAGTTTAATTTTCCAAGCATTCATATTCCACCTATTTACATGAGTTATCAAATAATTACATAAATACTTTGTCTAATAGTCTCGCTTCTTCTTTATTATTTTTTTTAAAACCTTGTTATTGCATATACAGGAAAGAGAACTGCCAAAGGGGACGTGAATCCGGCTACAGAGCTCAGATGAAATAAATTCAGTTTTTGTACCCCCATCCCACTTCCTTGGGGTTGCTGACAGGAGAGCACAGGTTGAGGAGGATGGGGTTCTGTTGTTTTCTCTAAAAGCAAGCGTCCAAAATAAAAACCACAAATATATTACTGTGGAACATGCAAGAAGAGACCTACAGCGGCTCTTAAAACATCACAAGAATATTAAAAAGACACAGATTTCCTTAATATAGGTTAAACAAGAATGGCAGGGACTTCCCTCCCCACACAATGCTGTTCAGTAATTTCTTGAGAACGGATATGCAAGTCCCTATAAAGTTTCCGATCTTCACAAACAATCATGTTAATGTATTCATTTGCCCCCGGTTTTTTTAAAAAATTTTATTTGTTTCCACTTGACACGGTGAAGGAAAAAATATATATATATATAAATCCACATGGAGGGAAATGCCTTTCAACACCTCTCCCCCCTGGAGGGCTCAGCTACCTCTTTCTTCGGCCACAGCTTCCAGACCACTCTGGATGGAAGTCGCTCTGGACACAAATGCTTCACTCCCACCCGGATCGCTCAATGCAACAGTGGTTTCTGAGCCCCCAGAATCTGAGCCAGATCCGGGATATATAAACCATGCCAAGAAGACAGGGCCTGTCTCTAGAACATTCTCTCCAGGGAGTCCAGCGCCCCTTCCCAGACAGGACTGCAAAAGGAAGCGGGTAACCCCACGGCCCCGTGGTTTCGTTTACATCCAACAAAGTGCACTGCAGATTTGACTGAACTGGAATGAAGAGACTTTCCTGGGAGGGGTCTAGGGGGACGCGCTGCGGGACCTGTCGGGCTTGGCTTCCAAGCCGCTGACCAATCGCTGGATACTCTGCAGTTCGCTGGTGGCCGCCTCCTTCTCGGAGCAGAGTTTGGGCGACAAGGACACAGAGCTGGAAGAGAGCGTGGAGGAGCGGCTGTTCAGTTCCGAGCCGGAGTCCACGGCCACCGAGGCGGGGCTGGAGGCCAGGGCGGAGGCCTTGCCGTCCAGGGGCCCCGCGGCCGGCGCCATGGACGGCAGCGCGGTGGCCAGCAGGCTGCTGCTGTCGGGGACCGGCACCGGGATGGAGTAGGGGCTGTAGCGCAGCCGCGGGCGCATGCTGTTCAGACTGAGGAACGGGTGGCGGTGCACCGAGCTGGAGGCCGCCGCCGAGGAGGCAGCCGCCGCCGCGGCCATGTACGTGTAGGGGTAGGGGAACAGGCTTCCGAAAGGCGACATGGCCAGGCCCTGGGGAAGGAAGAGAAACCACACAGCGAGTCAGGGGCTGCGGGCGGGAGGAGCCAGCCTCCTCCAAGTCCTCCCCACCACCTGGGCCAGCCACAGAGCACTTTCATTTTTGGGGAGCAGGGAATGATCCCTGTCTCCAGGCTCAAGTCTCAGCTGTCACCCCAATCACTGCGCCTGGCCCTCCTTATATGAAAAATCAGGGAACAGCAAATCATTCATATACTGATTGAGGACTGGTGTTTGGAAATTAGCTAATGCCCACAACTGTCACCCAAAGCAGCTGGTCCACAGGACCTAGAACCACCCCACCCCCAAAGGTTGGCTGCACCTGTCACGTGGGGCTTCACATTTAGTCTAGCCCGCAGAGGTGACGGAAGGAAAACCAAAGACATGCTATCAGACTTGTGTTTTCTGGGGGGGTCATTCTTATCCAACTGTAAAAGGTTCCCAAATGAGACCCCCAAATAAGTATGGAAGATGTGAAGCAAAGCAACTGGAGAGGGTGGATCAGAGGGCATTTGCTACCAACAGAGACAAAGAAATCACCTGGCCTAAGAGGCCAGTGTCACAGGTGGGAAACTGAGGTGGCCCAGGGATGTCCTCAGCTCCTAAGCGGCAGCAGCAGACTCTACAGTCTGCATGGGGTGCCCCAGGCCTACAGGTGCCACTAAGTGTTCTAATGCCCAGGCAGCCCCACAGGCGCCCCATCCCTGCCACCTGGGACAAGGTCTCCAGAATCCTGCAGAGGTCAAGGGAGGAGCTGAGAGAGGCCCCAAGCCAGCCCTTTCTCAGCCCCCTCCTCCCTGCCTTTTGGCTCTGGCAAGGGAGACGAATGTGCTCAGACAAAACAAAAGGCGAGAGCTTGCAGAAAACCCCAGAGAACCTCTTCCCCCGGTTCAGAGCAAGCGTTCTCAGCGGCCTGGGCCTGCTCCCCAGCACTCCCGTGCCCCAGTGCAGCTGTCTGAACCGTAGGCAGGCCCTGCTGGTCGCTCTGCTCTGACATTTCCCACGTGTGTTCCAACTGTTAACCCTTTGGGGGACAGGCTGGCTTGCCTGGGGTGGGGGTAGGGAGGAGAGCTCTGAATTGGGAGGAAAGACTGGAAGACTCAAGACTGAATCCTTATCCAGGAAGTCACTTCCCATCTCCAGGTCTCGGTCACCCTCTTGTCCAATTCCAAGGGGGAGAAGTGGGGGGGGGGGGGGCTGGCTGTTTGACACTAAAGAGACATTTAGCTCCAAAGCTAGAATCAAAAAACCCTGAGAGAGGCCCTGGAGTCGGACGCCTGGGACAGAGCCTCAACTCCACCAACGATTAGCTGTGTGACCTTAGACAAGTTACTCAACGTCTATGGGCCTCTTCCTCTCCAGCGGAAAAGTTGGAGGTGATAAAAGTCCCACTGAAGGTTTAGGTCATGAGTCAGAATAGCTGAAGTGCCTAGAAGAGAGCCGGTTCTAAGTAAGCACTAGGCAGCTGTTATCTCTGGCTCCATCGACTCTGCGGGAAGCAGCCCTTGGGAAGCCTTTTTCTTTGGGGGATTTGAGATCATGATGACTCAATGAGCTAAATCTTGCACCTAGTAATGGGTAGATTAAAAATAATAGTATGTAATTACTGTTATTATATATTATTATTATTTTTTGAAGGCAAGGGGACTGAGTGAGAGTCTGGAATCCACCGGCCAGAAAAGCAGAGCAGCTGATGCAGGGAGAGGGGACGCATACCTGAGAGGCCAGGACGTGCTGTTGGAGGTGGAAGGGCAGGGTGGCCGCGGACGCCCCAGACAGTCCCTGCGCTGCGGCGGCAGAGGCCATGGCGGTGGAATCCAGGCCCGAGACGCCGGTGGAGGCCCCGGACACCGTGGCCAGCAGGGGCCCCATGCCCGCGGCCATGCTGGAGAAGGCGCCCCCCATGGCGAACTGGCCGGGGTGCAGGAACAGTGGGTGCCCGTTGAAGAACTGCTGGCCAGCCAGGCCCGGCGCGAAGCCGAGGCCGGGCAGGGGGCCCTGGGCCAGGTGCGCGGCCGCGTCTGTCTGCACCGTGAGCGGCGTGAACGCCTCCTTGCCCGGCAGCGCGCGCGCCTCCTCGACCTTGGCCGTGGCCGCGCCCTCGCGCCCCGGGCTCCGGCGCTCCTCGGCGCCCAGACCGCGGGTGCTGGACGAGATGGTGGCCGGGCTATGGCGCGAGTCCGGCGACGCCTTGTCCAGCCGCCCGCTGTCCCGGGATCGGCCGCCTGGCTCGGCCGCAAAGAGGTGAGCCTTGATCGCCGGGCTGCCCTTGTCGCGGCACGGCTCCTCCGACGTGGTGGTGGTGATCTTGGCCGCGTCGCAGGCCTCCGGGCCGTGCTCTTCCTTGCTCTCGGCCTCCGCGTCACTCTCAGCCTCGCTGGGACACAGATCTAGCCCAGAAGGGAAGAGGAAAAAAAAAAAAAAAAAAAAAAAAAAAGCGAAGCGGAAGGGCGTTAGCGTCAAGTGCACCAGCGGGGATCCAGTTCCCAGTGTGAATCCCACTTGGCTGTGGAACCCCGGGCAGGCCCCTTAGCCTTGGCACCTCAGTTTTCTCATCTGCAAAATGGGGAGGGAGGATACCTAACACCTTAGCTTTCGGATTCAATAAGCTAACAATGAATTTAAAGTATTTGAAAGGAGCTTAACCCTCCTTATGTAGAAATTCCCCACACCAGTAGCTCTTCTTATGATAATGAACTGTCCGTCCCCGCCCCCAACAAGTCTGGATGGAGCTCTTACAGTGTCAGAACGTTTACAGGCATTTCTCCATTCGATTGCAAATGAACTTTTTAAACTAAAAACTAAGTTACTTTAAAAGTCACAGCTGAAGCACATTCCAATTACCATCCGTCTTTGTTCCGTGAGTGAGATGCAGATCAGCACCTTCCACAAATTTGTAGATTACTTTGGAAGGATTTGTTTGGAAAGAATCCTGACATCTGAATTGGTCCTGGCAGAAGCAAACACCCCTCCCCCCGCACACACTCGAGTGAGCCTTCTCCGCGTTTGCCCCCAGAGCCTGCAACAAAATGGGTGACCTGCAGCTCCCTGTGCCCCAGGACAATCAGAGACTTCTTCCTTTTCCTCTCTCCACACCCTCTGTGGGTGTTCTACCGAAAAAAAAGGGGTGGCGGGGGATCCTATTTTATGTTTAAAGCTTAAATGGATTGAAGACATTAAGTATTTCACTTAGAAACAGGTTTCCTCCAGTCGAGAGACTGTGTGTGTCTTTCCAAATAAATAGTGCTTGCTCTTTAAACACAAGAAACCAACTGGGGATTTGAACCATCTCCTCATCCCCAGCCCCACATCTCCAGTGCTCCACGCCCCCCTCCCGGGTTAACTGTGGTTCTCTAGCCAAATGTCTTCTCAGCCCCCTTCTCTGCCGTCTCAGGGACAGAGAATTCCTCACCTCCTCCCAACCCAACACATTTTAAGGTAGAATTCAGGCCAGTGGGTTTGTCAGTAGTTGAAGACTGCCTTGGTGGGGGAGGGGGTGCTTGGGAGGGTGGACAGAGAGGGAGGGCGAGCAAGTGCTTCAGGTCCCTTTCAGAACTGCCTCTGCCAACACACACCACCCCACCTGAGCCAAATAAGGATTTAGGAGAAGGGTTCTGCGCTTTCCCTGCATGACCTTCTGGAGAGGGGACGCATCTGACACTGTTAGTTTTTTGACCTCTGGCTCCTGTTTACAGAGGTCTGGAAGGGTCTGCAGCCTCCACTGGGTGAGTCTCCAGTCTAGACCTCCATGCCTCCCCACCCCCAACTCCTCCAGGCCCAGCGATGTGGAGTCTGGGTCCTGCAGAGGCAGCCGGGCTTACCTTTGAGGTTCGATGTCCCTACAGTGGACACTGCCGGCGAGGAGGCCTGTGTGAAGCAGTTGAAGGCCGCCTGCTCGCTCGAGGACTCATCTGAGGTCCCGTTCTCCTTCTTGTGTCTCTCATCGAACACCCGCATGGACTGCAGGGTGAGCTGCTTTCTGTGGCAGAGGCCCACACCGAGTTACAGAGCAGAACCCACATTTCCCCTTTGTTTCCCTCACTCCTGCCAAAGTGGCACACACACCTCACTCTGCCTGCCGCCCACGGATGACACTCATTCTTTGAAATCTGCTTGCCCCAGAGCAGCTACACAGCCCCGGCGGCAGCTGAGCCTTTAACTGGGGGTCCCTGAGCCTTTAACTGGGGGTCCCTGAGCCTTTAACTGGGGTCCCTGAGCCTTTAACTGGGGGTCCCTGAGCCTTTAACTGGGGGTCTCTGAGCCTTTAACTGGGATGCAGAGTGTGGCACAGGGTGGGTGGGGAGCTTCAGTTGCCTTTTTATTCAAGATCAGGGTTTCATTGGGAAGGATATTTGCTTGAACTATGAAACCTTATTTAAAACCAGGAGGAGAGAGGACAGGAGGTGACCAGAGACAGCTGAATGCCAGCCTTGCAGAGGGAGGGAAGCCAGTGTCCAACCCTGTGAACGCAAAGCTGTGTGTCCACAGCCTACCCAACTCCTGGATCGTTGCTAAGGGCAGGAGGAAGAGGTCATTTCATGGTGCACTCCACTGTAACTGTTTCACCAACACGTTAATTGGAGTTAAAATTCACTTACACATTAGAAAAAAAATGTAATGCTCACCCTTAAGGGACAGGATGGAAATTTGTGGTGATTTTCTGGATTTTAGAACAAAATCTTTGAAAATGGGTGGGGGGAGGGAGAGCTGCTCTCATATATTCTCCAGCTGTCTGCTTAATGCAAAATGATCCATGTACCTTTGAAAGGGGCGGGGGACTAGATTTCTCAAGGGGGCCCAGCTCTGTCTGATGGTTTTTGGAAGACAAGATTGCAAAAATTCCAAAGCATTTTGTGAATGGCCTGGTCCTTGCCCAAGATGAATTTAAATTAATCACAATTAATAGGCATCCCTCTATAATCCGTTATCCTTAAAGCTTGTCTTCCAGAGACAACGATGGTGTAGACTCATTTGTTTCCTTAAAGGCTACAAGTAGTACCTAGAAAAATTGTAATGTACATCCGCCAAGTGTAGTGAGGAGGAAGTAAATTAGTTTCTACCCGCTCTTCTTAGAGAATAAATTCCTGAATCCCACTTCTAACTAACACTTGAATGTTTAGTCCTAGAAATGTAATTTTTCCCCTAAATTATATGAGAAATAAATAATTGTCTCAACCCACCTTTTTTCTCTCCTGCCATTTCCAGTGTCCCGAAAACCTTTTGCAAAGGGGTTGTTGTCTATTTTTAACTGAGTTATCTAGAGGAGGAGACATAAGCAAGACAGAGGAATTGGCTTCACGTTCTAGAATGTTCTGAGATGCTTCCCCCAGGTCAGCAGTCTCCTAGGAGTCTGGGTGCCAAGGGAGGTCATGTGGATGAGGCTAAAGAAGAGTATGACCCACAGGGGGCCAAACCAAGGATCCTGGGTTGAAAGAACCCAAAGACATTTTCTCTGGGCAGCTGATAGCCTGCAGTTAGAAATGCAAACTTCCTTGAAGTTGTCAAGAGGGGCAACCTGTTGATCTTAAAATTATATCTTCATTTTCAATATTTATACAATGTAATTAATCTTAATATATGTTAAGGCAGATTTCTCTGCTCTTAAACACACACACACACACACACACACACACACACACATCATACACTCCAACCTTTTCCATGAATCTCATAAAATGATTTATGGGGTTTTGCTACCCCTTGGGCTGAAGCAAGTTTGATTTTTTTTTTCCTCCTAGGGTGGGGGGTGGTTTGAGGAATCGCACTGTTGACAATTACAGATCTAAAAGGACTGAATGACCCCTGGAGACATTTGTTTTCGTTTATATACTTTGCCACCATAATTAGGTGGCCTCTTTGTCTGATCAAAAATGCTACATTTTATTATTACATTAACAACTTAGTTTCATAGGATTCTGGACCTAGAGGGGGCCTGCATTATGCATGCTGAGGAAATGCCATCGTTTGCAATCTTTCAAATCCCTTCCCTGGGGCGGGGGCGGGGGTCACATATACCAAGTTACCAGAGGTGGACAAAGAGCCCTGGTTGGATTCTGGCTCTTGAAAGAAGCAGCTGGATGTCTGACTTCAGGTTTTGCACTGGACAGGGAGACCAGGGGATGATATGCTCTTAGTCCCCAGACTAAGGACATCTACCTGGAACACCCAGGTCACCCCACAGGGACCCATGACAGTGACAGTGAGATCGAGATGCAGGATGGATGGATTCTGTCAGGTGAGCTGAATCCGGCCCTCAGCCTCAGAAGCTGAAGATCAGGAACCCCAGCCCCCTCTCTCTTGCCACCATTACTGCCCTCAAGTAGTCATGCATTCTCTGCCCCTCTGTGCCCATGACCTTCAGGCCATTGGAACTGTGCATTTCAGGTGCTTCCCATTTGGGGGCCCTTCTGACCCCCAGCATCAGGCCCAAGGGAGAAAAACTCTCAAACGAAGTGGTGACTTTGGCTACCTCAAGTGGAAAGCCACATACAACTCCATTAACATGACCCTGCTGTCAGGACAGGTTTTTCCAACCACGCACACGCACATACACACACACACACACACACACACACACACACACACACGTGTGTGCTCATGCACGCATATACGAGAGCATGCGCACGGGCACACGCGCACACACACACACACACACACCATAAAAAACACAGCAACATAAAAGGTAATAAAAACCAGACCAGCTCCTCAGGATTTCTGGCTAGAGGAGAAAAGCTGGTCTCTCCTAGGATTCTCCTCCCTGAATCCCAAAGGATTTTTGCTTAAAATTTTTAGCTACCCCCCCCAACCTGATTTCTTGATCCTTCTTCCTAAAGGAGAAGAGAATGAACATTGAAAGCAACACAAAACAGCCCCGGGGCTTGGGGTTTAGCGTGATCAGGGACAGTGGCTATAGGAGCTTCTTGCTGGCAAAATCGGTCGAGCCTTTTCTTACTCAGCTTTGGGTCCCTGGCTAGTGGGGACTTTGGTTTCTGCCCCTCTGAGGTGACAGAGCCTCTTCCCCCAACGGCTCCACCGAAGGTCAAATCAACAGAAGAAAATCCAAGACTCTCGTCCCCAATTCCCTTTAAATGTTCCCACCCGGATCCAAGGTGGCTTTTTAAAGGGGAGGGGAAATATCAGCATTAAAAAGAAAAACCCCTTCGGTTACCTTATCATTCTGGTATGCGGTCACAGCGATGAATTCAGTTTCGGGGAACAAGTATGTCCGAAATGTACTATAAGGGAGTTTCAAGATGTCATTGGCTCTTACAATGTGGAACCGGGGCTGGTATTTGTGCATGGAGTTCAGAATGGTCTGCAGGGGCAGGCGAGAGGAGATACACATTTTTACAAAAAGATTAGCAGGACAAACGGGATCTTAGGACCCCTGCTGGGCTGACATGTTCCCCACCGGCGGGGTCCCACCGCCTGGGAGTACCTCTGGGGTACAGTTCACTCCACAGATGGTATCTTCTGGAGAATCCAAATTGCTCCTCAATTTCCAAAGGGTCCCCCCCACCCTCGCCATCTAAGGTTCACAGGTACCTTGAACCCTAGCCTACCTGAGTCCCAAAACTATAATTCCCCTGCCACGTTGCGTGATCACTTGGGAAGGCCAAAGTCTTAAAAGATAGAGAAAAACATGCATTTTAATTTACAAAATGATTCAGTACCTTAAGCGCCCACTAATTGACAAGCCCAATCCACTTAAAGCTCTGAAAGGCTGAACTCAGAGAGGAATATTTATGCCCTAATCAAATCAAGGGCTTTAAATGCAATTCCTGCCCGAGGAAGATATTTCCGTGCCATTCACGTCTTCCTGGGCCTAATCTTTCTCCTTATTCCTCGCTTATCACTTTGTTTATTTTATTGAAATGTTGGGGAGGGGGGCAGGAAAGGGCATAAGGTCCCTGGCCTGACTTTTCCAAGCAAGCCAGGTCCTCTGAAAGTTCCTAAGCACTCGGTCCCTGAATCCACATCTACGCCCTATTTTCAACCAGAGGACCTCACCCTCATTTCTAGTAAACCTGTCACCTTGGCCCAGTTCTCTTCGAGAAAAAGAAAACCCATTATCAAAATCGCATTCACAGCCTTCAAGCAGCCTAGCCAAAACCTCGGAAACTTCAGCTCTCCCCAGAAAGGACACGGCGGGCCTCCAAAGAGAAGTAGCATTTGGAAACAAAACCAACCCTGAATGAACACACTGCTTTGCAACTGATTGCTTTGCAACTCTCAGTTATGGGCTTAAGCTTCCCTGGCAGGTGAGACCCTCTACCCAGGACCTGGGCTTGCTTAACAGAACAGGAACCGGGGTGTCTTCCTCGCTCCTATTTCTTTAGAACACCAAGGCCTGCACTATCCAGAGAGAAACACCCGGAATCCTCTCCCAGTTCTGCTGAAGAATCGCACACATGTGCCAGACTTTCCCAAGAGCAAGCAAAGGAGAAGTCTGAGCCGACACTCAGAAGTTTAGAAGCAACATGAACGCCCACCGCCTCGGAGAGAAGAGAAGAAAGAACATTCTGCAGGAAGCAGCATTGAAACTTACAAATCCGTGTTTGTCCGAAATGTTGTTGGTGAGTTTCAGTTTGTGGAAAGTGACAACTTTGGACATCCACTGTTCCCCGGTAGCCGGGCTGTCGGGGTGAATGTACATTCTCTTTGGCATTTCAGGGTCAGCCTTACCCGCCACCATCCACCGAGAATTGTGAAATTTATATCGACAGTCATCAGCAGCTATAATGTCCATCAACAAAATATATTTGGCCTTTTTATCCAGCCCAGAACATCTCACTTTAAATGGAGGAAACATTCGCCTACAATAGGAAAGAATGAAAAAGAAAAAAATAAATAAAGAAAGAAAAGAAAAGGAAAGGAAAGAAAAAGATAAATCACTCAGCATCTTGGGGGTTGGTTTCCTGTTTATTCTAAAATATTTAAAGGAAGCTGAAATTTTTCTATTGTGACGATGAGCTTCTGCATTTCAGAGTAGAGCAACAGGGTGCAAAATTATTCCCTTCCACATGCAAGTATGAAATATGCCCCATTTCTCTGTATTTAAATATCCCAAGATTCAAAACAAATGGTGGCACCACATTTCTCTACAGTCTAAGGATTTCTTGATTTTGTTCCTACGTGACGGTACAGATTGCCCTCTGTACAGAGAAATTCTTGCCTCTATCTTTTTTCTTTGTGCCTTTAGTTCTAAACAGCTCAGGGTAGAATTCCAGTGAAGTGCTAAGCAAGGCTAGAATTTTCCAACGCCCATTGATGAGAAAATGCTAAACTTATCAAGGAAATAAAGGTCAAGTTGCCCGAGTCCCTCCGGTGAGAGCAATCCCGCTGCTGGCGAAATGTAACCGGGCTTCAGTAAGTTCTCCGAACAAATTTTGCAGATTAGGGTGAACTTCCAGGCCTGATAAGCCAGCTGCTCATTCAGTTATTAACTACGGTCCCCCATTCCTCTCGCCTGCCCCAAACTCCAATATCGGGCCACAAAACTGCTGTTTAATTTCACAGAAGTGTTGGCATTCTGTACTTCTGACTTAAAAGGAAGCACTTTGCTGGGAAAACTGACTAAATGTCTTGTGGGTTTGAGGAGTAGTTTATGCCAAACTTTGGCCTCATTTAGCTTGGAAGGAGACAGAAAGCTACAGACATCCAGAGGGGGACTTTAGTTTAATCCAATTCGATATTTTTTAAAAAATGAATGATTGTTAATGATGATCCCGGGGTCCCCTTTTCCAAACACGTTTCATTCAGGCAAAGACCTCTAAATATTATGTAAAATATGGTTTATAATATTCACATATACAAAAGCAACGTGCATATCGTCATGGGCTCCTTGGGTCTGCAAACATAATCTTAATTATCCAAAATTGCCTGCTGAACTCTTCCCCGGGTTACAGACTCTTGAAGCCGTGTGGCCACACAAACCCTTTCCCTTTCCATTTCTCTCTGACCCTGGCAGGCTCAGGCCCTTCGGACCCAGAGGCTAGGTGGAGCGGCAGGAGGCCAGGGGCAGAGTGTCAGCCTCCCCCTACCACTCAAAAGAAAGGGGCTTTAAGTTTTTCTCCTGGGAACAAAATAAAACAGATAAAAACACATCGGTAATGAAATCGGGTGCTACAGAAAAGGCTTTAAGAGTGAACTTCCTGCAATGGGGTGGTTTTCTTGCTTCCTTCAGGGATGTCTGAACTTCCCTGGAATATTCTATCTATTCTGCAGTTAACCGAGGATGCAGAATGTGTCTTAGACCCATGCAGACGCCCAGGTAAGCTGAAATTTGCTGTCACTGGGGCAGGGCCGTGGAATCTCTGCACACATTTTTAGGAGAACTAAGTTTTCGTCCAAGCCGTAACTACGGGCAAAGAGACTGCTCTGGGAAGAGAGAGATAAAGGGAGGGGGGAACCCCGGATCGCTGGAGGAGGGGGTTGCCACCGCCTGCTTACCTTCCGGACTTGGTAATGACCATCTCGGTGCCCCGCTTGTGGAACTGATCCCAAAGTTCTTTAGCCTCCAGGTGCACCTTCGGATCGTCCTCCACCTCTTCTTCGGGCTCGATGGTCTTCAGAGGCCTCAGATGCGCTTGGGGCCCCAGGGACGAGAAAGGGATGCCGGTCTCGGCCGCCCCCACCAATTGATCCATGATCGGCTTGGCCAGGGCGCCGGGCAGCGAGAGCGCCGCGGCGCCGTTGGGAGGCAGCGTCAGCGCGGGGAAGAAGGGCGGCTGGTGACCCAGCACCGCGCTCATGGCGAAGTCCGGCGCCCGGTGAGGTAGGAACGGATGGTAGGCCATGCTTGTCCCAGGAATGACCGGATCTCTCATGGATAGGCTCATCCACTCCAGGCGGGGACAAGTCCGCAGCGGCTGCCTGGCTTTTGGTTGTTGTTGTTTTGATGCTTTGGGTTCAACAACACCACATAGTTTTTAAAAAACGCAAAAAAAAAAAAAAAAAAGAGGAAGAAATCACAACTCGATCACTTCAAAGAGAGGGGAAAGTGTCTTTTGGGGAGGGGGATGCCGCTCTTAAAGAGGACGAGGCGACAAATCAGAAGACATAGTCGCTGGGGTGACAGTCCTGTCCCTTGTGATTTTAAAAAGCCGCTCCTGGAAGTCGGTTTCGGAAGCAAGGAGAGCGAGCAGGGTCTCGACTGGCGCCGGAGCCTGGCCGCTGAGCTCGAAATAGACGCTCCAGCCCTGGGTCCCCGGATTCGCTCCCCAGCCCCCAGGTCCTTTGTTGCAAATGCGAACGCTTCTCCTGGAAGACTTTCCCCCTTTTCCTCTTCTGCCCCCGCTTCCTATCTTCCTCTCTCTTTCTGCAGTTGCGCTAGACTCGGCTTTAACAGGGAGCGAGGGCGCGGAAAAAGTCTCTTTAAAAAAAAAAAAAAGAAAGAAAAGGAAAAAAAAAACCCACGCGCACACACACACACACACACACACAAACGCGCGCGCGCGCGCACACACACACACACACACACTGATTTAAGCCTCTTCCAGCAGCGCTATCAAAACTTGAACTGCACACTGGCTTCCGTTCGCCCTCCTCCTCCTTCCTCTGCTCCGAGCGAGCTCCGGAGGGTGTCTCGGCTTCAGTCCGACTCTGGCCGTGCTCTTCTGCAGCGCCTCTTCCTTGTCCTAAAACGTGAGCGAAATCGCTTCCTAAATCTGCGTCCCGGCGCGCAGGGCAGGGAAGCTTTGGAGGTGGAAAATGGAAAGCAGGGAGAGAGAGAGAGGGAGACGGAGTAGGCGAGGCGAGGCGAGGCGAGGGAGGGAGCGAGGGAGGGAGCGAGGGGAAGCGAGTGCGAGCTGCTCGCCACCCTCCTCCGCCTCTAGAATTCCCCGGGCGTCTGCTCGGCCGCTCTAGAAGGTCGGGCTGCGCTGTGGGCTGCGGGGAGCCGGAGGCCTCTTGATTGGCTCTTTGACGCTTTCGGACCAATTGTGTTGCTGCATAGGCGTGGTTTTCACAGGTCGAGTGCTGGGGGATAGAGCCGAGTTATAAAAAGAAGGTGTCGGAAACTGTAACGTCGCAGCGCCGCATCGGTACTACTGCCTGTCCTGTGAATATGTCAACATGATCAGAGGGCGGGCGGGAGCCACTGGGGAGTGCGCGCACAGAGTCGCCTCTAGGTGGCTTATCGAGAGATCGCCGCAGCCCCTGAGCTCGCTCGCTCTCGCTCAGCCCACGTCTGAAATGCCTCAGTCATCCAGCCCGGGATCGAGGGAGGAGGCAGGGCCAGGGAGGAAGGGGAGGGAGAGAGGGAGGGCGCAAGCCGGCCGGCCTGCCGAGCCAGGCGGAGAGCGCGCCTGGGCGCCGGGCAGGGGCGCTCGCCTCTCGCGCGCTCGCCTCGCCTCGCCTCTCCGCCAGCCGCTGCCGGTTCTCTCTCCAGCTCTCCCTGTTCCTCCGACTCCGGGCGAGCGGAGCGGGCAGCTGAACCTCCCGCGAGCTGGCGTTCGGCCTCTGGGTGCGACAAAAGCCGGCGGCAGCCGAGAGGTGCGCGCAGAGACTCCAGGCTGCGGCGCTCTTCAGCCCCACGTGGAGCGGAGCTCCGCCTGGCCGCCGCTAAGTAAGGGTCCCCGAGCTAGTGCATCTTGGTGCGGGTCTCCCCTACATCTGGGCTCGCGGGAACGGGAGCACATGGATGCGGCCAGATCTCAGCACCTGAGTGCGTGGGCCCCTCTCCACACTGCCCCACCCGCGGCCATGTGCGGGGACCCAGTTCCCCTCGGTGCCTCTGTACTGTAACACGCGCCGCAAAACACGTACACGCAAACATGTACACAGCCTGCGCCCCCGGCCTGTCTGCGCTCACTCTGAGCGGTGGTCTCTGGATTTTAGAAAAATGCATTGACCAACCCTTTTAAATTTCGGCTTCCATTTAGATGCGGGCTCCCGGTTATTCTGTCTGGATGTGTGTGTTGGGGGGCGGGGAGGCGTAGAGGGGAGAATGGAGACTCTGGATAAAGTGAGTGCTGCGACCAACTAGGGTCTGGGCCTGTCCCTTTCAAGACGCTGCCTTCACCTCGGGGGTTAGCTCCTGGTGGAGCCGCTGGTTGGGGGAGGGGCGCCAGCCTCCTATCATCTCCAGGCATCGCACTTATCTCTCGGTGTCTCAGTTCTTTCTCCACCCCAGGACTTATCTCGCCAGAAGTCGGGGGCGAATTTGTAAAACAAACCGTGAAACGCCCCCACCCCAGAGGCGAGGGGACTGGTTCCAGTTCAGGTAGGGTGGGGGCCTCATTGAGGGCGACAGGGAGGGAGGCCAGCAGACCTTACTGATCTGGCCTGTCCCCGCATTGGTTACCGCATCGTGACTCCTGTCCGGGTCAGAGCATTCATTCTCCCAAACCCAGAGTTCTCCCTTCGGGGTGTGGGGTGGGCAACCAGGCCGCCCCTGATTAGATGAATGGAAATCTTGACGATGCTCTTCGACTCCTACTGAGATAAGTGCCTCCCCGTGTAGACAGGGAACGGAGAAAGGGCTGATTTCCGGGCCTACGGGTTAAGGCGTGCTGTCTGTGTAGACCTGCAAAGTCCTCTCCTACATTTTGCTTTGTCCACCCCTTTCCCCAACACCCCAGCTTCCGGGTCCCAAGTGGCAGCTACTGGCGGATAAAAATGCTGTGCCATTGTGGGCCAACCGCCTGGAGATAGGGGAGGAACTTTTGAGGAGACAAGCTTTTACAGCCTCGCATTTTTGACGCACATGGTTAAGAGCGCTTGGCGCCAGCGTTGAGAATTCCCTGAAGTCACCAGAGAGAATAGAGGCGTTCTGTGAACTTGGTCTGGCTCGCCATCTCGCCCCAGTCTATCCCTTTTGGTCTGTTCTATCTGTCTCTCTGCCGGCGGTTAAGAAGAGAGAAAAAAGGGCAAGCAAAGAAAGAAGGCGGCCCAGAGAGGTGGCTCTGAACGCCCTCTGGAATCCTGGAGGGTGCAAGAGGCCAGGCCTTCCCCCTCCTTACACCCACCGCCGAGGTCACTGCAGGGTTTCGGGATTCTCTGGAGGCAAAAGCCACCCCCTCCCCCATAGTGCTCTCCGCCCGGGCCTGGGGCCGCTGGCCGCGCTATCAAGAGCGGCCCCAAATCCCGGAGATCTGGTTTTGTCTGCACTCGCCGGCCAATCTCTGCCCTGTCGCGTCGAGTGGAAGGAGTCGGGCAGCAGCCTCGGTGTGGCCGACCCCTCCTCACTCACCCGGTGCCCCGAGGGCCCACGCACCGGGCAGGGAGACGTGGGTACGGATGCCCAGCACCTGGCCTCCCGTCTGCTTTGAACACGGGAGGGCAGCTTGCGGGTTTTACTTGTAAACATCTCGACCTGCTTTGGGCTCCGCGGTGGACCTGGAGCGATTTCTGACCCTCACCCTGCCCCCCGCTCCCCGGTGGCCTGTTTTTGTCTGGAGCTCTCATTTAACCCTGGGGTCACCCCAGTTCGCCACTGCTGATCCCCGCCCCCACCCCAGCGCGCAAGCCAGGCGGGGTGAGAGGAAAGTTTGCGGGGTTCTGAATTGAAAATGTCGACATCTTGCTAATGGTCTGCAAACTTCCGCCAATTATGACTGACCTCCCAGACTCGGCCCCAGGGGCTCGTATTAGGCAGGGAGGCCGCTGTAATTCTGGGATCAAAAGCGCGAAGGTGCGAACTCCTCTTTGTCTCTGCGTGCCCGCCGCGCCCCCCTCCTGGTGGGTGATAAACCCACTCTGGCGCCGGCCGTGCGCTGGGTGATTAATTTGCGAACAAACAAAAGCGGCCTGGTGGCCACTGCATTCGGGTTAAACATTGGCTAGCGCGTTGCGAAGCCTTGTGCCAGGCCTGGCCTCCGGGAGGACCCACAGGCCCGCGCGTCCCCAGCCCTGGCTGCAGAATCCAGCCGCTGGCTGTGCGCGGTCTTTTATTTTATTTTATTTTTTTCCCTTCCTGCTTTAGACCCTGGATCTTCTCTCCCTCCGCCTCATGGTTCATGAAAGGCACATGGGAAATGTTGAAGGAGCCGGTTCCTCACCAGAGCCCAAGAAGAGGGTGTCTTAAGAGCTGGAGAAGGGAGAAAGAGACCCAAAATCTGGCTCAAAAAAGGACCCACCTACGAATCTTCTTGGTGTCCCCCAAATACTCCTCCACCTTTGGGGGAAAAAAAAGTTTTTGCTTAATTGTAGGCCTGGAATTTTAGAACAATAAGTTTTTAAAACTCCTTCTGTATCTGTCATGCCTGCAGAGTTGCAAGCAAAAGAGTCGTGTGTGCACATAGGCGAGGGCTCGGGATGGGGACTGGAAGTTCCTATGGGGAGGGGAAGGGGAACCAAACCGAACCAACTGTGCCCAGGTCAGGGGTGCCAGCAAAGGAGTAGCCCTGCCCTTGCGATGCCCGGATTCCTCTGCTAGGTCCCACGTTTGGCCCATGGTATGGCCCACCTCTGACTATAATGGAACTATAATGGGGACACATGAATCCTTTTGTGATAGTGTTTATCTGAGGTTTACAAAAAAAGAAAAAAAGACCAGAGGTGGGGGCCTGCATGGCGGGTGGGCGGGGTCGTTTACTTTGGCGAGTGTGTCCTAAGTACTCTCTCCAGCTTGTGTGAGGTCTGGCGAGGGACGGTGACACTCCTGCCTATTCCCTCTTAAACCTTTCACCCCGCTTGGCGGTGGGAGCTCTTTGCAGTCCAAGGTGTCGCCCGTCGGGAGTTCTGCAGATAGAAGGGCCTTGGTGTCGCTCTTGGGGTCTGAGGCCTAATTAAGAAGTTTCCTAATGGGTGAGGGGGGATGGTGCATATGTAAACGTGTACTGGGGGGGAACCTTCTGGTAGCCTGGCAACACGGAAGTGGCTCCATTTGTGCCCCATACCCAGGTGCGTTTGCTCCTCCCATCCTTTTGATAGTGACAAGCTTTGAAACTGACTAGGTGCCATCCTCTTTCAGGTTCCATTCCCAAATGGGGATGTGATATTCTTATCCTGGATCCCAGTGAAAACTCCCTCCAGAGCACCTAGTTCACAGTCCAGGGTTCCTCCTCTCTGTGCTGCTAGTACCCCCAGGCCACTGCCCTCCACCCCAAGCCTTAGCACCCCTAGGCTATCCCAACTCTACCTTGCAGTTCTGAACCCAACTTGGGGTGGGGGGATTCCTGGGCAGACCTGGAAGACTTCCTTTTCATCCTGGAGTCTTGGAATCACTCCCCCTCACCTCCTGCTCCCCGAAGTTTGCTCTGAGAGCTTCCTTCCTCAAGGTCTGGCGTTTGGTTCCTTTGAGAAAGGATCAACTTCCCCACCTTTCCTGGGTTCAGCCTAAGCACAAGCCTCCTGGCTGGACCAGACAGGGCAGAATCTCTCACCTTTTGCTTATGTTACTCTCTTTCTCTCTCCCTCTTTTTCTTTGGTCTTCTTTTTTTTTTTTTTTTTTTTGCGGTGCTGGGGTTTGAACCCAGGGTCTTGTGCTTGCGAGGCAAGCACTCTACCAACTGAGCTATCTCCCCAGCCCTTCTTTGGTCTTCTTTGAATGTAGGTATGGGCTCGTCCTTACTCTTTTCTTTTACTTTCCTTTTTCTTCCCATCTTTGCATCTAACTTTTGCTTGGTTTCTATTTCTCCTTGTCTGTCTCCATCTCCCAGCCTTAATCGCCCCCTCTCCTAACTTCTCTATTCTTTCTTCCTCTCTACTTTTCTCTGCCTGTCTTGGTTCTTTCTGACTTTACTCCTGTCTTTCTAACTCAGTGTCCCCCCTTCTCTCTCTCTCTCTCTCTCATCTTTTCCAGTAACTGGAACAGACTGGAAATACTCTTCCTGGGGCCCAAGCAAACATCGTCCCCTCACTTCCTTGGCTAAGAAACACAGTGTGTCTTAAGAGATAGAAAGTGGTTTGGTTCATCCGTCTCTGGGTTGGAAGCTGCACCGTCTCCTCTTGGCTTCTCCAAAGTCACCTCTTCCTGGAGTTGGCCCCGTCCCCGCTCCCTCTGCATCTTGCCTGCTCCAGCTGCTTCCCAGGTCTGGAGCCCAGGGTGAGGCGCTGCATTCCAAGCTTCTGCCTTCCTCCAGCAGGACAGAGCTTTCCTGTAACACATATTTCTCTGTCCTCTGACATCCTTCTAAATTATTGATCAGGGCGATTCAGTGCAAGAGTCTGAAGTGTGTGAGAGAGAGGATTGTCAAAGTTGTCTCGCTCGGGGAAGCAGTATTTTTAGTACAGAGACTCACTTTGGCGCCAGTTGGTTTATGCTGTTTCTAGAGCATCAATCGTTATACCCTTCATCCGTGCTCTCTCACCTCCTGTAAATAAGTATGTTTTTGGTAGAGGTGAAGTGAAAAGAGAACACCCTCTGTGTTAGTCTCATTAGCACCTACCTGTCACCAGAGATCACCGCCCTGCAAAATGGCAAATTTGTCCACGGTGACTTAGACGAGTTAGAAGGGAAGTGGAGAAGGTAGGAATGAAGGTGTGTGTTAGGGAGGGCACTTTTACACATCTGTGAAGGGTTTTTCCTCTCTCCCAGGAAAAGTAACTAATTGTGGTTTCCTAATTTCAAACCAATCTATCTTCAATGCTGTCTTCAGTGTGTGCTTTATCCAATTATAACAAAAAAGAAGAAAGAAAGAAAATGAAAATACTTAGTCTAGCAGAAATGAATGCACAAGGAAGGGGCTGGAAATTTTCCCTTTCCTTTTTTTTCTGACCCAGCATCAGCAAGATGCTGGCTAGAGCTGACTTCTGCCCCAGGCCCTTTGACCATCCCACATCTTGCTTTCTTCACCATCTTCTCAGATTTTCAGCTAAGACAGATAAGGATGTAAGTGGCCCAGCAGTGATTGGTGCCAGGATTTTATCTGATGGGTTTGGGGGCTGGGGACAAAGTATTTTGAGAGGGTAAAAGGAAAACAAAAAAATGACAACACCCTCCCAGCCTTACAGAGAGAGGGTGACGCTTGGACAGGCGAACATACTTCTGCGGTTTGCTGTCGTTAGATTCTTTCCATTGTTATTGGTGTTATTGATGCCAGGGTTGTAGGGACATTGGGGTCTCACTCCCACGGGCAGAGGGGACAGGGAGGTCTGTCAGGAAGAGGGCATGGCAAATTCAATGACCGCTACTGTCAGGAAGGTTGACAGGTCAAAGAAAGATGTCTCTTCCAAATCTGCTGAACTAACTGTCCCCTTCTAGCCTCAGACACGTTTTCTCAATTTGAGCACAATATCCATTACTATTTCCCGTACTGAGTTTCAGTTAAACAGGGCGAGAGCCCAAGGTTTGCTGGTGTGGAGGCTTCTTCATCTGTTTCCAAGCAGGACACAGAAGTTGTACTTGTGTTTTCCCTCTCAGTTCTTTCTGCTTTCTTCTAGAGCTTCACCTCTGCTCTTGCACACGGCTCACCTGCGTCCCTTCGTGGACTGTTTGCAGCTAGGTTAAAGGAAAGAGGAGAGGTGATAGCCCAGGCAGAGATGTAGCTCACCTTGAGTGCCACAGCTTCAGAGAGGGCTTTGCCTATTCTGAGTGGCACAGGAATTGGGGAGGTGCTCCTATGAAGGGTTCCAGATTTCCCTGTCTCATTAAACACTGATAAAAATCCTTCCCCCCCCTTAAAAAAATCTAAACTTTCATGCAATTATCTTCTTGCATTCCTGGGACCCAGGATGGTGGTCCTGTTTCTCTGATGTGTGGCAGATGGGGTGTCGGGGTGGAAAACCTGCTGCAGAGACTAGGATATGGGTCTTGGATTCAGGATCTGGAGTCCAGGCCAGGCCTGCCACCGATCAGCTGTCCTAGAGCCAGGAGAACTCTGGCCATAGCTGCTTCTCATAAACTTGGAACTAAGCCTTAGCCCTTCCACTCCCTCAGCCGCCTGTGATCACAGATCCATACACCCAGGTAACAAGCCGACGTGCAGCTGCACCTTTGTGCCAGTGTTAGTTACCTAACCACATGAACAGCCTCCTCCCCATGTCACCAAAAGGAGCTGGAGGCCTCAACAACGTGACTTTATTTCCAGTTGTGGTTTGTCCCTCCCAACCCAACCATCCCTGCCTCCCAATAAGACATAATAAATTCTGCATGTTTTAAGTGTCCTAAGCCCGGTGGGAGATCTAGAGTGTAGCCAGTGGTCACTGGAGAGTTGGTTCTCTCCTCAAGTCCCAGGCTGAGGTGAAGGTAGTGACCTGAGAGATCCCGGAAGCCCTTGAAGTTCTCTTCCTTGGGGTTGGGTACAATGCGGCTGGAGAAGTTTCTTTTCTTTCCTTTTAAAAAAATGTCGTTTGTCTTTTAGAGAAAGGAAAGAAAAGGAGGCAGATAACATAGGAGACAAGCGAGGGTGCTTCTGCTGCTGGTCCCCAAGTCTCCACTCATTTCCTCCCCAAGTCAAAACCCTCCGGCAGGCGGAGAGGAGTCTCCAGGACCAGGACCCTACCCTCGCCTTCCCTCCATGGAGCCTTCCTCTTTTCCCCTGCGAATGGCAGAATCTGGGCACCAGGAAGGAGTTGGGAGTGAGGCACAGCCCGGGCGCCCGGTGAGATTCTTTCGGGGATGGTTGCCGCCCCGGGCTGGGGAGATCGCCTACCGTCCCCCCCTTACCCCGGTTCCAGATACAGACGTGGACGCGCCTCGGTGCGGATCCAGGCCTGGCCGAGCAAGGAACCCGAAAAGACGCTCCCCGCCGCGGACTGCGCTCCCGTGGCAGCACGCAAGGGGACAGGGCCCGGATCTTGACCACACTGACCCGCGGGGGAACAAGGGGGTCTGGGACCCACTGGCCTTCGCCGGCCCTGGGTCCCGACGAGGTCCCGACGCGCCTGGGAGCCGGCGAACGGCGGCAGGTAACCCGGCGCTGGTTACCTGCCTTCGCTCTCCAGCTACCGGGGCGGGGCGAGGCGGGATCCCCGGGCGCGATCGCGGGAAGCGCGGCCCAGTCCGCGAAGCGCACGTCTTCGCTTTTTGAGACCGAAACCCCAGATTGCAGGCATTCAAGGAGAAGCCGCTCACCGGCCCCTGACGTCCCGAGATGTGTTTTTCAGCACGAGTCCTATCGCCCCCTCCCTCTTCTTGCAAAGAACAAATCGGGGGTGGATGGGAAAGACCCGGGGTGGGGGCTGTACCAAAAATGAAAGAGAAATATAGAGGATGCCAGACTAGGTCTCTGACTCCCCAAAGTGTTGGGACAGCAATCGATCGCACGGAAAGGGCCTCCCGGGAGAAAAACAGGAGCTCCGGAGGACCAAGTGGCGGGGAGAGAACCCTGGAGACAGGCGCGGGGCGGGTGGAGGGAGCGTTCTTCTCTCCACCGCTGGGGTGTGTTTTTACGTTTTCTTAGCAGCCAGATCCATAAACAGGTCAGCCCTGCGCTGCAAGCCCAGGGAGCTTCAGTCGGTCTCCAGCTTCTAGAACAGACGCCGGTCTTTCCCACCACTCGGCCCTGCCAGCTAAGCGCGCAGGGGGGCGGGGAGGAGGGGACACGGCCTCCCACTTCTGACTTGCAGGGTTTGCTTTTGAAATGGCTCCTCATGTCTTCAGACGGTAAAATATGAGTTCCCCACATGTCAGAGTCTGGTCTTCTGGTACCTCTGAGCACGGTTTGGGGAGGGTGGGGGTGGCTGCTCTAATTACCGCTGAGCTGGGTGGGGGTGGGGCGGGGGGATTCTCTCTTTTCAGCCCAGCCCTACTGGGGTGCCGGGGCGCATTATTAAACCCAGACGCTCGGTCCAGGGGTTGGGGCCATGCGGAAAAGATTTACAATTAAGCCAACTGGGGCCCAAAACAGTCATCCAAAGTTTGCAGGTGTAAATAATGCCTAGGGTTTTTTTTTTTTTTTTTCCGTTCCAAGCGACTTCATCTCCCACCCCCACCCCACCCTTCCTACAACTATAGACCTTTTGAGAAAAGAGGAGAGGAAAAGGGATCGTGCGGCAGAGTTAGGATTTTCCTATTAGACAAGTTAAAATGTGACGTGGCATCCACTTTTATGTGCGTGTATCGATGCCGTGAGTAACCCGGATGGGCTTGTCCATTTCATTTCTCCATCTAGAATTGGAGAGTCAATGAGACGCCTTTTGACCCTAGGTTTGGGTTTTCTAGAGACACTCTAGTTGAATGGTGAAGTTTTTTTTAGCTGTGGAGATTGGGTAGAGAGGGGTAAGGAACCCAGGAACTCCCCTTTGATCGGGATATCTGAATATTGCCCCCAGACCAAATCTGGAGGAGAGGTGGGCCTGGCTTCCTGGGGAGAGTAGAGCTACAATTCGTTCTAAAGTGTCTCTTTAGATCTTCCTAATGTTTGGAGAGTTCGCTGAGCCGTGCATGGGTCCAACTTTAAGCTTTTATTCCATTGCATTATTTAAATGTAAGAGAATATGAATGTGTTTCTAAAATGTTCTTTGTGGGTACAAGTGTGTACATAGGGACATTCCAAGTAGCCCAGAATGTGAAATTAAATCTCAGATTAAAAAATGCGTTGCAGTCACACCCCACGGGCAGACTCCTATTTGATCAATACAGACAGAGTTAAATTTGCTTTGCAGCTCCGCAGCTACTCCTTTTCTCTCGAAGCAATAAAGTCAGTCTGTTACAAATTACCAGGGAATTGGAGAATATGCCCCCCCACTGTTGTTCGATGTTTTTAGTCTCCCACTAACCCGCTCAATAATATATGTAATATGTGTGTACACAGGCACTTTTCCAAAAAATTAGCGATAACATTCCGGGTGTATGAAGAGTGGCGTTTCTCCTTGCTTTGCATGTAGGCTCCGGTGCACGGCTCAGTTGCCACTCTGGAGACGCAGCACGAGGGGGACTGACACGCACCGGGGCCTCGGGGAGGAAGTTTTCTAGCCCGTGGTGCATGTAAGGGCAGGGCGTCACGGCGCCCGACTCCAGCCAGGATAAGGTCATAGGTGTAGAATTAGGAAGGCAGGACTTAACTTGTCCGCGGCGGAGGGAGATTGCAAGCGTCAGCCAGCCGGGATGGAACACCCGCCCCCCACCCCGAGCCGCCCCAGCGAAGTTTCCAGGCAGGGGTGACGCACTTTTCTTCCTCCACCCTTTAAACAGTCCTTTGCCAGGGCACATGATGTACTTAAATAAAGGGGAGGGGGCTTGATGACCCCCAATCAGTCTTCACCAGAGCGAGAAGCACACTAGGAAGTGCAGAGTTGGAGGTGCCCGGCTCGGGGGAGGGATGGAGGAAGGACCCATGGCCCCTTGGAAATCAACACGCTTCGCTCTTGCAAAGGCTCGCCTGGACTTCTGCGGAAGATGACCTTGCCGTCCGGCCGCTGGATGGCGCTCCGGCGAGGTGCGACTGGCTACAGTCCGCGCCCTCCAGTGCCTGAGCGAATCTCCCAGGGCCCATGGGGTGCGGGGAGGGGCCCCCGCTTTGAGCCTCCGCGACGGCAGTTCCAGATACATCCGGAGGTCAAAGTTTTTCTTGGAGGCTGGGACTGGAGAGGGTCACCCAGAGTCTTCCAAATCTGGAGGGGGGAACGAGGTGGGCTGGTGAGAACCGGGATGTGGGGAGAGTACCCTTGGGCAAAAGAGCTCCTCATGGCTAAGGCTCCACCTGCACTAGCTCCGCTCTACCCGGCAGAGTGTGTGTGTGTGTGTGTGTGTGTGTGTGTGTGTGTAGTGGTGAAGAACGCTGCTCGGAGATGCGAGAGCACAAAATTCTGAAACTCACTGCACTGTGCACCTTTGCTGGATCCCCACGGCTAGGGTGCAAATTGGAGTGGCTGTCCTGACCCAGGATCAGTCTGAATTGCACCTGGAATTGGGAACCACAGGGCTGGGCTGCACTCCACCTTCATGACTCCTCAGTGATAAAGCTCTAGGGCCCCTGGGGGAGTGGGCACTACCCATGGCCAGGTGTCAGGGAAGATTCTCCATCAAGGTGATTCCAAACACTGGTGTTTCTAGGGCGCTGTGGGCTCTGTCATGGGGAAAAATAAATTCATTCAACATGAATTGAGTGTGTGCTGCATACCACCACCAGGTTTTGCCTTTAGACTTTATGGGCCTGTCAAAAGTTACTTAAGCTGGGGGAAAAAAGGAAACAACCATAATCTAAAAAAGAAAGTCATGGAACTACATGGTCTGCTAGGAGAGTCTAATATTAGGACTTCAGGAGGGATGGGACTCATTTCTCCAAATGCTGACCACAGTACTTGGCTCAATATAGTTGTTAGCTAAGGGAATGAGAGTCAAGGAAGAAAGGAAGACAGAACACTGAGGACACTCTCCCTGTATTGGGAAAAACGTGACTGCTTTCAAAATGCATTTAAAGAAAACCAGTATCAAACTTATTAGCTGTTGCTCAAATGGATTCCGATCCACACAAGACAGGGAAAAGCAGACCTGGTCTAAACTGGTCGCAGAAAGTGATGTTTGGTCTAAGAGAGAGAAAAGTCCACTCCATCATTCCACAAATATTTACTAAGAAGATTGTGAGAGCCAAGTATCTTTGGGAGGGCTGGAGACTCAGTGAACAAAAGTTCCTTTCTGACTTGATGCTTGTTGTTCTGAGTTTTGTTTACTACAGCCAAAAAATACTATTCCCATTATGAAGATGGGTTAGAACGAGGTCCAGGAAGGGTAGCAAGGTAGGAAGGAGGCTGTTTCAAGGTCTCAGGGCAGAAAGGCCCATCTGAATTGGTCGCAGCTCTCACGGCTGTGTTGCAGAGGTTATGCTGGGTGGTTCCCGGTCCCCAGAGGAGACAGCATCTGAAAACTGTGATGGCCTCCTGAAGGGCACCAGGAATGAACAAGTGACCAGAGTCTATACCCCACCGTGGTTGTCCAAAGGATTGTCCTGGATCTGCCTGCCCCGCTTCTGAGTCCGAAGGATCTAACCTCTAGACTTTCCGGTCTAGTCTTCCACGGCCTACAGGTGGGCTGTACTTCGCTCTTCATTCACCAGAAACTGTGGGCTAAATAGCTAAGGAGTGTCACCCAAAGTCGCATCATTAAGAAATGATAGCAAAAGGATTTGCCCATCCCCCACAGGTTTATGCATCTGTACAGACCCCTCCTCCAGGAGGACCCCGATATTCACAATTTTCAGCAGTCTCTGGCACATGATTTGTGATCATCGCATGTTTCCAGGTTGAATAAACTAATTCTTGTTTAATTTCCTTTTAAATAGGACAGAACTAAAAAAAAAAAAATCAGCTATAGAATAAGGGAGAATGGGAAGAAAAACTCGTTTCTCCCACGCGCATGAAACCCGCTCCAATCACCCGCGGGTGCTCCTGGCGTGACTGGGTCACTTCCCACCAGCTTTGCAAAGACGCCTGCGATTTCCTTTCGTCTATATTTTGCCCTAGACTTCGTTCATTTGATCGATGAAGGAGACAAGCCAGCCCACCGTGAGGTCAATGCAATCGATGCGGACCTCGACGGTCGCTCAAAATCAGTTCTCTCCCGCGTCTGCGCGCTGAGCTCCGCCCATAGGTTCTGGAATTTCGGGTTTCTTGAAGTTGTTCCTGAACTGGAGGGAGGATGAGGGCGGGAAGAAGCTTCCGCCCCACCCAGGCGAGCCTCTGAGCACCTGGCCAGGAGAGCGTCCCCCAATTCCACGCAGAGTGTAGGGGCGAATTTATCACCCAGTCATCGGGTCTTCGAAGCTCCCTTGCAGAATTCGTTCTTGAACCTCTCGGCCTTGGGATCAGTCGCGCAGATGGCCCACTCGCCTTGGCTCCGGGTTCCCCACTAGAGAAATGGGTTTGTTATAAAATGCGGTCTGTTGGAGACGAAAATCTCCAAAGAAGAAACCCTAAGAGTTTCCCATACAACAGCTCATCGAGGACAATAATCCTAGGAGGCAAGCCCTTTCCCAGTGAAGGGCCATTTTGCAGGTGAGGAAGCCCAGACAGACAAGCACAGAGATACAAAGACTTGCGTGAGGTCACACTGCTGGTGTTTTGGGGAACTGGGATTCCCCCTGGGGCCCAACTCCTGGTCTGGCTTTTAGCGGGCAGTGAAATCACTTACACAGTAGGTCCGCAGCAGCGATCTGTTCTCTTGATCTCTTTGTCCTTTAGAGGAGGGGATTCCATTTAACCCTTTCCCAGGCAGATCTGGAAACCGCCTTCCTCCTCTGGTCCCTTCGGGAAGCAAAGGCAATTGGTGGGTGGGGGCGGGGGTTGCCATTCTCACACGACCTTCTTAAACTCTGGAAATCTAGATATGTCGAGACTTTTTAAAAATGGCACAAGGAAAAGATGGGAAAGTGTGTGTGTGTGTGTGTGTGTGTGTGTGTGTGTGTGTGTATAATCAATATGGCCCAGACTGCCCTTCACAAAGGGGCTCCAGGCGGGCGCCTCTGAGGCAAGCCTCCGCCCCACCGCCCGCGGCGAATTAATTGGGCCCTGAAAGAAGGGACGATGGAGCTTCCAGTTAATTAGTCAAGAAATGAATCAAGCCCCAGCGGCCTGGCAAGGGCTCCTGGGGCGCGGGTTTTGTGCAGGCCAAATTGGTCGGTGGGGCGCTCTCCTTGGGCGGGGTGGGGCGCGGCGGGAAACCCAGCGTGGACGCCTCGGTGCCCCTGCGCCCGCGCCCGGCGCGGTGCGCTCTCCCTGGCTGTTTTTGTCTGCCTCTCTCCTCGCTGCCTCCTTCCCTCTTCGATCTTGGCCCTCGCCTTCCCTCCCCTTTTCTGCTTCTCTCCTGCTCGCCGGACCTCGTCGGATTTTCTACCCGGCCGCCGCCGTCGCGGTCGTCGGTCCGGGTAAAGCCCCAGCCTCTGCCTGACAGCACGTGGGGGTTAGAGCCGCGCGGGGGCTGCCGGGAATCCCTGACTCGGGAAGGCAGGGTGGGAATGGACACCCGCTTAGGAGTCTGGCGTGTTCCTTAACAGGACGCTTCCTTCTGGTGTCGCCTTGGATCCCGGATGTTGATGGCAGTTTGAAAGAACCCTCTGAGATACGGCAAGACTTGGTGACCACTGTGTCCTCATGACAAGGATGTAGAATTAACGCAGTCCTGCAATACTTGAGTCATTATCGAGCGCCTGCGGTGTTCCCACCTTACATTCCCTGCCAGTTGCTTTTGTCTCTGTTGAAAGAAGGGAGGGAAGGCACAAACCGTTTCCCCGTTTTGCTCCATGTGCTGGATGCGCTTCCCTGAACTACAGGAACAGAACTTGGTGCTTAGAGAAGTGGGGCCGTGTTCCTAAAGTCACGCAGCGAAGGGAGACAAGGCCCAGGGTCCATCCTCCAGCTGAGTTTCTCTCCTCCTCCTCCTCTACCTTCTCCTCCTCCTCCTTTTTCTCTTCCTCATCCTTTTTCTCCTCCTCCTCTTCTCTTCCTCCTCCTTCTCTCCTCCTCCTCCTCCTCTTCCTTCTCCTCCTTCTTCTTCTCTTCCTCTTCCTTTTTCTCCTCCTCCTCTTCTTCCTCTTCTCTTCCTCCGTCCCCCTCCTCTTTCCAGTTGCCTTTCCCCAAGGCACACAGAATCTGGATTCGGAGGTCAAGGTCAGAATCTCCTTCTCTTTCTTCCAGTGATTCGGTAGCTGCCCACGTCCCCCGACTTGGAACTGAGTCATCATCCGTGTGTGGTCACCAGGCTCTGAGCTGCAGAAGCAGCCCCGATCTGGCTCCGGGTCTTCTCCCCCGCGGACCCGCATCCTCCCCGCAAGCTGCTTCCCTCGGTCCTCGCAGGCTCCCGCCGTGAAGCTGGGAACGCATGCGCTCCAGCAGCAGCCCGAACTGAGTTCTCCCTTCTTCCTTCGCCCACTTGCCCGACTTTGGCCCCGAGGTGGCTGCGCCACGCTGTGCGTCCCGTCGCGCGCGGCTCTCAGGGGGCCCGGACCGTGGTTTCCGCTGGCCACAGCCCTGCCTGGCCTTCAGCGAGGGCAGGGCGAGTACCCTGCGCCACGACAGCCAGCTGCTTTAGGCCTCAGGTTCCCCTTTTCCTTTCCCATCAGACGACAAGGCCGGGGAGCAGGTAGAATGAATGGGAAAGGGACCGGACTCCCGCGCGGGGGTGGAGAGGCATCAACAATGGAACCAGCGCTGTGTGCCTCCAGACACACGCCTGCTGGGTTGGAGCTCAACGGCACAGTGCCTGTCTTGCATGCACGAGGCCCTGGATTCCTTCTCCAGTGCAGAAAAAGGAGAGCAAAACCCTAAAATAAATAAACAAAGCCACACGCTTCCTGCCCCCGGCTCCGGAGGCTTTTATCCACCTCCACGCTCTGCAGACCAGATTAGGAAGGTCTCTTTGCACTTTGCACTGGAGTAACGGAGCTCACCAGCTTCCATGACCCTAGTCTTCCTCAGGGGGGCCCACAGCCTGGACAGCTCAGCAGGAAGCACCTGTGTACTGGGCTAGCCTAGGTGAGGGCGAGCCAGGTACTAGCCAGCAGGTGCGGGCCAGGCTGCTTCCTGTGTGCCTGTCTGTTCCACTGGGATCGCTGTTGGTGTTAGTGCATCTGGGTCCAGCAAAGTGAGCACAAGAGAGGGCACGTGAGAGCCCTGGACCTGGGGATGAGTCCACCAACCTCTCTAAACCCCAGTTGTCCTCTCTGGGAAGCGGGACCACAGGCCCAGCCACAGGTGCCCGTTGCAAGGATTCAGTTAGAGCATGTGAGTGGTATTGCTCAGTCTGACCCCCACCTTGTAGTAAGTGCTCATTCATCATGTTAAGTAACCGGAAGTGTTTAGGATTTTGGATTTTTTTTTTTCATATTTTGGAATATTCACACCTCTGTAATGAGATATCATGGGCAGGAGACCCACGTCTAAATGTGAAATTAAAATTTATGTTTTATGTACACCTTATACACAGACTGAAGGTGATTTTATACAATATTTGTAATGTGTCCATGCTCTGTTTTGACTGGGATTCATCACATGAGGTCAGGTGCAGGCTTGTCAATTTGGATTTTGAAAGTTTGGATCAGGACGGCTCAGTGTATGTGTGTGGAGAGAGAGAGAGAGAGAGAGGGAGAGAGAGAGAGAGAGAAAGAGAGAGAGAGACAGAGAGAGAGACAGAGAGAGAGAGAGAGAGAGAGAGAGAGAGAGAGAGAGAGAGAGAATATTGTTTTTCGGTCTCTCTTGCTGAAGACTCCCTGGCATATACTAAACCCTCTGTGGGTGACTTTCCTGATCCTGTGATCTCCCAAACTATGAGGCACCCCAGAGATAAATGCTCCCTCCCTCCCTTGCACCATGGTGAGTGTCCTTGCTGGGCTTGGAGACCAGGTGTCCTGACCCCAAATACAAGATGATATCTTCTTTGTCACCCTCATCTGTCCAGGTCTTCCCCATCTCTGAGAAAAACAACCATCTAGCCAGGAAAAGAGCTCTGGAAAACGAGGGAACATTGGTGGGTGCTTGGAGGGTCCTCAGGTGGGACCCCAGCTGCAAGAAGCTCTGCCATGACCAGGACCAGGGGGATTTCTGACTCCCAGGCTGGGCCCCGTGGGCCTCTGGCTCCCCATCTCTGTGCGTGGTCAATTTCCCTCCCCAGGGCCAGAGTGTCCCCAGCTGACTCCTAGTCAGCTGCAGAAGCCCTCCGTCCCCTCCCCAGTCCTCTGGCCACTGCAGATCCACGGGGGCAAGACCCTTGACCATTCCTCCTCCTGGGAGCTGGAGTGGGGGACCTGCAGGGTGGTGAGGACTGAGTCAGACAGATGGAAGGTGACAAAGGACAGTGACAGGGAGCAGGAAAAAGAGAGCAGGCACCTGGGGAGAAGAAGGAGAAAACAGGGAGGAAGGCAGCCTGAAAGACACCCAGAGAACCCGAGAGGCACCAGAGGAGAAGGAGGAGGAGACAGAGACAGCCAGGCCTTGTCACAGCCTGACCAAAAAAGGGACCAAGGGACCTAACCTACAGGGAGAGGAAGCTGAAAATAAGGAAGGAGCCTGGGAAGAGTGGTGAAAGGAAGCGTAAGGGAGACCCGTCCTGCTGATGGAGCACCGAGCATCCAGGGCGATTAGCAGGCCTGTGAAAACGCTTCCATTAAATCAAGACCCGCTCCACCGATTCCCCAGCAGCCTCCAGCCCGCCGGAGCATGGTTTCCAAAACCACAGGAAGCATCGGATCCTAGGAACTTGGGAGATGAGTTAGCATTCACTAGGGTTTCCAGGGGCCCCTACAAGGCCTCTGGGGTAGCGGGGTGGGGAGCCTGTGGCCGAGGGCTTGCAGGGAAGGACTCTGCAGTTCTTTCTGTCATGGAATTCACAATGAAGCCCCCCACACCTCCGTGCAAACCCACCAGGGAGGTCAACTGGTGCCCTCCAGGTGGCCCAGGAGGGGATGTGGGATCTTCCCAGGGTCCTGTCACTCCCAGAGTGCACTTGGTCAGGTGGAGAGCAGCTCTCCAATCCCCCAAGGGTTCCCTGGAGAGCGATGGGTGGGAAGCAGCGCCTTGTGAAAGATGAAGGGGGTTTAGCAGGAGATTGGAGCCCCCAACTCATCTCCGTGCAGATAAACCACAGCCCACCCGCCCTCCTGCTGCTCCGCCTCCTGAGCTCACCTCCCCCACGGCCAAGAGTGGTATTTTAAAAGGGACATTTTAATGGTAGCAAATAAAAGGGTTTCTTTTCCTTTTCCCTTCCCTGGCTCTTTGTTGCAAAGGCTTATGTTTGCTTTGCTTTAACAAACAGCTGATAGGGTTTGTTTTAAAGGAGCACTAAAAGAAAAAAAAAGTCCTACCCACAGGGCAGGCCCGGTGTTGACTGTGAACATGCACGTGCGTGTGTGTGCACGCGCACGTGCGCTGGCCTCCTGAGTGTGCTCCCAGTAATAAATGGGCCCTGCTTCAGGTGCAGAAAGCTGGGGGAGGGCGAGAGGAATGCAGGGACAGATGTACACCTGTCCCCGCAGCTGCTATTGACAACACTTAGAGCCACCAGAAATGACCCTTGGTGCCGGCTAGTCTGGAAGCCATCAGGGGTAGTTTTGAAGCAGGATCCTCAAGTGGACCAGAGGGTGAGCTCTGCCCGGCTCCGCCTTCCCGGTGGCTGTGGCCCTTGTCCTCAAGGGCTGCCTGGTGGCTGTGCCCTTCAGTCCGTCCCCGTTTCTGCTGTCACGCAAACACCATCGCTGACGTCCTCCATCCTGTAGGGCTGGGCAGGGCGCAGGGTTTGCAGCCAGCTCCGGGGCCATCCGCCCTCCCCCAGGACTGGGTCTCGCCCCAGTCTTCTCTGTGGGATTCCTCGCTCTGCCCTCCAGCCAGCTTCTGCCCCTGCCACCGGCCCCACCCACCCCACTGGCCAGACTGGAGTGACTGATAACATCCAGATGCCTCTGGAATCCTGCTTCCAGGACTCCCAGCTCTCCGGCAGGTCTGCAGAAGTGGGGCCTGTGGGCAGCACCACCCCGCTCTGAAACTTGTCGCCACCTCTCAGAGCCGATGAAAGGCCCACTCAGCCGAACCCTTCAGGACGGGGACCCTGGAGCCAGGGCACTCAGAAGGGGTGTTTGACACCCAGGCCAAGAACGCAGAGTCCCTGCCTCTCCACCCCAGGCCCCGCCGAGGTCTAGGAGGGCTGAGAGGGGGCAGATTACAGGCCGCCAGCTGCCAGAAAGGACCGAGGGGAGGCCACCGCTCGGCCTGGGAATCAACCGGGTCCAGGCTGCCTTGCTGGTAAACGCAGGAGAGGGTGGAGGTGACTCTCCATTTTACTCCTCATCTCACTTTTAAAAAATAACTGGTTAAAAATGAGAACTGCAGAGTTATCCCTGGGATCCCTGGGGAGCTGGTTTCAAGAGCCCCAAGGACACCTAAGCCCGTGGACGCGCGAATCCCTTACATCAAGTGGCCGAGCACGTGCACCGAGCCTGTGCCCATCCCCCATCCTTTGTTATTATGATTGCTATGGTTACTGTTTGGTGCTGGGACTGAACCCACAGCCTCCTGCTGCCCTCCACCACCGGGCTCCACCCCAGCCCCTTCCTGTAGACCTGAAATCACATCCAGGTGACCTCTGCTGCCTGGCATATGCAAATGCAGTGGAAAGAGATGTTAGACTGTATTGTTGAGGAACAACGTAGGAAAAGGTCCCTACCTGCTCAGCCCAGATGCACTCTCTATGCAAATAACCTGGATCCCAGGTCGGTTGCTCCTACAGATGCCAGACCCAAGGATCCCCAGGGCCCGGGCATGGGCGCCACAAGGCCACTGCCTGTCTCTGGCTTCCCAGAAGTAGAAGGAAGCCACAAGACAGCGAGTGACGTGAACAAGCAGCGCTGTGGGGCTCTGGGCCTGAGCGCCCTCTCTGACCCGGAGGGAGGTCGGCCACGGGGAGAAGGGCGTGGGACAGGTTAGTACGCAAGGGATGCAGGACTCCTGAGGAAGACTGAACCAGAGAGGGGACTGTTTTCTCCCGTGCCACAGACGCTGTGCTGGGTTCTGCACTCACACGGCCCTGACACGTGGGCACGCTGGTCCGTGACGTCACCTGGAGCCTTGAATGCTCTGGTGACATTGTGGATCCTGGGTGGAGATTTCTGTTTCCTAGGTCCTGCTGTTCTGTGGGCCTCAGAGTTCTGGCTTGGGCCTTTGGCTGCCTTTTCTCCACCATCCAGAAAGCATCTCCCACCTTTTTGTGCCAATAAAAGTGGCACAGACTCCAGATGCCTATGGATACCTCCTCCAAATAATTTTTTTATTTTTTGGCACTGGACGTTGAACCCGGAGGTACTTTACCACTGAGCTCCATCTTGTCCTTTTGTTTTCCATTTTGAGACAGATTCTCCCTAAGTTGCTTAAGGTTTCGCCAAGTTGCAGAGGCTGGCCTCAATCTTAGGATCCTCCTACCTCAGCCTCCCAAGTTGCTGAGATTACAGACGTGTGTCACTGAGCCCGGCTGAAAAATTCTTTTAAAAGACAGGATTATGATTTTAAATAGGAGCAATATCAAAATATATAAGAATCCCCAGAACAGCAATATGTGTGTGTCTGTGTGTGTGCGTGCGCACACACGTGCAAGAAAACCAGACTTGAGGTATAGTATCCTAAGTGCTCTTTATGAACGTGTGAAATAACAAATTCTAGCAGTGGTTCTAAGTTGTACTTTTGAAGTTGGGATGAGCAAAGCCACATTTTGGGGTCTCAGTTATTCCTGTCATGCGATCTGAAAACACTTGGGATTTCTTGGTGACTAAAGTCACACCCATGGGTAAGAATTCCCTGCCATTTATCACCTTTTTTCCTAATGGAAGGAATTGCTCATTTGACTGAGATTTAGTAAAATGAAAGTGTGACTTTTTTTTTCCCTCATCAAGTTCAAGGATACATGAATGCCGGTCACAGACTCCCACTTCCCTGCGGTCACATCTGTTGGAAGATACCAGGGGCGGAACCCCAGCGTTTCTGTAGGGATGGAGGAGATTCTCATGAGAAGTAGGCACAGCCCTCCTGGAAGCTGGTACAGCCTTCTGATGGGGTCAGCCAGGGCAGAGAGGTGGGGTTTGAACTAGGAAGGCCGTTCTCTAAGTGACATTTCAAGGAATACTTCCCAATGGGCCCAGGAGGGAGCGAGGCCTGGCTGAGGCCCATCTGAGCTCACCCCTCACGCCCCACCTCTGCAGTGAGCTCTGGGCAGCCCTGCTCCTCTGGAACCTCAGCCCCCTGGCCCCCTCCCCCAACCTCAGCACCTCAGCAGGGCTTTGGCCCCAAGGATCTGCAGAGAAGCCCTGCCTTAGCGCCGGGTAACCCCCCACAAAGATGGAGGCCTGAGCTACAGCCTTCTCCACCTGCAAGCAAAGCACTTGCTCAACCACCTCTTCTCGCAGAAGGAGAAACAGGCCCCAGGACAGCAGCCTCACTTTCCAGAACTCGGAACCCCCGGGGAAGGGCGGATGGGAGGCTGATTTAAGGGATCGCCAGACATAAGGAGGCTGGAAGCTGTCAGAACACCCACAGGCAAGTGGAGTTTAATCTCAAATTCAATGGGATAAGCTCTGTGGGCGTGGGGGTCCCAGCACCGGGGGAACAGCGTGCTGCCACCAGCCGCCCCCGGGGCTGGCTTTCTCGCAGGCACTGATTCAGGTCCGATATTCGTTCATCCAGCAAAATCTATCAGAAGATGACTGTGTGTCTGGGGCTGAGGGTGTAGCCAGGAATCCAGGGAAGAAAGAGATTGCCTCCAAGGACAGTCTAGTGGAGACAGAGAAAGGCAAAATAAAGAAGAGCAAACAGGTACAAAGTTTGTTTGCTGGAAGTGGATGAGATGAAAAAAATTAGGAAAAGGAAGTTGGGTGGTGGGTGTGGTGGATCGTGCTGAGAGGGTGGCAGGTGAGCCCAGGGGACGGTGCCTGAGAGGGCAGGTGCAAGAAACCCACCTTCACTGCACCTTGAGTGAGCAGCTCCGGTTATCCGCTTAATCACTCCAGCGAAACTAACAGGAAATCGTTACCTCCCCTGTTTTCTCATTGGGGAAGGTGAGGCTCAGAGAGGCCAAGTGACTTGCACAAGGTCACTCAGCGAAAACAGAACAAGAATTGGAAGCCGGGGCACAACTTCCTTGTGTTCCAAGCCAGGCAGTCTTTAAGATCAGGCTGCTCAGCAAGACCTTCTCTGGTCATCCCTTACAAGAAAGCCCACCCTGGCCGACTCCCAAACCCCCTTTCTGTGTCATCAGAGAGATCTTTGACCTTTAATTTGCTGATCCTCTTTCTCTTCCCCTTGAGAATGTCCTTGGGGGCATTTCTGGGAAGAGAGAAGAAAGAAAGAAAAGGAGAAGCAGAGCTAGGAGGGAGATCTGCCCCTCGTGGTGGCCTTGCAGCCAGGGAAACGGAGGCTCCCAGAGGGAAAGTAGTTCCCGAAGGTCGGGGAGAAAGAAGCCCCCTGGCTGGGATCTTCGATCAGGCGGCCCCTCTGCCCTGAAGGCCTCTCCCCGTGGCAAGTCGCTGGCTCAGGACCTCCACTTGCTGATCCCTAGAACAGGGCTGAGCCATCTGTTCCACAGTTGCTGAACAGGAAGGGCCACTTCGTCCACGAGCGAGAAGCTGTACTGAGTCAGCGCCTCGGAGACGCGAGGCGTCTTCACTCCTCCGCGGTGACGTGCGCCTTGGTGGCATCTGTGCAGAGCAGAGTTTGAGTGTCCGTGGATTTGGGGGGTTTATCCTAGTGGTCTCTCAGCTTTGGGGGGTTCTATAGGGATTAAGCTGGGAAGTGCTCTGCCCCTGAGCTACACCACCAGGCCTTTTTAATTTTTAATTTTTATTTGGGGGGGGGGCACCAGGGATTAAACTTGAGGCGCTTGATCTCTAAGTCACATCCCCAGCCCTATTTTGTATTTTATTTAGAGACAGGGTCTCACTGAGTGGCTTAGAGCCTCACCATTGCTGAGGCTGGCTTTGAACTCATGATCCTCCTGCCTCAGCCTCCTGAGCTGCCCAGGTTACAGGTGTGGCCACTGCACCCAGCCTGTTTTATTTTGAGACAGGGCCTCACTATGTCCTGGAGGCTGGCCTAGAACTTGTGATCCTCCAGCCTCAGCCTCCTGAGCCGCTGGGATCACAGGAGTGCACCGCGGTGACTGGCATAAACTTTATTTTTTTAAATGTGACATTAAAAAATACAGAGCCTGGTAGGAGAAACTACTTTCTCCCCACAGTCCAACTTCAGTAATTATTAACTCCTGGCCACTCTTATTTCATTTCTACCCCCAGAGGACTGGTTTAATGTAAATCTAGATACCACATCATTTCATCTCCGAATATTTCAGATATTCATCTCTAGATATTTCAGTGTGTATCTTCAAAGGATGAGAATGACTCTTTAAAGCAACATATCCACATACTGTGATCACATACGTCCCAGAAGATAATACCTGCATAATTTTATCAAACACACAGGTAAGACGCAATGTTCCCTGACGGTCTCCATTATTACCATTATCAGATTGGTTCCAGTCAAGAGGCAGACAAGGTGTCTACATCCTGTTTGATTATAAATCTCTTATAGCCACCTCCATTTTTTCCCCCTTGAAAACAAGTTTAAAATTGAATAAAATAATGGAATAATAAATAATCATTCCAACAGCCAAATTCATACTGGCTCCTGACATTTATGTCCCTGCATCGTTATTTGCTCTGTTTCTCTGTCCCCGGTATTTGCCATTAAACTAGTGTCAGAAAGGTGCCTGGTGAGCCAGGCCTGGCAGCAGGTGCACGCCTGTGATCCCAGCAACTGGGGAGGCTGAGGCGGGAGGATCGCAGGTCTGAGGCCAGCCTCTGCAATTTACGGAGGCCTTGGGCAACTTAGTGTTGGGGATGTGGTTTAATGGTCAACTGATCCTGGGTTTAATCTCTGGTACCAGAACAGAGAGAGAGAGAGAGAGAGAGAGAGAGAGAGAGAGAGAGAGAGAGAGAGAGAGAGAGAGGGAGGGAGAGAGATGCCTGGTGAGTTCTGCATTGATTCTTTGCACAAACCTGTGTCAGATGGTGGGGATATTTCCAACAGGAAATTCACTCTCACTTCTCTTTCTTCTTGGTTTGTCGGCAGCCACGATGATCATTTTTGGGGTGGACCCAGCATTTCTGTAAGTGTTTGAAAATGGGGTATTTCACTCCCTGCTCTAACGTCTTCATGCGTTAGGTGGGGTCCCCCCACATGGACTAAGAGGATGAGACACCATTCAGAGTTAAGGTTTGAGGAGACACTTTCCAATATCCTGTGCACTTCTGAATCATCAGCCTTTTCTGCTGAGTTAACATCGTGTGTGTGTGTGTGTGTGTGTGTGTGTGTGTGTGTGTTAAACTGCATTAAGATGGAAACTAAAAAAGGAAAACACTTAAAAATAAACACACGTTTTCAGTTCTGGAAAAAAGAAGGGCCCATAAGTCCCTCTGGTTACCAGTGTCCTGCTGGGATTGCCATATTCAGGGGTGAGCTCAACCTTATCAGGAGCCTGGTTGGGACCCCTTTGCAAAGCAAATGCAAAAGAGTCTTGAAACTCCATATGATGGATGTTTGTCTGTCTGATTCCCCCACCTCCCCCGACTCGGGAGGATCAGGATCGGAGGAGACTCTGCTGGAGCCTGATCCTCTTGAGGGGTCCTGTGTGCTGACCTTTACACACCGGAAACTGCCTTGGGGAAGGGACACGTTTGTCTCTCTCATGTTTAGAGCTGAAGCGCTCACTGGAAGGGAGGCCCAGCCGGAGACTGAACTAACCACAGCTCTGCGGCCTGCGGGAGGGTCCGCGGCTCAGCCCTGCCAGGCAGGAGATGCTGGGGACTTGGCGGGGCCTCACTTGCTGCAGGAGGCTTGTCTGAGCCTCTTCATGAAGCCTGAAGCGCTTGTTCATAGAGGAGAAAGAAAACACAGAGTCACACAACAGAAAGAGGACAGCAGGGGCTGTCCCCGCCTGCCTGGGTCCCCCCAAGATGAAGCCCCCACCTCCCCATCCACTGGGATCAGCGCAGCTTGCCTTGTGAGGGTCCCAGAGCCCTGTGGGGTGGGGGCAGAGCCTCAGGAGCAGGGGACAGCCAGAAGACAGGCATCACTTTCTTTTCAATTTACCTAAAAAAATATGTTTTTCCAGGACTGGGATTGTACCCAGGGCCCTGTGTATGTGAGGCAGGTGCTCTATCTACCCCTTCCCCGTCCCCTTCTTTCATGATTTGAAATATATTTTTAAGTCAAAGACTGTCTTTTTAAAGGATTTCTTTCTTTCCTTTTTATCTTTGTGTGTGTGGTATGGTGTGCCAGGGACAGAACCCAGGGGCACTGTACCACTGAGCAACATCTTCCGCCATTTCTATTGTTTATTTTGAAACGGGATCTCCCTAAGTTGCCGAGGCTGGCCTCCAACTTGTGATCCTCCTGCTTCCGGCCTCCCAAGTGACAAGAGCGTGACTTGCACTCCCCAGGATTTGTTTGTTATGAATCTGTTTCCAGGAGATGTCTTTTCACGGTACATATTGAATCCTGTGGTAAGGAATCATCTTTATTTTAAAAAGAGAAACTAGGGCAAGAATGGGAAGCCCAGGCCAGGTGTGGTGGCACATGCCTGTCATCCCAGCAGCTCGGGAGGCTGAGGCAGGAGGATCGAGAGTTCAAAGCCAGCCTCAGCAATGGTGAGGCCCTAAGCAACCCAGTGAGACCCTGTCTCTAAATAAAATACAAAATAGGGCTGGGGGGGTGGCTCAGTGGTCGAGTGACCCTGAGTTCAACCCCGGGTATCAAAAAAAAAAAAAAAAAAAGTGGGGGGGGTGCAGTACTCCGCGGGCAAGGGCAGCTCACGGCCACCACGGCTAAATTTCAAGTATTGCCACGTAAGCAGTCAACGCCTGGGGCCTGGTCTTCTCCAGACTCAAGCAGGTTTCTCTCTGCCATTATCAATAATGAACGCAGTGCCCCATCAACGGGACCTCGAGACTTCTGCCTACACTGCAAGCCGGCAGATCTTGCTGGATGGACAGAAAGGGTCGGGCTGAGCATGTCCTGCCAAAACCATCTCCATCTTGAAACCCTCAGCAACTTGGCCCCACGATGAACAGTGTCGGCTTCTGAAGGTCGCCACCAAATCCTCCTCCCTCCTCTCCTCTCGGGCCACTTGATTGCGCCCAGGATTCGGGCTGGGTCTTAAACAGGAACCTCCTGAGATCCCCGGGCAGTTGCCGCCTTCCACCCTCCGGCCTCGAATCCATTGGCCACGGCTGTAAAAGGCTGTCAGCTGAGGCCAGCGCCAAATCTTCCCTTTCATTCAAAAAGGCTGACAAAAGAGAAGCGGCTGGAGTTTTTCACCCGGCTTCTGCAAACTTGCAGCCTGCTGTGCCCGTGCTGTTCTCAAGTCCCCCGTCCCTGTTTCCCACCGGGCTGTCCTGCAGGTGGCCAGCAGGCCTGGCTCCTGAGGCTGATGGCTGTTCAAGCCACCCAGCTCCTCTCTTGCTGGGTCTATGGTGAAAAATGACTAGATTCTACTGGAAAACAGGTTTTTCTGGCTGATTAGCTTTGAGATGAATGTTTCCCTCGACTGAAGGAGACCAGGGACAGTCAGGAATGTTTGCAGGCAAGGGGGTGTTCTGGGAGTTGGGGACAGAGACAAGGGATTCGGTCTTTCTGAACCTCTTGCCTTCGTCACTCCCGTACCTGGTCAGTTCTAGGGACAGGGCACGCCTGGGCATCTCCTCTGCGATTTCGTGATCCAAACAGACAGGCAAGCGGGCAAAGCCAAAACAGCAACAAAAATAAATGGGCGAGGGACTGGGGATGTAGCTCAGTTGGTAGAGTGCTTGCCTCGCATGCACAAGGCCCTGGGTTCAATCCCCAGCACCGCCAAAAAAAAAAAAAAAAAATTAAAAAAAAAGAATATATATATTATAAATAAATAAAAATACTGGGAACAAAGTCAGCCAGAGGGCCTCTGTCATCCTCAGTACCCACCAACGGGGCCTCGGCTCCCTGGGCGCCCTCCTGGGGCCGGTGGATCAAGTCCTTGGCAAACTCTAAGGCGCAGAATGTTTGGAAGCTGTTGTTAGTATGGTAATTATGATAATAAGGGAAACACCTCTTGGGAGTGAAATTAATTGACATTTGTAAAACATATGGAAATTCTCGGCCTCTCCATGCCGCCCACAATTCGAATCCTTCGGAGTTTGTGAGATGATGAAACAGAACTGTTATTGTTCCAGCTGATGGACAGATAAGCTGCTCTTCAGATGTGTTGAAAGATGAATCCTAGGTGCCACAGTCTCCAGGGAGGAGCCGGGCATGTGAACCTGGGGCCGCAACATGCGCACACTCACGCACACTCCAGCACATACGGAGGGGAGAGCTGGCGGGTGTGTGGAGACTGTGTCTTTTCTTGCCCTCTTCCATCTGCTCCCCTATTGCAGCCAGAGGTTCATTTAAAAATCCAACATCTCGCCGGTAATTCCAGCTACAAGGGAGGCTGAGGTGGGAGGATCGCAAGTTCGAGGTCAGCCTCAGCCACTTAATAAGGCTCTTAATAAAAGGGGCTGGCGATATAGCTCAGCAGGAAAGCACCCTGGGTTCTCTCCCCAGAACCTTAGAACAAAGGCAAACAAATCAAAAAACAAAAACAAAAGCCCTCCAAAATCATATCCCTATCTGTCACCATGCTACCATGTTGTATCTCTTTGATAGCTTTCCATGGTTATTATTATTATTATTTTGCAGTGCTGGGGATTTAAACCCAGGGCCTTGGGCTTGCAAGGCAAGCACTCTACCCACTGAGCTATATCCCCAACCCCACCCATTGTTATTAATAGAAAGATCAAAAAGGTTTTAATGGCCTGGGCGTCCCTGCAGGATTTAGCTCCGTCCCTGTTCTCCAACTCAATTTGTCTCAGGTTCTGAGTCATTTTTTCTGCTTTTACCTGGTGACAAATCGAAGAACTATTGACTCTAAGAGTTCATGCCCCTCTGACGTGCCTGTGACTTTGCAATCCTTGGCAGTTCTACTCACCTGACTTTTAGGGTGACTCCCCTGACTTTTGACTTAAAGCTTGGTCACGTGACCTGCTTTGACCAATCAGAACTAGGCAGAAAGGACAGCCAGCCAGTGCTGACGCCGGGCTCCAGAGGCTTTGCGTGTTTCCACTTGTCCTTCAGCACCTCTGCTACTGAGCTTTCTCTGAGTAGCCACGGCCCCTTGGCCTGGGGTCCCACCACAACGAACAGCCCAGTCTGTGTCCGGATGCTCATCCCTGCTGGATGAGCAGCTGGTGACTGAGTAGCCTTGCTGAGTCCAGCCAAGACCAGCCGAGCCTGGAGACGCGTGAGGAGGGGACGCTACTTGCTTTTTAAGCATGGAGGTTTTGTGGATGTTTGTTTCACGGCAGTAGCTGACAGATACATGACACCCTGACTTCCTTTTCTCCTTCTCGCCCTGTTTTCTCTGCCATGGGACCCAGGATGCTGCTCTAGCGATCCCCTCCTATCACCCTAGTGGCTCTGGATCACCCTACAGATCTCAGCTCATGATTCACTCCCCTGGAGAAGCCCTCCTGTCCCCTCCGGTGAGGGGCAAGCTCCTGACGGTTTGGCTGTGCAGCACCCTGGCTCTCTGGCTGTCCTTCACGGCGCTCGCCAGAGGTACTTTCACACAGTCATTCAGTCTTTGTCTAAGTCCTCCCCAGGAGGCGGGAACTCTGTCAGACTCCCACCCAAGCCTGGCGCCCAGCAGAGGGCCCCACCCGGCACAGCACTGCTGCGGACACTTTGCTAAGGTGAATCCATGAGCCGGGGGGTGGGGACATGCCTGTCACCCCAGCAGCTCAGCCATGGAGGCTGAGGCAGGAGGACCGCGAGTTCAAAGCCAGCCTCAGCAACTTAGCGAGGCCCTAAGCAACTCAGTGAGACCCTGTCCCTAAATAAAACGTAAAAAAGGGCTGGGGAGGTGGCTCAATGGTTAAGTGTCCGAGTTCAATGCCTGGCACTCCCCCCCCCCCAAAAAAAAAAAAAAACAAGAATCAATGAAAGGAATGGAGTTTCTCCGGGTTAGAAATAAACCTAAGACAAACAGGGTATGTGACCTGAAATACCATCACAGAGAGAATAAAGACTTGAAGCAAAGACAAATTTGTACATAGTAACATCTCAACTAAGGTGAGTGGACCCAGGTTGAGGAGAACATAGAAGAGATGACCGTGTTCATCAGGCCTCGGGTGCATCCAGGTCCTGAGAATCTCCCCCTACGCCAGGGAAACTTCCAGAGCGGATGGCCCTCTGGCTGAGCTTGGTGATTCTGACATGAAGCCGGGAAAGGGGCTGTCACCGGCTATAGCTGTAGAGACACTGCTAAGTGCTGTGCGGTCAGGGGTGCTTCCTAGACCAGGGGACTCTGGAGACGGGCCAGACGGGTTAGCAGGTGGGCCTGGAGGAGGGGGAACCATTGAGGGCAGAAGAACTAGCCCGCAGGAGACCAGGGGCCAACAGTGTTCCGGGATGGCGGCAAAGCCACGGTTGGCTCATAACAGAGCTTACTGCTTCTCACCCAGGTAGGACTCTTGGCCTGGCCTTGTCCCCTTCCACCACCAGGGAAGTGGACACCGTCCCACCCCATTTTACAGATCAGAAAACTAAGGCCTCAGGATATCGAATCCCTTTCCCAAGATGGCAGATCAAAGGCGTGGCAGGGTCAGCCCTGGAACCCAGCCAGCCTGGGTGGGGATGGTGTGTCCCAGCCATGACAGGGGCCCGGCCAGGTATCTGTGGATTGCTGTGTCTCGTCACCGGGATGCCCGTCTTCAGCGATGGCATGAGGGCATGTTGGGAAGACGTTTGCCCGAGAGAGAGAGAGAGAGAGAGAGAGAGAGAGAGAGAGAGAGGGGGAGGGGGGGGGGTGGCTGGTGGTGGCAGCCGAGCGAGCTGGGTTGGTGTGCACTGGCTAAATCAGAACCAAAGCAAGGGGACCCGGGGGTGATGAGTCCACAGAGCATGAGGTGACTTCTGCCAGGCGCCCGGGACTCTACTGGAAGTTCTCAGAAGCAGGAGAGATGGGTGGCTTGCGGGGGAAATGAGAGAAGCAGCGAGATGCTCAGGAAAAGATAAGAGGGATCTAAGTAAATATTTCCCTGGGTGGGGGCGCCCGGCGATTCTGAGGCCCGGACCTCAGCGCAGGAGCTAATGGGAAAATACCTCACCCGGGGTTATGGTGTATAAGTGGGAGAAGTCAGATGGAAGAGATAGAGGCATCCGAAGAAAAGGCTAATGGAACGACAAGGGAGACATTAAAAGGCAATAAATCTGGCAGCTTGGCTGGTATTTACCCAGGAATTCTGCAGAGGAAGGTTAACTCTTAAGGTCCTGCTCACCTGGGGCCAGGGCTGGGGCTGGAGCTGGACTGGGTGCCCCGGGGGGTTTTGCACCCATTCCGAGAAGAATCGACCCCTAGAAAGAACGGGTTCCTAGGCTGGGAGCAGGCCCAGGGAGCCCCTGGAGATAAAAGGGAGCCCCAAATCGTGGGTCGGACTGGCGACAGAGTGGTATCACCTCAGTCGCTGGGGAACGTTCTCGGGAAGAGTTAATCGGCCCCCGGGGAAAGGAGAACCGCACGATATCATTTATTTACCTCCTCTCTGACAAAATCCTTCCCAGAAGGCTGTGGATGGTAATTCTCTGTAATTATGTCTCACCCGAGGATCTGCAGACGCAGGGGCAGGTTAACTCGTTAACACCTGGGACGGAGCTGGGGCGGCGGGGAGCCAGGCCTCACCAGCCAACTGGGGGAGAGGGATGCGGGGAGCAGTCGGAACCGTGGGGTCCCAAAGAGAAGGGGCAGACTGGGCACGGGGACCCGGGCACCTGGAGGGAGCTGGGCACCACCCCGGGCCTGGTTCCTGGCTCAGGGACCTGTTCCTTTGGAACTAGAAACTCCCTCCTCCAAGTTCATGTGTGATGCCTCGGGTGGATTCAGGGTAGACCGTAGGTCGGTCAGTGGAGGTTTACTACATGGTGAGGAATATCTTGTGACCTTCAGAGGGGCCACGTCTCCATTGGAACTTTCCACCCAGCTAACGGTGAGGGTGGCAGAGTAGAGGCCACGTGCAGGTTAGTTTTCATTCATTTTCCTTTTTTGGCACAAGATTGGGGAGGGGCCCCAGGGGTGCTCGACCTTTGAACTAGTCCTCTTTAGGTTTTATGCTGAGACAGGGTCTCGCTGAGTCAGTCGCCCAGACTGGCCTTGAACTGGGGATCCTCCTGCCTCAGCCTCCCAAGGTTCTGGGATTACAGGCGCGGGCCGCCCTGCCCGGTGACTTGGTGGATTTCCGGGATGGCTGCAGAAATCCCCACTGCGCTCCTTTGCGCTGAGACTTCACCCGCCTCTCCGGGAGGGTAGTCTGTTTCCCTTGTCCTGGAACCTGGGTGGGTCCTGTGACCCACTGGGACCCATAGGACATGGTGGAAGTGAAATCTGAAGTGGAGCGGGGTCTTCACGCTCCCGGGGCCCAGGGCCATGGGAAGAAGCTCCAGCTGGGCTCCTGAAGGAGGAGGATGGCTGTGGAGTGACAAGTGCCCCATCAGCCCTCCCTCCAGGAAGCGACATCATGGCAGCTCGAAGCCAGGGCATTCGGGGCGGCTGGTTGCGGAGTAATCAATAATTGGCAGAGCAGTGACAGAGGTCTCCTGGCTTCTAGGAACCTGTATTAGCAGTTCTTCGCGGTGCTGGGGACCAAACCCAGGGTCGCGCACATTCCATACAGCGCGTCTCTGAGCTGCAGCCCCAGCCTGGACCCCGATCTTGCTCGGTTTTTGTCCTAGAGGCTGGTTCCCGATGGGGTGGCTGGAGACGTGCGTCAGCTCTTCACCTCAAGGGCTTCAGCTTGCTGCGAAGGACCAACGGCAGCCCTGAATGTCCTCTGTCGGCCATGAGGCCACCGAGCCAGGCAGGGCGCTGATCCCGATGGTTTTCCTCACCTCTTTGATTGGGCGAAGGACAGAAATTGAGGTAAAGGAAGAAGGAAGCGAGGGAAGGGCAGGGAAGAGAGAGGGGAGAGGAGGAAGGAGTCCCAGGAGCTGAAAGGTCCACGCTCCAGCCTCTGTCCCTCCACCACCCCATGACACACATCCTTCTGGCTGTGCAACTGTGCAAATTAAGGCTCAGGAGAGGTAAGCAGACTCACGCCTGGCTGCCAGGAGGTGACAGAGTCGGGACTTGACCCGGTGAGCCTCTTGGCACAATCATCAGAAGTCGGTTCTTCAGCTGAATGTGGTGGTGCACGCCTGTAAGGGGAGGCTGAGGCAGGAGGATCACAAGTGGGAGGCCAGCCTCAGCAACTTTAGTGAGACCCTGAATCAAAATAAAGAATAAAAAGGGCTGGGGAGGTAACTGAATGGTGAAGTGACCCTACGTTCAATCTCTGGTACCAAAAAAAAAAAAAAAGCAATTCTTCACACTGGTTCCGGTACCTATGGAGCCGGTCGGTGTTCCGTGTCACCTACCACCCGTAGATCTTCATCTTTACCTACTAGTTTTTGGAGAGACAATTAGAAGCCAGGAGCTGAGCCTGAGAAGGTAGCTCACTAGTAGAGAGCTGGCCAGGCCAGGCCCTAGGGTTGCATCTTCAGGACGGAAACAAACAAACAACAAACAAACAAAACCCGGGATCTGTCCTTCCAGTTGGCAGCTGACTTCACGGGCGGCAGACAGTTGAGCCAGGACATGTTTAATCTGAGGCCAGGGGCGGCCGGCGGGCGGGGGAGAGAATGAGGCAGGGAGGCTGAGCCAGCAGGGGTTGAGATTCGGGGCACAGAGACGCGTGAGGGCGGACCCTGGACACCACGGTCACGCAGGCCCCTAGCCCCTCCAGGAAGAGGGCGGGAAGCAGACCGAGGGCACGGCCTCTCTCCATCCACCGCCCTCCTGCCTCCCCCAGCCTGGCTGGCCAAGGGCTGGCCATGCGTCTGCAAGGGTGGCTGTCCTGGAGGGGACGAGGCAGAGGAGGAAGAGCCCGGAGGGACCTGCGTGGGTCGGGGTGGAGACCCAGCAGCTCAGACGTGGCCTGGGAGCTGGCCTCCTGCCCGGGCCTCCTCGGCCTCCCATTAGGAACATAGCCAGTGACCTTGGGATTGTTTCCCTCACAGAAAGCGGGCTCTCGGGTGCGTCGCGTAGGTGCCGCGGGAATTTCCTGGAACCAAGGCACGCTCCCGCGCCTGTGCCAGACACTCTCTGCTCTGTCAGCGCCCAGATAGAGGCTCAAGTGAGTGGCTGACACGCTTGGGGAAGAATTTGGAGCGTGTGTCCCCGGCTGCGCTCCAGCTTATTTATTTTATTTTTTCTTTCTTATGTTGTTTTCTTGAGTCGTATTTTAAAAGGAAGTGTTCAGTAGCTCAATTAATTGATCGTATTATTTACTGCTGCGTGATCTCAGGGATGCAATGTGACCGCTCTGCATCTCAATTTTCTTTCTTTTTTTTTTATATTTAAAAAAAATATTTTGTTTTTAGTTGTCAATGGATCTTTTTTCTTTTATTTATTTGTATGCGGGGCTGAGACTCGAACCCAGGGTTTCACACATGCCAGGCAAGTGCTCCACCCCTGAGCCACAACTCCAGCCCTGGATCTCAATTTTCTTATCAGTAAAATAGAAAATTCTAATGACAATGAAGAGTGTCAAAAAACAAAACAGAACAAAAAAGAGTGTCCATGCAGGCAGCTCTTAGGACAGTGCTGGACACTATTAAACAGACGGTATTTAAACACATAGTATTTGGCCTTTATTTTCCTCCTTCATCTATCTTCTCTTTCTTTCTTCTTTCTTTCTTTCTTTCTTTCTTTCTTTCTTTCTTTCTTCCTTCCTTCCTTCCTTCCTTCCTTCCTTTCTATCCTTCCTTCCTTCCTTCCTTCCTTCCTTTCTATCCTTCCTTCCTTCCTTCCTTCCTTTCTATCCTTCCTTCCTTCCTTCCTTTCTATCCTTCCTTCCTTTCTTTCTTTCTTTCTTTCTTTCTTTCTTTCTTCTTTCTTTCTTTCTTTCTTTCTTTCTTCTTTCTTTCTTTCTTTCTTTCTTTCTTTCTTTCTTTCTTTCTTTCTTTCTTTTCTTCTGTCAGAGAGGATGGACCCTCTGTGTCAGGGAAAGCAAAAGAAAGACCTCGACATGGACAAATAAAAAACAGTGGGATTTGCAATTCATGGCATGACTTCCAAGTGGCCCACTCTGGGGCAGGTTCCAGCCCTCGACCTGCCTGGGGAGCAGAAGCCCAGGGTCAGCAGGCCGGAGCGGGAGGGGGGCGGTCTTCTTATGGCTGCGGCAGAGCCTCGGCTGGCTAGTGCACGGTGTGCTGGGAGAAGCCGAGGGGACGGGCATCCGGACCTTTGATCTGAGCCTGCCTGTCACCAGGCAGTTGCCTCGGCTGAGTCGTCGCCCTCCCAGTTCACAGAGTCTCTGATGTCCTCTCTGCTGTTTGAGGTGGGCCAATGATTCACGCCCCCACTTTGAGTGGAGGAGGAACCAGAGGGTAAGAGGGACCACAGAAACCAGAAGCAGCCCCCAGTGGGTTCTGGACTGAGTCTTGCCTGGAGTCCTGGGGAGAGGAGATGGGGGTTTGGGTTGCTCTTTGGACCTGTAGCTTTCTTTTTAGAAGAACTTACTTTAAAAAGGAAACACTGGCCAGGCCTGGTGACCCATGCATGTAATCCCAGCTACTCAGTAGGCTGAGGCAGGAGGATCACAAGTCAGAGGCCAGCCTCAGCAATTTAGGAAGACCCTGTCTCCAAATTAAAAAAAAAAAAAAAAAGAAAGAAAGGGCTGGGGATGTGGTTCCATGGTAAGGTGCTCCTGGGTTCCATCACTGGTACTTGCCCCAATCCGAAACACTGAACTAGTTTACGAGAGTTCCATAACAAAATACACGGACTTGGCGTGTAAAACAACAGAGGCTATTTTCTCAGGTTCTGGAGGCTGGAAGTCCTAGATGGAGGTCTGGTGAGGCTGGTTTCTGGGGAGACCTCTGTCCTCTGGTTGCCTCTTTTATTTTTTTAATTTGTTGTTTTTATATATACACGGCAGTAGGGTGTATTTTGACATATTATACATACATGGGGTGTGTGACCCATTACAATTTTGATCCCATTCTTGTGGTTGAACGTGATGTGGAGTTAGGCTGGTGGTGTATTCATATATGAGCAGAGAAAACTCTGTCTCATTCATCTTGCTGTCTTTGCCCTCCCCATCCCCCTCTCTTCCCTTCAGTCTCCTTTGTCTAATCCAGTGAGCTTCTGTTCTTCCCCTCCCACCCTCCCTTGCTATGGATCAGCATCCACATATTAGAACAGTTGACCTTTGTTTTTTGGGACAGGCTTATTTCACTCAGCATGATATTCTCCAGTTCCAACCATTTACTGACATTTGCTATAATTTCATTCTTCTTTAAGGCTGAGTAATATTCCATTATGTATATATACCACAGTTTCTTCATCCATTCATCTGTTGAAGGGCACCTAGGTTGGTTCCACAGTTTAGCTATTGTGAATTGAGCTGCTATGAACATTGATGTGGCTGCATCACTGCAGTGTGCTAATTTTAAGTCCTTTGGGTATAAACCCAGGAGTGGGATAGCTGGGTCAAATGGTGGGTCCATTTCCAGTTTTCTGAGGAATCTCCACACTGCTTTCCAGAGTGGCTGCACCAACCTGCAGTCCCAGCAATGTATGAGTGTGCCTTTTCCCCACATCCTCGCCAACACTCACTGTTGCTTGTGTTCTTGATCATGGCCATTCTGACCGGGGTGAGAGGGAACCTCAGTGTGGTTTTAACACGCATTTCTCTCATTGCGTCTGGCTGCCTCTTCACCTGGCTGTTCCTCTGCACCCAGGCCCTGTGGTCTCTCCATGTGTCTGGGTCTCTTATAGGGACACCTGTTGGTTTGGAATGGGGTCTACCCTAAAGGGCTCATCTACCTTAACGACACGGGTAAGTCCTGTCTCCAAATGCCACCACATTCTGAGGCACCAGGGGCCAGGACTTCCAGTTAGGGACACTGGCAGGGCAAAATCCACCCCGCAACAGGTGTCTTTGGAATTGCTTTTACACACACACACACATAAATATATATGTAAACCTTCACGATTCCGTGCAGTCAGACCTCAGGACGTTGCTCACAGTCAACCGTTTTTAGCCTACGCACACGGTGATTTCACTCGAAGCCTGTCCTGGGTTCCCTGAGGACCCGTGTGACATCCTCCGTCCTGTTTGTTACAGTATCTCAGTGGCCGATGTGCTGTTCCCCCTGTGTGAACTCCGGGGAGGCATCTGCAGGAGAGTGGCAGGCAGGACAGAAGACGGCGGGTGGCCTCTACCCGGGCTGGGCCGCAGGGGTCCCTGTCCTGCAGTTGTTTTGCAGGCTGGGATCGGCCCTCCAGTTTTCCCTCTCCCACGGGTGTTGTGTGGAGGGCATCCGCCTGAGCTTCTGGCCACACAGGAGTTCATTTCCTAAGCCCGACACAGTGGCCACGCCTGTAATCCCAGCAACTCAGGAGGCTGAGGCAGGAGGATTGCAAGTTCAAGGCTGGCCTCCGCAACTTAGCGAAGCTCTGTCTCAAAATAAAAAAAATAATAATGGGGGCCGGGGTTGTGGCTCAGTGGTAGTACCCCTGCCTCCTGGCACGTGTGAGGCACTGGGTTGGAGTCTCAGCACCACATGTAAATAAATAAAATAAAGGTCCATTGACAACTAAAAATTTTTTTAAAAAAATTAAAAAATAATAAGGGCCAGGGATGTGACTCAGTGGTGGCAAGCTCTTGGGTTCAACACCGGGTACCAAAAAGAGAAAAAAAAAAAAAAATTCATTGTGTGCTGACTTATTCTGGCTGCTCGTCCTAGATCATCCTTTTCTAAAGAAGCATTTCCTGCTTTCCGGAGTGTTCTGATCATGAGAAGGACAGGGAGGCTTGTCGGCAGAGCCATGGCCACAACGGCCTCAGCCCCTCGTGTGGACCAGTGACATCATCCTCAGGTGGCCCCAGAGAGGTGGCATAGTTGCCCCACCTCACAGAGGAGAGAGGAGGTGTGGAGAACTCACACACTTTCCCTAGAGTCACGCATGATGGTCCGCACAGGGCTGGGCTTTGAAGGCAGGCTGAGCTATATATATATATTTTTTTTCAGTATTGGGAATTGAACTCAGGGGCGCTTTACCACTGAGCCACATCCTCAGCCCTTCCTATATTTTATTTTGATTCAGGATCTTGCTAAGTTGCTGAGGCTGGCCTCAAACTTGCGATCCTCCTGCCTCAGCCTCCCAGGATCACAGGCGTGGGCCACAGCACCCACTGTAGTTCTCCATCAGGACATGGGCCACCATGCCCAGCCGGGAGGCTGTGCCTTTAATGACTCTGCTGCATGACCTTCCGCAGGACTGAAGAGTCCAGCTGCAGCCATCAGAGGACATGAGGAGTTTTAGGTCCAATAGGTCACTGGGGACAGTGGCAGGGTCCTCTCCTCCCAGTGCGCACCCAAGGGACAGGTTCTGTGTCTTGGGCTGGCTTCTTGCAGTCTCGTGGGCCACCTGCATGTCTCAGTCTGAGGTGACAGCTGAGACCTGCTCAGTGACGTGACATCACGGGAATTCCAGAGCACTTGAGGTTGGCGAGGTGATGGTAATTACTGGCTCGGTGGCGCAGTAGGGAGGGTGAACGAACGGAAGGCGGCTGGCACAGTGCCAGGCACTTAGACGGCACCTGGTGTGGCTCTTGTGGTTGCCCTTGTGGGTTCCCCTCAAGCCTGCTAATTCCTAGGACTTGAGCACTAATTGTATGGTTTTGGGGTACCTGATAGAACTTGCTTTTGCAGGAGGGGTAGGAGGGAGGTTTGGGGAGGTAGTAATTATGGTATGCAGAGCGTCAACTGGAGCCAGGTGCCCTGGGAGGCTCTTGACATCTTGCACCCTCTTTTGCTGACGGCTCTGGGGACCGGGACACCCATTTTACAGACAAGGAGACTGAGGGTCAGAGACGAACTTGCTCAAGGTCGCTTAGCTAGGGAGCCGTGGAGCTGAACTTGCCATCGTGGCTGTCTTTGGCATCTCTCCTGCCTCATCTCTTCTTTGCTGCCTGACTAATCTTCCCTCTCGACCACATCATTCTCTGGGTCTGCAGACATATTCTGGTAGCTCCAGAACCTTCCGTCTTTAATCGGGTCTCATATATGTACAGTGAAATTCAACCTTTCAAGCATATAGTTCTACAGGTTTTGATAAATGCATGCAAGTGGGTCCCCACTGCTATGGCCAAGATCTAGAAGCTTCCAGCAGCCTAAAAACTTCCCTTGAGACCCTCTGGAATCAGCCCCTCTGTACCTTCCCCACCCGACCCCCGGCACCAGACAGCTCCTGATCTGTTTTCTGTCCCTTCAGTTTTGTGTTTTTTTTTTTTTTTTTCCCCCAGAATGTCCTAAAATAAATAAAACAGCTTACAGCTTTTTAAGTGTGTTTTCTTCCATGCAGCATGATGAATTTGAATATTTAGTCTGAAAGCAAAAAAAAAAAAAATCACTATAAAATTATATACTTGTAATCCCAGTGACTCAGGAGGCTGAGGCAGGAGGATCATGAGTTCCAAGCCAGCCTTAGCAACTTAGGGAGGCCCTAAAGCAACTTAGCAAGACCCTGTCTCTAAATAAAATATTAAAAAGAGCTGGGGAGGTGGCTCAGTGGTTAAGGGCCCCTGGGTTCAATCCCCAGTATATATCTATATATAAAAAAAAGAATGGTTGCACTTTTCCACACATTTCCTTCTAACAAGTACTCATTTTGTTAGCTTTTCTTGAGGGTGATTTTTTAATTAAAAAAAAAATTGGCATTGGGGATTGAACCCAGGGCACTTCCCCACCAAACTACACCCCAGCCCTTCTTGTTCTTTGTTTGTTTGATTTTGAGACAGGGTCTCACTAAGTTGCTGAGGCTGACCTTGAACTTGCAATCCTTCCGCCTTGGCCTCCAGAGTCACTGGGATACAGGTGTGGTCATCGTACCCTGCAAGAGTGATTTTTTAAATCCAGTGTTCTGGACAGGTTGGGTCTACTTCTCAGCTGAATCAGGTGGCCTGCAAGGTATTCCATGCTTCTCTTCCCTACAAACTTAAGATTTTTATGCAATGAATCTTTTTCTTTTTTCCTCCTTGGGTATTCGCACATTGTATTAGTTAGCTACAGCTGCATAACAAATAATCCCAAATTCAGGGCTTAAAGCAACAATGCACTTTTATTATCTCACACAGTTCATTAGGCCAGGGATCCGGGAGTAGCAGAGCTAGACAGGTATGGCTGCTGGTCTCTGGGGGTTACAGTCCTGTTTTTCCTGCATGCTAAGCATGTGCTCTACCCCTGAGCTGCACCCAGCTCCTGGAGTTGCAGTCTTAATGTTGGCTGAACTGCAGTCTCTGAAGGTTTAACCTGGACTGGACAATCCCGGCCACTCTTTGCCTTTTTACGATGCCTGTTTTATCATACATCCCTTCTGATTAAAATTCAAGCTCTGTGAGCATTTTTTGGTCCTTCATTTTCTTTTTTCCATATTTTTTATTGGTGCGTCGTGACCGCACACGAAGATGGGGTTCCTTGTTAGGTTTTGTACAGGCACGTGACATAGCAATATCATCGGGCCCATTCTGTGAGCAGTTTTGTAGGATTTCAAAGTAGTCATGAAACAGACGAACGAATCGACTTCTTTCTTTAGGTTGGACGTGCTTTCCTTCACGCTGCTGCGTTTTTCTGAGCGCCACTGTTGAATGAGGTCATTTACAAGCTGTCAATCAACTCTTGCACTTTCTCTTGGAGGGACCAAGGAGATAAAGGATGTCAGTGCATCGTGTAACAAAGTGTTCTGCGGGTGACCAGGAGGGTCCTTGCTGATGTGACTCCTTCCCTGGTCCCAGGGATGGGCACCAGCCCCTTTGCCTTGTTGGTGGCGTGCGATGGCTCCTGGCTGGTTTCCGCTTCTGGCAGCTTCTCCTTCCCACCCCAGGGATGCTGCGTGGCTGCCTCATCCTGCACAGTGGCTGCTGAATAATTGAATTGTCATTGGTTTGGAGAAGGCGAAGAAGGGGGAGGAGATTTTTGCTAAATTGTATCACTTTGGATAATGTTCATCTCCTGCTCCGTTGATTTATTTCTCTTTTGCTTTCTGGAAATTGATTATCTCGTTGGAATGGACCGGGAAGCTGGTGGTGGAGGGGTGAGGGGCTTCCTTTTGAACGTGAGATCTGGGTGAAGGGCAGATGGGAATTTCTTTGGGAGGGGCAGGAAGGGCGAGGTGACCTGGCTGTTGGGAATCTCAGGTGTCCAGGATGCACGCCTGTCCTTTGTCTGAGCTGCTTCACGTATTCCAACCTCTGAATTCAGGGGGTCCAAGTCCCCAGTCACCTGCTTTTTTATAAGCATATCCACTTCCATGATCGACTCTGGAAGGTGCTCAATATGCACATTTTGCAGATGGACAAATTAAGGCTCAGACTGTTGAGGGTTGCTTTACTCACCAACTATAGCTTTATACAGCCCTGACTTAGTGTCCCCAAAGCATCCCACTTTATTATGCCCTCAAATTCTGCAGGTCAGAGATTTGGGCTCAGAACAGTAGGTATGTTTGTTTCTGCTCCCCAGCATTTGGTCCTCGGCTGGAGAGACCTGAAAAGCTGCGGGTGACTGGGAAGCCCGAGACATCTGGAGGGTCTTCAATGCACGTCGGGACTCAGCTGGATCAGCAAGTGGAGAAACTCACTACCGCCTCTTCTGGTAGCTCGGGATTCCTCATATCATGGCGGCTGGATCCCAAGCTAGAAGTTCTTGACATCGAGGAGCAAAGAGCCAGCATTCCAAGAGGACCAAGTGGAAGCTGAGTGGTAGTTTCTGACCTAGACTTACAGTCAGTGCATTCCATGGTTGAGCAGAATCCAGGCCAAAAATCTGACCTGGGCACCCGGTGGGGAAATAGAATTAGGGTACTTTTGGAGAAAGACACCTGCTCCCCAACCCTGCCAAAAGATGCTTGTTCAAGAGGCCACCCACCTGCATATCCCAATCAATAAAGATCACTCGGAGGTGTAGAAAATGTGTACCAGTTGTATTTTTTTTTCTGCAAGGAATAAACTCCAACTTAGTGACTTCCTATAATATAGATCTTTTTCCTCGCATAATTAGAACTTCTCAAGTAAAGAAGCCTTGTTAATTGAATGGCTTAAAAAGTCATCAGGTACATAGTTTCCTTCTATCTTTTCCCTCTGCCATCCATAGGATATGATGTTATCTCTTCTCATAGTCACAAAATGGCTGCTGCCGTTCCAGGCATCACATCCAGATATGACATTTAGCAGATATTTTCTTTTCTTTTGACTTTTTAAAAGTAAGGACACCTCCTTGGAATCTCTCTCCTGTCCAGAATTCTTCCCATGATGGGCTGATTCCTAAAGATATCAATGAGAAGAAAAATGGTGTCACCCTAATGGATTTAATCTGATGATGATTCATCCCCAGGTCACGTGAGGACAAAGTAGACCCTCAAAGGGCAAGCAAGATGAAGAGCAGGACATGGAGGGAAGGCTCCACAGTACTTGCTGGAAAAGATCTATGAATGGAGAATCCTAAAATTTTGGAAAGCTTCTGGCCTTTCGAGTCAGGATGCCATAGGGTGGGCCCCAGTTCCTCTCCCTTGCTACGAAACAACAGCAAAGGACGTGCATTCAAGGCTCACTCTGTGCAGGCACGGCTGCAAACACTTGGCGTCTATTAACTCATTCCGTGGCTACAGCCTACAGATAGGAACCATTCATTAATATCCCCCTTTCTTCTTTTTTTCTTTTTTGGTAGTACAGATTAAATCCAGGTATTTGTCATTGAACTCTATTCCCAGTCTTTTTCATCTTTTATTTTACTTTTTATCTATTTATTTTATTATTGATCAATTGATTGGTACTGTGGATTGAACCCGGGGCACTTTACCACTGGGCCACATCTTCAGTCCCTTTTATTTTTTATTTATTTTGGTACCGGGGATTGAACCCAGGGCTGCTTAATGACTGAGCCACATCCCCAGCCCATCCTTTTTATTTTTTTATTTTGAGACAGGGTCTCACTGAGTTGCTTAGGGCTCTGCTCAGTGGATGAGGCTGGCCTTGAATTCGTGATCCTCCTTCCTCAGCCTCCCGAGTTGCTGGCATTACAGACATGTTCCACCACTTCTGGTTTAACTGTTTTTTTATTTGGAGGCTGGGTCTTTCTAAGTTGTGGAGGCTGGCCGGGAACTTGCAATCCTCCTGCCTCAGCCTCCCGGGTAGCTGAGATCACAGGCGTGGGCCACTACCCCTGGTCTATCACCCCCACTTTGCACCTTAGGAAATAGAGTGGGAGTAGTGAAGATAGCTTGATTAGTGAGTGACAGGGGGGGACCAGGTAGTCTGTCTAGCACCCCTTCTCTGAAAGCGCCATGCTACACATCTCTCACTGGGGCAGGAGGTCACAAGAAATAGGGGGAAAAAGAGGCAAGTCCTTTTGAGCAGAAGGAAGGGAATGTGGTGTGGCCAAGGCAGAGTTAGTCCCAGCAGTCACCTTTTAGTGACTGAGCTCAGAGAGGTTCAGGGGTAAGCCCAGGTCCCGAGGGTCAAGCGAGGACCAGCATTTACACCCATGGTTGTGCACTGGTCGTGTCTGGGTGCGCTTACCCTGCCTACCTTACCCCTAGCCACCCCGTGATGTCCACTTGTAAAATTTGCTTCCCTGCAAGGAACAAGGGAGAGTCTCCCCGGAGTGGGGGGAGGGCGCAGCATAAACGGAACTGCGGACTGAATGGCTGCCGGGAAGACCCGGATGGAGGGCAGCGTGCACGCCCTGGTGCTGAATGGAGTCTGGGAGCCCCATGGCTGCACCCGGCCACCTGCTTGCAGCTGTCTGGCCCACGGATGGGGACCGAGAGGTCCAAGCAAGGGTGGTAGGTCTGAGCTTCTCCCGCAGCAAGTCCAGCTGGCCCCTGGATGGAGGCGGAGTCGGAGGGATGAGGACATCTCCCCATCTTCCACCCGCACTAATTGCTTAAAGCAGAGCAGCTGGCCAATGGGCAGTGTCCTCGCACGGCCAGTCCCCGACTGGGGACTCCCTCCCCAGCCCCTGTTGGCCCAGCCGGCCACACACAGTCACAAACAGGGTCTTTCTGAAATGGATGTTAATTGTCTCCAGGCCAAGGAGACCTGCAGAATTAGGCCTTTCCGGGCTGGACCTGGGGACATGGGGGGCAGAGACCCTGCCCCACCCCCCGGCCACTCTCATTTCCTTACCAGCTCTCCAGAAATCCAGGTCGCTTTCAAAGCCCGGGGCTGCCGTCTGCTGAGCATGGGGTCGCTTCCGGGGTCACTGGCTGGACAAGCAGGTCAATTTTAGCAGGAAACCGACGTTGAAGCGGTCGTGGCCGAGCGAGGGCTCTGGAAGGCAGCTGTGACCTGTGCACAGACCTGGATTTTCCTTCTATTACACCTGGGGAGCCTGGAGCTCAAGAAACAAACCTGATTAAACTCACGCGGCCCAAAGTAAACAAATACATAACGACCAGGAATGACCAGAGGCACCTGAAATCACGGTTACTGAAGTCCTCGCAACCCGGAGTAAGGGGGCTTAAAACCCCTCAATTCCCATTTACTAGACGAGAAGGCTGAGTCGTGGAGGGGTTAATTAGCTGGGCCCATCCAGGGGGGCTTGGACTCTCCAGTAGCCCCCACGTCCAGCCCTCTTGGCTTTAACCTTGAACCTTTGACCTCCAGGACGGTGGGAGGCTATCAGGAGCCACAAAGGGAAGAAACTGGAAGGGCTGAGAGTGGGGGTCCCCTCCCTCACCTGACTTCCTGGTCTGGAGGGGAGGAAGGACTGGCCTCCCTCCGACCCACCCAGTCACCCACCCAGGTGCCATTAAAGTTAATTGTTTTTACTGCCAGTTTAACATAGTCTTGTAAATCTTTTTACGATGGCCCGGGAACACGCACTCCGCGCTCGAGCTGAACTCAGGGGCTCCGTGTAGTCCGAACGCGGGACGCTCTGGCCCCACCACTGCCTGGAGGCTGTGGGCCGGGCGCCTGGGCTCTCCAGGGCGCGCTCCCCGCTCGGCCGGGGGCATCAGCCCAGGGCCCTCAAGGGGGTGAGTTTTCTCTCACGGGAGGCTCTGGCCACCTGGAAGGCCAAAATCGTCCATGCCACCCCCATTATTCAGATAGGCTGTTCCTCTTGACCCTAAATTGTGGAATCCTCCAGAATCTGAGACGCCCTGAGGCACTGGTGCGGGTTCTGGGGACTCTGGAAAGACTGGGGTGATTCAAGGGCAGAAAGCTCAGCCCGGGGAGCGCTGGGTCTCTCCCAGCGGGGTGCACGCACATGCGCACACCAGCGCACCAAAGCGCTGCGGTTTGTAAACCGGTGTGTGCGTACCGGGCGCATTCCACCCTGCGGACCCTGGGGGCGCAGGTCACCGGCTAGCTGCAATCCCGCCCCCTTTTCCTCCTTTACCTGCCGTAAAGGGCTTGGGCGACAGTCCCATGCTCCTTTGCCCCTCTCTGGGTCCCTGGCATCCCCTGAGCGATGGGGATCTTAACTTCCTACGTCGTCATTAGCATTAAGCCAACTGCTGTTCCTGATGGGCCCAGAAAAGCGCCAGGCACGCAGGAAACCTCTGTAGACCGCAGTGACGTTGCTTTAGCATTCACGATTACACCCAACATTCATTAAGCACTTGCTGTGTGCAAGCCTTGTACTATGCGCTGGGGCCTACGGGAAGGCTTGTGTGTTCACCTTTAAGGGACTTGCGCATCTGCTCCTGGGTACAATAAGTAGATGGCCGATGAAGGAGGAGCCCAGGGCCCATCCACCCCACAGAGCCTTCGTTTCCAACGCGTGTTCAAGACCAGCAGCATTAGCCTCTACGGGGAGCTTGTTAAAAAATGAGCGAGGCGCCCTGGGGGGTGGGGCCCAGAAATCTAGGTTGGTTGGTTGGTGCTGGAATGGAACTCGGGCCTCTGGCAGGCTGGGCCAGCGCCCCAGGAGGTCTCCCACGATTGCCAAGCTTCCTCATGTTCAAGAGCCACTGATATGGCCGCTCTATGAGAAGGTATGGGTTTGGATCCCCTGGCAACTATATGGTGAAGCTTTTGGCTTCCTCCGAGGAAGGGGGTGGGGAGAGAAGGCAGGTCGGGGGGAGGGGTTGGCTTTGACCCAGTGAGGACCGGGAGAGGATGGGGGCGAGGAGCTATCTTTAACTCAGTGAGGACAGGAGGGCTCATGCCAAGCGCTCCATCCACCAGGCCATCCTGGATCAGAGGTGGATTGAACAGAGAGGTCAGCAAAGCTTCTCAAACCTCGCCCCATTTCTCACCCTGCAAACCCCAGGTTTACGCCAGCTCCATCTCTTCCAGGTAGCCTGCCTGTGGGGCAGCCTGACCTCCAAAGCCTCCACGCCCCGCATCGCGGGCACTCATCAGGACCAATTTCCGGCTGAGCGCCAGTCGGTGGTTTATAGAAAATGTCTCTCTCCTACGTGGACCCCGGCGGGGTGAGACCGTCGACGCTGGCACAGCCCGCCGAGGGGCTGCCGGGATTCGGGAGCTGGCGCGGTTGCTTTTCCGAGAACACTCCACTTGTGGTGACATCGGGCAGCGCCCGGGCCGTGAGGTTAATGTCCAGGCTTTTCTCTAAAGTGTCCGGGAATTATCCTGTGAAGCTAATGAATTGTACAAAGGAGGCTGCGGGTGGGGACCCGGACCAGAGGAGCCGGCGTGGACGCTTCCCCGTGCGCCCAGCAACCGGGGTCTGGTTTTCCTGGTGAGGCGCCCTGCCTGGGGCCAAGAGTCGACCTCACCTGCTCCCACGTGGAAGTCGGAGGCCATGAAAGGCGCCCTGCGGGGAGGGCCCCGGAGAGGGAGGCCTGGATCTCGCTCTGGAAGGTTCCATCGGACCCTGTAATTCCGCTCCCTGAAAAGCCGAGGTTTCCCAAGTGTTCTTCGAATAAAACCCAAACAAATGCCGACCTCCAAAGAAGGGATGCTCCGGCCCGGCCTGCCTTTCGGAACTAACCCCCGCTCTGCCTGGGGCCAGCGGGACCTCCTCGCGACCCCAGCCCCAGCCCAGGTTCGTGGCAGGAGGAGCTCCGAGTTGCAGGGCCCAGTCCCGCGACCCCGACGCGGGCCGCCGCCTCTGCGCTCCGGGCCAGGCTGTGAAGCGCGCCGTTCGCGAACTTTCCCACTTGCCTTCTGGGAGCGTGGTCGCTCCTCTTGGTCACCTCGCTTGTTTTCTACGAGCATCAGAGCTGATCGGCACGTCCTTCTCCGTGTAATTTCAATCTGAACTCCCCCCGGAGCCGCCTGCCAAGTCGCCTGAAGGCTGCGCACACATCCTCCCTCCTGCTAGTCCCCGCCAGTCTCCGTCTACACCCGCGAGGACAGGCGGAGCCGGTTACCCTGAGAGTTCCCGGGCATCCGGCGCTTTCAGGCGGTGGGCGAGATGGGAGAGGGGAGTGGAACTCCCGAATAGCTGCCCCATGCCCGTCTTCTCGAGGGTTCTGGGGGTGCCTGCCTGAAAACACGTGTGCACAGCCCCTCACTCACATGAGAGGTCTTGGGAACCAAGGTGGGAGAGACGCACCAGGAGGCGATTCCAGCTGGTGGACCTTCGCGACTCCTGACCCTTGACTGCTGTTCCCTCCTCGGATAGCCTTGCTCAGTTTCCAGCCAGCTTCTTGGCTGAGAGCTGTTCCCTCCATTGTACAGATGGGGGAAACTGAGGCTGAGCCACGAGGTCCGTTCCTCAGTCTTGAATGCAAATCTGCTTTTTAAAAATATTTAAATTAAAAAATATTTTTTGGTTGTTGTTGTAGATGAACAGAATGCCTTTATTTTATTTGTTTATCTTTATGTGGTGCTAAGGGTGGAACCCAGTGCCTCACACTTAGGAGGCAAGTGCTCACCATTGAGCTGCAGCCCCAAACCACAAATCTATTTTTAAGCAAATGCTTTTTCTTTTCTTTTTTTTTTTGGGGGGGGGGTGAGGGGCAGGTATTGGGGATCAAACCCAGGGATGCTCTGACACTGAGCTACATTCCTCCTCCCCTTTTTATTTATTTATTTTTAAATAAATAGTGAGACAGGGTCTCACTAAGTTGCCTGGGCTGGCCTTGAACTTGCCATCCTCTGACCTCAGCCTCCCCAGTTGCTGCGATCACAGGTACATACCAACATGCCTGGCAAGTGAATGCTCTTAATGACAATTATTATTATTTATGGCTCAATGTAGCATTTTTAAATACTCAAAACAACTGTAAATACTGTGTGCTACTATGTCCTAACCCGACACCTATTTCTCACATCGTCTTTATGCATGAGGTACTTTCCACATGATAGATGGGAACTGAGACACAGAAGTTGAGCAAACTGCCCACGATCGCACAGCTAGGAAGAGCTGGTGGCAGGACTAAAACTCGGGCAGAGACACTCTTGACCACCAGTATCCATGCCTCTGCTGTCCCAGTTCTCCCCTAAGTCACATAAAAGAAACCTCAGGCTTGCTGGCCCAGGGCTATGGTTTTCCTCCCCAAGGTCGCTCTAGGGATACATTGGAAGATGAGAGGGAACAGGGGGTTACATAAGGCAGTGACTTCAAAGGTGGCCTCCACTGGGGTGTATAGCCTTGGCTTTGGGCATCTAGCCAGAGGCACCAGTAGGCAATCCGAGGACTGTCCATGCTCCATTACGTACCTCATCTCCTCTCTGTCCAAGGGCAGTAAAGAGACTGATGTCAGGACTAGAGTGGGAGATCTCAAAATTAAAAGAGGAGATGAACAAGGTGGCACATGCCTGTAACTCCAGAGACTTGGGAGGCTAAGGCAGGAGGATCACAATTTGGAGGCTAACCTCAGCAACTCAGTGAAATCCTGTCTCAAAATAAAAAATAAAAGGAGCTGGGGATGTGACTCAGTGGTTAAGTGGCCCTGAGTTCAACCCCTAGTATAAATAAATAAATAAATAAATAAATAAATAAATAGAATCAAGTGGTATTAATAAGAATAAAAATAACAGCAGCCCACATTTATTGAGCACTTACTATATACTGAATTCTTTTTCTCACATGCTATTTGTTCAGAGTCCAGCTCTCCAGCCAGGGGCCTGCCCTAGGAGGGATGAGGTTCATAGTAAGAGCAAACTTCCTGTGAATCTGGCACATTTGCATGGAAGCAGGTTCTTCTTTTCTAATACAGGCTGCAAAACAGAGTGAGAAAATCTTGGAACGGCAGATCTGGCTACCTTCCAGATGGGGAGACTGAGACCTGGTGAGAGCGGAGTAGACCTCAGGTCCTATGTCAAATCAGGAGCCAGGAGTGGAGACTGGGTGGTTTTCGGAGGTCACTCCCCTCCCAGGCCAGGGAGCCTCCCAGAGCTATGGGAGAGGAAGCAAGGCAGTGGCCTGGGAGAGCCGCAGAGGGACCTTGGTTTTCCTTCTGTCCTCAACTTACTGTGTGACTTTGTGCAAATCACGCAATGTCTGGGCCTCAGATTCTCCAGCAGTGAAATCCTGGTGGCTGAGGGCATGAAATGATTCAGTTGCTAAGGCCCTCAGTGATCACAATACTCTGAGAAGCCACAGCCAAGATCCAGAGTCACAGCCAAGCACCAGAGCCCCCTGGCCCAAGGTTCTGTGAGGGTGGTGATGGCGGCAGGTCGCTGGGTCTCTGAAGCAGCACTCTGGCTTTGGCAGGTGCCACGGGCCTCTGGGTTCCAGATAACAGGACTTCCGCACTGAGAGTAGGTTATAACCTATCACCGGGACTTGTAAGGACAAAGGTCAAGGTCGGGCTTGGCCTGGGGGTCTCTGAGACCCAAAGTTTATTGCTCGTGCCTGTGTGTACACCCAACCAGAGGCGCTCGGGGGCGCTGGCAGAGATTACAGGCCCACCACGACCTGGCCCGTGCTGCTTCCTCAGCCAGCTCCCGACTGCTGCTGTTATTTAAAGGTTAGCCAGCATGGGTGAGACAGCAGAGAGAAAGGGAGTGAGCCAGAAGATGGGCCTGATCCTGGTGTGAGGCTGGACCATTCTGGACCTGATCACAGATGCCCACAGCCGGAGTCTCAGGAAGTGATTTGTTCCCATCATGATTGGTATCATTTATTCTGGGAATATCTCCAGAATGTACGGGTGTATGCTTGGGGGTTGATTTATCCGGATATTTCCTTTCCTTGTGTCTCAGCGGGGGAGCCGACCTTTCCACTACGGAAGTGCCCGGGGCACAGCGGTGAGGACCTCAGGGGATCACTATTGTGGGTTACAGTCCATGCGACTACGCATGCGTGGGGGTGGGGCTCGGTGGTAGAGCGCCTGTCTAGCCTGTGAGAGGCTCTGGGTCCCCAGTAACCCACCCCACACACACACATACAAAGGAGAAAACCCTCCCCAGGCAGGGCCAGGCACCTAGTGGGTGCTGGGAGGCAAGGCCTGCACCTTCCAGTCATAAACCATAGTTAGCCTTGCAGTCAGCAGTCAGAGAGCCAGAGCAGACCAGGGACAATCCCCTCTGACCAGTCCCATCTCGGAAGCCAGGCAAGGCCAGTGGGATGCGGGGCTGCACTCCTACAACCCCACTTTGGGAGGCTGAGGCTGGAGGACCACAAGTTCAAAACCCAATTCAGCAACTTAGTGAGGGCCCTCAGCAAGTAGCAAGACCCTGTCTCAAAATCAAAAATAAAAAGGGCTCGGGATGTGGCTCAGTGGTGGAGCACCCCTGGTTCAATCCCTGGAACACCCCCCAACACACACACTCACCAAAGAAGCTGGGGTGGGGGGCGGGCCTGTTTAGTTGGATGGGAGGAGCAGATGAGGCCTCGGGCATTACTTTACAGACCCTGAGATGGTCATAAACCTTGGCGCCTGCGGCGAGCCGTCCAGGACCCGACCCCTGCAGTTGGAAGGCAGACCCCAGGCGCAGACCCAGGCGGACCACTGACTGAGCTAAGGCCACTCCGAGCGAGGAATGGGGTGTGGCCTCAACGGGTGTGGCCTCAACACAAAGTTGGCCCAGTCTGCTGCTTAGCGCGGCTGCTACCGCTGCTCGAGGGATCCTGGGGTGGAGGAGACCAGCGGTGGCGGTGAATGGCAGCAGGAGTCACGTGGCGTCGGCCCAACTCGAGCCTGCTCCTCCGCCTCCCCCAGCCCCAGCGCTCCCCGGGGAGGCCGCGCCCTCCTGGGCTTCACCGGCTGGCGAGGCCGGCTGGCTGCAGGGCCTGGGAAGGAGGAAGGGTGAGCCGGCCTGCGGGCCAGGCGGGGTGGGGAGTGTGGCGGCGGGGAGCCGCGAACAAAGGGGCCGCGCTGGACCCGGCAGGGCCGCTGAGTGACGATCCGCAGGCCAGCCGGCGGGCGGGGCGAGGCCTCGAGAGGAAGTCGCGCGGAGAGACCCAGATAGAGGCTGGGGACGTCCTCCCGCCCCCGCCGCCTCTAGTTGAGGCAGTGAGACTGCGCCTGAGCGCAGGGATGGAGAGGCCCGTCCACGTGCCGCAGGCCCGCGCTCAGGGGCATCTGCCCATCAGGCCTCAGCGTACGGGTCTTCTGCCACCATTGGTCATGGGATTAATTTTATTTCCAGACAAAGTGGCTTTTCTAAATGTTTTTCAGCGACCTCATTCCAGCCCTTAGCTTCCCTGTTTTAGAATCTCATCCTCCCAGATCTGGAGTGGGTATCTGAGGTGCCCTGTCCAAGGCAAGGTAAGGCCTGAAGTGGGTGCTCATCCGGGACCCAGAGAGCCGGGTCCAGCTGTGGGCACAGGGGTCGGTGCACCTGGGTGTACACAGCCAGCACAACCTCCACCGTGCACACCTCCTCGCCGCAGGCGCCCACGCGCACAAGTCCAACGCCATGGTCGCTGTCTGTGGTGGGACAGGAGTCCAGCCTCCCCCTACAGGGTAGCTGAGCTTGGGGCAAATTGGGGGGCACCCAGATCCGGACTCTGTCCTTCCTTCACCCCCAGCTTCCTTCCGGGATAGGAAATCAGAGCTGTGGGTTCCCATCTCTCCACCGAGTCTCAGAACTGTTCTCATGTGTTTCTTTGGGACATCAGGCAGGGAAGCCTGCCTGTCCCGCACCCAAAAGCTGGGGACTCCATTCTTTACCCCAAGAAGATCCAATAATTTTGGGGGAAAGCTATTCAATTTCCTTTCCACCCCAGGAGGAGGTGAATTTCTTTCCATCTGGGGCACTCCAGTGCCAAGCAAATCTTTCTTGAGTTTCACTTCAAGCGTCCTAGGGATGGTAGTAGCAGCTAACGTTTACAGAGAGCTCACTCGCGGTGCCCAGCTGAGCTCTTGGCAGATACTGCCTCCTGGAAGGTTCAGAATAGTTCTGTAATGTGAGCAAAAGTCCCATTTTACTGATGCCAAAAACCGAGGCCCAGAGAGATGAACATATTTGCTTAAAGTCATATGGCAAGAATTCATCGCCAGGTCCAGCTCAGTGGCCGATCACAAATTTGAGGCCAGCCCAGGTACCTGAGCAAGATCGTGGTGCAAAATAAATAAAGACCCTGTCTCAATGGTAAAGTGCCCTAGTTAGCAAAAAGGAAAAAAGAAAAAAAAAAAAATTTAGGCAAGCAGACTGAGTGGAAAAGTCAAAAGCCAGGCTTTTAACTTTTAACTCACACCCTTGTGACAAATAGCTCTGTCTTATCTCTGTAGCCCTCAGAAATGAGGCAAGGTGTGGTGGTGGAGGGTGTGTGGGTGGGTGGGTGTGCCTGTCCCTGCCCAGGCCAGCCTACATCCGCATGGGTATCGTGGGTGGCGTGGATTCCAGGGGTCAGCCAGAAGCTACGCTAGGATTCAATCAGCAAAGGCCCAAACCGGGGACGGAACTTTCCAGAGAGCAGACATCTGACGGCGAGGGGCCTTGTCCCAGCCCACCAGCTCATTTAGCTCCGTTTCGCTCTGCACAGGGCTGCAGAGCCCGGCTCCGCGCCCAGCCTGCCTGCGTGTAACAGGATAGTTTATATTATGCCGCCGAGCAGAAATAAAACTACCGCGTCCAACATTGCAAACAGATGCCGTGGCCAGAGCCCAGGGTGCGCGGCCAGATGCGCTAGTGAGCGCCCTGGGAGGGGAGGAGCTGTAAGCCTGGTCCCTTCAGAAGGCAGGTTTGGGGGCCACTCAGGGGCTTGCAGAAACAGGGAGGAAGGAACTGCAGAAAGGGGACTTTCTTTCCTCTTGTTCATTACTCTTTCCCCACGCACATTCCAGCTTTGTGACTTGCCTGTTTCTTGATTTTAATGGCCTTCCTTCCATGGAGCGGCAAACCCTAGGAAGGCTTTAGTTTTTTTTTTTTTTTTTTTTTGCTGTAGGAGGGATGGAACCCAGGTCCTGTGCATACCAGGCAAGCACTCTACTGTTGAGTTACATCTCCTGGGTTAGCCTCCCAGAAATCCCTGTGTGTTCTTCTAAAACACCCCAGTGAACATGTGCTAAGTCCACTAACCCCCCCCCACTTTTTTTTTTTGCGGTGCTAGGGATTGAACCCAGAGCCTTGTGCTTGCAAGACAAGCACTCTACCAACTGAACTATCTCCCCAGCCCTACTAAGCTCTTTTCATAAGAAAGAAGGTTCTGGAACTTCTATTCTTAGGTGGTCTAGCTCATCTCTTCTCTCTACCTTTGGGTTCTCCACTTCATTTTCTAGGCTGGGGCCAGCATGACCTTCTTCAGCCACTTACTGGTAAGTCATGCGCTTGCTCTCAGAGCTTCGGTGGCTGCAGGAGATGTTCAATAGGGTTGTCTGAGGAGTGTGCACGGGAGTAGCTGGAGATGCAGATGAAAGGCAGGTCCCAGAGCCACCACCCTGAGCGATGGACTTCAACCCTTTGGAACCTAGAGAAACCCATCGTAGGTTATCTTTAAGTTTTTCTGGAAGGAAGCAAGTTGTTCTTTTTTGTGGGTGGTGCTGGGGACGGACCCCGGAGCCTCAGGTGGCGCTGACCACTGCATACACTCCCAGCAACCCCCTGTCCCTTTCAATGGCACAGCGTCCAGTCCTCAGGGTGACGTCAAAGGGCGGATTGGCCCGCTCTTCATTCAGGTACTCAACAGAGGTTCACAGGGGCTGGACGCTGGGGGCGCAGCGTGGAAAAGGTCGATAAGGGACCCAGGGGAAGAAGAACTCGGTGACAGCTGGGTGGTGCCAGATGACATCCTGGGGTCGGGGCTGCTGATCCAGGAGTCTCAGAGCCGGTTTAAGGCTCTTTCCCTCGGCTGGTGGCTGAGTTGGAAGCAGAAGAGAAAAATGGGGACCTGTGCGTCCTTGCTCCCTCCTGCTGCTTATCTTTCCCAGAAATCAGCCTAGAGACTTTCTCTCCTTCCTCGAAGAGCCCGGGAGGTGCCTCCAGCCCTCTGGAAATGTTTGTTGAATGAATGAAAGAAAGATGGTAGAAGATGCAGGAGAGAGAAAAGAAGGAAGGAGGGGGAGGGAATGAGTCCCCGGTGTGGTTGGCAAATTCCAGAAGCTATTGGAAATGTGTGTGTGTGTGTGTGTGTGTGTGTGTAACAGGCAGACTTTCAAAGCAATCAAAATAACCCTGATCAACACTCTCCCACCCTCTCTCTCCCAAACCCACTTCCTCCCAGCCCAGGACTGGGGCAGACACGCCTGGCTCTAACCTTAAGAGGCAGAGGAGGCCTTGGGGATGCGGGCGTGCTCAGGGCCCGGCAGAGACTTGGGGAGTAGTCCAAGGCCCTCACTCCCGGGCTCCTGCCTCCCAGCCCCCATATGGTCTGGTCTCTATCTTTTGCCCGCCTGTGACAGTTGGGCCCGGCCAGGCACCCCCAGAGACCACCCCCCTCCCCAGCCGGGGGCCTGTCCCCTCTGAAACTGATCCCCTGCCTTTGGATCTAATTTGTTTCTCTGTCTGCTGGGTTTGGGGGGGTCTTGCCTGGAGACGTGGTGGTCACAGGTGACATTAATCACGTCTACATCTTCCGAGGGATGAGGATAGGATATCAGAGAGGTGACCAAGCATTTGCCACATGATTCAAATCATCTCAGCATTGATTAATTGAGTTCATCCTGAGTTTCCGAATCATAACAACTGTTTTTCTCCTTCACCTAACGTCAACAGGCCCTTAAAGGGGAAGGATCCATTTACCCCAAGCATGTGGCGCATTAACTGGATCAGCTCCTATTAAACGTTAAATGCTGGATGCGTTTTAGACAAACTGGATTTGCTCAAGATTCTTTTCAAAGCTTCCGCGATGATTAGACCTCTCTCCCTGCCTCGCCCTTCCTCCGGGCTTTCCTGCGCCGTGTTTTGGCTTGGGCCTCTGACGTCGGGGAGATGTCCTTGAGGAGGCATTTGGTGGGGAAAGAGCCCCCACGGGCTGTTTAAAAGAGATACAGTTTCTGAAAAGTTTAATAAGGCAGAAAACGATCCTGGATACCAAATTTGCCTTCTAAAAAAAAAAAAAATAACTAAATATGCGGAATGCCTCATGTTCCTAAATAGAGAAAACAGTGCTTCCCAAGCCAGAAAAGCAGTTTCCTGTAGAGAAACCCTGTCTCTGCACGGGGGTGGTGTTCTAGAAGTTGGTTGACGGTGTACGGTTGGCTTGGAGACCAAACCCAGTTCTAACATAAACCAGGGGGAGGCTGGTCACGGGCAGCAGTGTCCAGCACCAGGTTCCTGTTCTTTCCAACATGAGCAGGTAGATGACCAGCCGGCTCCCATCCTCTTGGCTAGGTGACCTTGGAAAAGTCACTGTCCTTTATCTGAATCTCACTCTTCCAGTTTCTGATAATAATAGGATTGATAATATTCACAGATCTATTGAGAAATTTAAAATAATTTTAAGGAAATGACCTCAGCAAATGCTGGGTTCTTGGTAGACACTGTGTGTGTGTGTGTGTGTGTGTGTGTGTGTGTGTGTTGTGCTGCAGCAAAGAGGCCCTGACCGTCCACCTACGTGGATTCATTTGGCTTGAAGAATTCAGCTAAAGGAATATTTTTGGCTGTGATAACCAATGGGACAGATGAAAGGTGAGAGTCGATTTGTCAGGGTGGGTTGGACACCCTGCAGTGACGTTGGGAGGTTGCACTGGAAATCGATTTGCAGGTCCAGAAGGTTCTCAGGGGGAACAGAGGCTGCTGAGCCCCCACCTCCCATTCAGCAAGCTTTGGGACAGTGCCCTTCAGCAGTACTTTCTGGAATTGACCTTGGTCCTCTGTGAGCCCGGCCTGGTTCTTGGGATGGAGCTGGTGAACGGGGTGTTGGCCAGCTTTGTCCCAGCCCTGCATGCTCTGGGTGGGCTCTGCGTTGGAGGGAGAGTCTCCCAGTCCTGTGTCCTGTTTCTGCGGCTGCGTTTCCAGGTCATTCTGTGGAATGGTTGGGTTTTCCTGGTGCCCTGGGAGACAGAGAGAGGAAGGAAAGATAGAGCCCATGGTGCAGAAGGGCAAGGGGCTGTGAAGAGAGAGGGAGGCCAGTTAGAGGAGGCAGAGACCACGGAGGGGGGAGGGAAGAGGGACAAACATAAGGTAAAGAGTCTGCAACAGAATAAAAGGGGCAGCAGGAGGGAGAGAGCCGGTGGGAGGGCCAACACCAGCAAAGAGAAACAGAAGACACGAGGAGAGAGAGAGGAATGGCGAGGAGCGGTGAGCGGCGGTGACACCTGAGACGTGCCCCTTCCCACCATCCGCCTTCCTGCCCCCCTGCCCCCCCAAGCGGGATCCCTATCAGCATCTCCAGACCTGGCGCCCTTGGGGACACTGTGGGGCTATCACAAATTAGACATCAGGGCTGCGAGACAGGATCACATCAAGGAGGGGATGGACTGTGGAGAGGATCAAAGGATTCGCTGGCAGGACTCCCAGGGGGGCCCCCAGGCCTGAATTCCTGGCCGAACCCCCAGGAAACATTCTGATGTGCAGATAGGAAGCCTCCAACTCCAGGCGGCCAGCAGCTCCCTCTTCCCTCTTCCTCCTCCTCCACGTTCACTGAAAACCCAGCTGAGAGCTGGAGAAGGCAGCGCAGAACTGGAGATGGCAGGGCCCGCTCCTCTGGGGTCTCCGGTTCCTTGTGCGGGAAAGGAACATTCTAGAAACACATTCTATAAACATCCGCTTATTGGAGTTGCGAAGCCCCGTGGGGTGATGTTAGTGGTCTGGAGTGAGATGTCCTTGGGATGAAACCAAGTCCCCTTCGTGCCCCATGCCTTAGTCCCTCGGCTGTAAAAGGGGGTCTGGCCGATGCCTCAGTGGCCGAGCTGCCCGCCGGCGCCTTAAGTGTGATCGCTGGAGCCGAAAGCAGAGCCCAGCGCCTGGCACCTCGGGAGGTGGCCCAAGGCGGCTGCGAGTGCGGAGGAGACACAAGCCAGACTGCAGCCCCGACAGGGAGTAATATATGGCACCGAGCTCCGGCCGAGAATTGAATTCAAGCTCAGCCGGAGAATTAGAACATGGTGATTAGAGACAAGGAGAGAGAAGGGACGAGAAAACAACCTGTCTTCAAGTGCGTGATGACAGAGCACAGACTCTCCTGGCAGCCCGAGGGGCTGGGGAAGGACAGGGCAGATCATATTAATAACAATAAATTATATCTGCGCCGTGATTTACGGGTCCTGATGTGCTTCTCATTACGTTATCTACGGTACCCTAGGAAGGGCCCATCAGCTCCCGATCCTTGTCGTGGACATTTGAATGTCGTGGTTGCTGTTCTCGTTCTCCACGTTATGATGATGCTCTCTCTCTCAGTTTCCAAATCAGGGAAACTGAGGCTCCCAGAGAGCCAGGGATGTGCCCAAGGAAGAGGTTGGCCCTAGGATTCCTGTCCAGGTTTTGCCATCCTGCAAGGCTCGCCGGCGGCTCCCCATCTTGTCTGGGGACAACCCCTGTCTCCATCCTGCCAGCTTGGGAACCCACAGGCTGCAGAGTCTTGGATTTTTCTTTCCCATGACCGATCACTCCAGTTTTGTCTTCTCGGCCAAGGGTGACGGGATTCAAGGATCCCTCCGGTCTGACCTGAGATCCTCCCTCTGCCTGTGCCCATCCATGGGAGCCCCCAGGGAGCTGAGAATCCCCGCAGGAAGCTGCCTGTGGACCCCGATTGTCTGGCCTCACTCTGTCTTTGAGCCCTGCAGCAGCTGGGCTGCTTGGGTTCAGTCTGTTCTCTGCTTCCCAGTCTCCTCCATTCCTTCTGGAAACCCAAGGCCCACTCAGGACTGAGCTGGTTCGGGCACCCGGTTCATGCAGCCTGTGCAGAGTGAGCTATTTCAAGAATGTGCACATTCAGTCCTGGAAATGGCCGAGAAGGAGACAGGCTGGGCCTCTGGGCAGGAGAACAAATGAGCCCCCCGGACCCCCCTTCCCCATCCCGCGATTTCCTTTGTCTCGATCCAAAATCCCCCTGTACATGATCCTGGAGGCTTCCTAATAAAATAGAACTGTAACTTTATCTAAGGCGAGTGCAGCTCATGTAGAATGGATAAGGTGTAATTAATAACAGAAAATAATGTTTCCCCCTCCTGACCTTTCACCCTCGTATAAGTGTCTTAAGTTTTATGAGAGCTAAGCACAAAATTAGTGTGTGCAGGCGTGCGTGTGAGTGTGTGTGTGTGTGTGTGTGTGTGCGTGCTCTGGTGTGTGCGTCGGAGCTGAACCTACGTGGGGCCAGTTCGTCTGTCTGGTGAGTATTCACCTTGTCCTGGCTGGAACTGGTTTACGTTTCTGGGGAGACTGGCCTCTCACTGAACCCAGGCCCTGCCTGAAACTGATCTGAGTTCTTGAAGTGAGGTTTCTGTTTAGGACTCCAACCAGCCCGAGTCTATTCCCAGGCACAACTCTGGGCAGTGAAGAAACTGCGCTCGCGCACACACACACACGTGTACGCACGATCTTTTGGATCACCTATGACAATTCAGGCTCCTAGGGAATGCTGGGTAGGACACATCGCTAGTATTCGTGTCCCCCGCAGCGGGCAGGAAGCCAAAGATGAGCATTTCATTGGTTTTGATGCAGTAAATCCTTTGGGATCTCATGGTAGAAAATGATCTCTCAAGCCACCGCAGGGCCCCTGTCACACTGTGGCATGAGCCTATCTATCTATCTATTTTTGGTACCAGGGATTGAACCCACGGGTGCTCAACCACTGAGCTATATCCCCAGCCCTTTTCTACATTTGATTTAGAGACAAGATCTCTCTGAGTTGCTGAGTGAGCCTCGCTAAGTTGCTGAGGCTGGCTCTCACGATCCTCCGGCCTCAGCCTCCCAAGTCGCCAAGGTGAAGGGCGTGCACCCCGGCTCCCAGGAGCACTGCTGTTTATCTCGGAATGAATGAAAGAAGTGCACTTGGCCCAGGGAGGCGGGGGCTCTGGGAACCAGGGTGGGAGGAGCGGGCTGGCCAGCCTCCGTGGAGTGCGGGGACTGTCCGAGCAGTCCTGTTTATCTTAATGCCCACAGCTCTGTTCTTTTCAAGTAATATTATCTTGCCTGAAAGGTCACCGGGTTGGCCCGAGCTATTGGATTCTCGTGATTCATGACGTCGGATGCTCAGCTTTTCCCGAAGTCCGCAGTACCAAGCTCCGGGTTAATGGAAGCCACACCAGCCACGGAGCTGACGGGGAGGCCCGGGCAGGGTGGACGAGCAGCTTCCTTTTGATCAGCAGAGCTGCAGTGAGCAGAGGTCAGGCATGCCTGACACCTGAGTGTCAGCTCTACTCGACAGCAGCAACTGGGCCCTGGACATGCCCTCCCGCCGCCCCTAGGGTCTTGTTTCTGTGGTCGTCCCTCTCTGGGCTGACTTTTCCAGGACCCCAGGGCACCAGAGGGACTCTCTCTCTTATTTTTTCCCCTGGAAGATCCGGAGCCCTAAATCACTGGAGGAGACCTCTCTGTTCAACTGCTGGCCTTGCTCTTTCCATCTTGACTCCATCAGACAGCGATAAACCAATTCCTGCTCCCCAGGGGAATTTCTGCCCCCACCCCCATGCCAGGTGACAGGCTGGATTTGGAGGGAGATCTCTTTCTCCCAGGGGAGTCTTCGGGTTGTCCCGGGCTTCTATGGGCCTGCCTGAACTCTGGAGGGCCCCCAGAAGGACAGCCACCTCTGTCCCCCCAATCGCTCGTATATTTTCCCGTCATTGTGTCATCCCACCAACCTTGTACGAATGCTCTGCCCTCCATAGTTTTACGGCTCTTCTTCCTAGAGGGGCTTCGTGCAGGATGGGTCAGGTGCTTTATCTGGAAGGACAGGGAGGAGAATTCCTTATCGTGACTGTCAGAAGGTGGGATTGCCCACTTCCCACCCTCTCTGTTGCTTTGGGGTGTAAAGGCAGCACCCTGGGCTGCATCCGGTGGTTCGGAGAGTTCCCTAGGCTGCCAGCTCTGTAGAGCTGAGGATGGCCAGGAAAGGGGGACTTGGCCACCTTCCCGATTTCACATCCTCCTGGACGCTTAACTTCACAGAAGAGCGGCCGGGGTCTGCGGCCAGGAGGAGAAGACCTTGATTGGACTAAGCGATTTCCCACCGGAGGCTCTGAGGCTTTGGCACACGTAAGGAAAAGGAGCAGCTCTCAAACGACAGCATTTGAGAAACTCAACCAGCAGTACATAGTCACTAGCGAACAAGGAGCCCCGGCAAAGGAGCAGAAGGAAGAAAAGAAGCGGCACCTGGAAGCCCCGCAGGTCGGGCTGAGAGTCGCTGGCCAGCCGCGTCCTTCCAGGGTCCGGTGCGGAGGCGCATGCGCAGTCCCCTCCTCTGCAGAGCTGGAGGTGAGCCCAGGGTGCCCCTGAGCCGCACCCCGGCCTGGTCAGGGCGTTTGTGATAAAAATAAGATTACACTCAGAGGCTGCTAACAAGAGTTTTCATTCAGCAAAATCATACATTAATATATGATGTAGGCTGGGGTGTAGCTCAGTGGTAGAGTGCTTGTCTTAGCATGTGAGGCCCCGGGTTGGTACCCAGGACTGAAATAAATAAATAAATAAATAAATAAATAAATAAATACAAACAAATAAAAAAATACATATATGTGTGTATATAATATGCATCATAATATTATATTATAATATAAAGAATGTACACCGTTGTGCATTTAAAATAACGAAGAAAGTCGAGATTGACAGCAAAACTTCCAACTGGACGTTCCATTTACCTTCCCGTGAACACCTATGTAGGTGTCTCTTTACATATTACTCAATAGACTTTTTAAGCATCTTAAAAATACAGGATGGGCTTCTCCGTGCCAATAGATTTGTCTCTACACCATCACTTCTATTTTTTTAAATTTAAATTTTTATTTTTACAGACTGCATTTTGATTCATTGTACACAAATGGGGTGTAACTTCGTTTCTGTGGTTGTACACAATGTAGATTCACACCATTCATGGAATCATACATATACTTAGGGTAACACTGTCTGTCTCATTCTACTATCTTTCCTTCCCCACTTCCTCTCCCCACCCCTGATTTTCCTCTACATCATCCAAAGTTCCTTCACTCTCCTCTTCCCCTCCCTGCCACGCCCCCTCTCCTTATGTATCCTCATTCACTTATCAGAGAAAACATTTGGTCTTTGGTTTTTTGGGCTTGGCCTATTTTGCTTAGCATGATATTCTCCACTCCATCCATTTACCAGCAAATGCCATAATTTTATTCTTCTTTATGGCTGAGTAATATTCCATTGTGTACATATACCACAGTTTCTTAATCCATTCATCTATTAAAGGGCATCTAGGTTGGTTCCACAACCTAGCTATTGTGAATTGAGCTGCTATGAACATTGATGTGACTGTGTCACTGTAGTATGCTCATTTTCAGTCCTTTGGGTATAGGCCCAGGAGTGGGAAAGCTGGGTCAAATGGTTTACACCATCACTTCTTAGGGCCTGGGTTGTGCTTTTTGTAAGAATGAACCATGGGAGGAGCTTATTGTCAGAATGAACCATGGGAGGAGCTGGCATGGTGGTATGTGCCTGTAATCCCAGTGACTTGGGAGGCTGAGGCAGGAGGATCATGAGTTTGAGGTCAGTCTCAGCAACTCGGTGAGGCCGTAGCAACTTATTAGACCCTGTCTCAAAAAGAAAGAGGAAGAGAGGGCTGATCACCTCTCTTCCTGGCTTATTTGCTGTGCTGCCAAAGCTTTGTGAGATGACATTGTGTCAAACACAGGTGCTCCATCCCCGCCCCCGGCTCTGTTCAGCAAGACAGATTCAAAATCCCTAGGAGAGCTTTCGGCAGCAGAGACCCCATGACAGTCCTTTAACCCGAGAGGGTCCCTTCCCTGTGAGCCATGCGGTCCCAGGTGGGCTGTAGCTCGGCTGCCCTGTGGGGCCCCTGGGACCTCGGCCTCCTCTCTTCACTCCACCATGCTTGGCCTTCCCCTTTTTCAGTCCGTGTGTGTCTTCTGGTGGCCTGTGCCAACCCGTCTAGCTAGCCTCTTGTTCAAAGACGGCTGCCGCGTCTCCAGGCGTCACTTCTGTCATTAAGATAAGAAAGAAAAATGAGTGGCATCAAAAGCCTTTCTCTTTTTAAGCCCTCTTCCCCTCCCCCCAACTTTTTAATGAAAAAAAAAAAAACCTTTTTTTGTGTGTTACTGGAGATTGAACCCAGGGGTGCTTAACCACTGAGCCACATCCCCCGCCTTTTTATTATTTTATTTTGAGACAGGGTCTTGCTAAGTTTCTTAGGTCCTCACTCAATCGCTGAGGCTGGCCTTGAACTTGTGATTTTACTGCCTCAGTGTCCAGGCTCACTGGGATTACACGTGTGTGCCAACACACCTGCTCCCCTTTTTTTTGTACTGGGGATTGAACCCTGGTGGATTCTATCACTGAGCTATTTCCTGAGCTCTTTTTAGTTTTCATTCTGAGACAGAGTCTTGCTAAATTGCTGAAGCTGGGCTTGAAATTTGTGATCCTCCTGTCTCAGCCTCCTGAATCACTGGGATTACAGGCGTGAGTCAGCCACCACAACCAACCAACCTCCTTCTTTATAAGAATTCAAAATTCTCCCTCAAATGCTTTCAAAAGACTTCTGCTTACATTTTATTGACCCACACTGTGCTGCATGCCCAGCTGTAACTGGGAAGAGGCTAGAGATGCGAATCTTTCATTTTTCAGACCATGTGGTCGGAGGTGGGGAAGGAGGAGGGCTTGGGGACGCTTTTGGATCAGCTGGTGTCTAAAACAGCCTCACCAGCAGCGAGGCCAGCCCTGGAGCTTGGCCTCCCCGACCCTCCCCACACCAGGATGCTCTGACTTCCTGTGTTTTCCTGGCTCTTGACTCTCCAATCCCCATTCCCAGTCTCATTGGGGTCTGGCCTCATGACTTGAGAGATGGGCGGACTTCTTTGTGGTAGACTTGACTCCTGCCTCTGCTGGCAAGACGTCTCCTAGCGTGTGACATGCTGGGTTTGCTCCTGGGGCAGGCGTTCGGCACTGGCTGCGTGGGGCAGGGGCCTGGACGCCTCAGAATTCCACAGAGAGCTTAGTGCAATCCATGTCCACTAAACCCAAAAAGGAGAGCGAGGTGGAGCCGCTTTTTTTTTTTTTTTTTTTTTTTGCAGTACTGGGGATCGAACCCAGGGCCTCTTGCTTGCAAGGCAAGCACTCTACCGACTGAGCTATCTCCCCAGCCCCTGGAGCCGCTTTTTAACTTATTATTCCTGGCCTTTGTGCAGAGGTAGCCACGCCAACCCCCGCCCCCCAAAAAGCCTGACTCAGATTCTTCCTCAATGGCCTGTGGCTAAATCTCGATTTGTGAAACTGTACCCTGGGGAACATCGGAGCCCTGCATGTCTGCTTTGTGACCAGCTGACTCCGATGACTTTGAGATGGACCGTGCTCCTTGCTTTCTTGAGAGGATGTTCTCTGCCCTGCAGCCTCAGAGACCAGGTGATGGGGGAGGTCCAACCTGTGTGGAGAGAGCCTGGCCAGATTGGTTGTGAATCCGCAGCGAGAGCCAGGTCTCGGGTCATTATGATCAGCTTAAGGTTTCATTTAACTGGCCGGGCGTGGTAGCGCACGTCTGTAATCCCAGCAGCTCGGGAGGCTGAGGCAGGAGGATCGCCAGTTCAAAGCCAGCCTCGGGAATTTAGTGAGGCTCTAAGCAACTTAGCAAGACCCCTTTGCTGAATAAAATGTACAAAAAGGCTGGAGATGTGGCTCAGTGGTTAAGTGTCCCTGGGTTCAATCCCTAGTGCCCTGATCATCTCCTCCAACACCAAGAAAAAATAAGTGACGCTCCTTGAGAGCTTATTCTTTGTGGTGACCCGGAAGGGGGCATCGACGAGTTTGCTAACCGACTCCTTGGGCGCCTCCCGTGAGGTAGCGTGCTGGTTACGCCCGCCGTGTTACTCGATGTGGCAGATTTAGCAGCTGAAAACGACTCCTGGGTTCTGCGGGTCAGGAGCCAGACCGGGACCCGGTGGGCCTAGCGCGCCTCGGCTTTAGCAGGACTCAGGGTTCGGTTGGGAAGGCTGGGGGTGGCTTGGTGGCCCTCTGAAGGCTCCCTCCAGGAGGGTCAGGTTCACCCGGGTCTCCGAGCCACGTCGCACTTCCCCACCCATTTTGCAAGCTTGCCATCTCATTCCCACCATCCTCTCTTGGTTGAAGCGGTTGCAGGCTGTCTCATCCCGGAAGCGAAGGGGGACAGTCATGCCCTGTCCCTGCATGTCCCCTTTCCCGTCCCCACAAACCTCGTCAAGTTAAGGGGACCGGGAAGCGAGACTGGCTGGACACTCTAATCCACATCATGGTGGAGGACACTGGCTCCCCCGTGCACAGGACCGGCCAGGTCGGGGTTCTCCGTGGAAAGTCACCCTGTCTCGTCCACAGGGACAGCCGCTCCTTCCATGCTGGTCAGACAACAGGCTAAGCGAGCTACAGCCCACGAGGCCGCCACCTCTGCAGCCTGACGCTTGCAGCCCTCTGTGGGGACGGGGGCGGAACCGAGGCACCGGGAGGGATGTGTCCCCACCCGGCTGGTCACCGCTGGGCAGAGCACCACGAGGGAGAGGAGGCGCCGCCCGGCGGGGCAGCTGGAGGACAGAGGTGCTCAGCACGTCTCTGAGGCTCTTCTCGGAGCCGTCTCTGATCTCTTGTGAGCTTTGCCCAATAAATCACACGTCCCTGGGGCTGTTTCTGGACACTCGCTTTGGTCTGTCTGCAAACTTCTTCACTGTCCCTGCACAACCGGGCTGTGGGTGAGACACGGACTCACCCACATTCAGGGGAAGGAGACCCAGATCCACATGTGGACCCTGCCCCAAGGGTTCTTTGACCTTCATCTCAAAGAATCTTGGGGTAGGATTTAAAATTGCCAGAGGGAGATACACTAAAACCCACTTAATTGGCAAAATGTGGGGTAGAAAGGTTTGAAGATCCATCTGAGATCACACACAGTGTAATGTGGAGCCAGGACTCGGACCTGAGCAATGGAATGAAGAACCAATGGAATGTATGACACTTACTGAATTAAGAAATGAGCTGGAAGAATCAATAAATGGGAGAGATTCAAACTAAAAAGTTTTTTCTCGGCACAGGAAACAATTAATAATGTGAAAAGAGAGTCTACAGAGTGGGAGAAAATCTTTTCCACGCACACTTCAGACAGAGCACTCATCTCCAAAGTTTATAAAGAACTTAAAAAACTTTACACCCAAAATACAAAGAACCCAATCAATAAATGGGCTAAGGAAATGGGCAGACACTTCACGAAGAAGATACACAGGTGATCAACTAATACATGAAAAAGTGCTCATCATCCCTAGTAATTAGAGAAATGCAAATTAAAACCACCCTAAGATTTCATCTAACTCCAATTAGAATGGCTGTTATTAAGAACACAAGCAATAGTAAGTGTTGGCGAGGATGTAGGGAAAAAGGCACACTCATACATTGCTGGTGGAGTTGCAAACTGGTACAGCCACTCTGGAAAGCAGTGTGGAGATTCCTCAGAAAACTTGGAATGGACCCACCATTTGACCCAGCTATCTCACTCCTTGGTTTATACCCAAAGGACTTAAAATCAGCATAGTACAGTGATGCAGCCACATCAATGTAAATAGCAGCTCAATTCACAATAACCTAGATGCCCTTCAATTGATGAATGGATAAAGAAACTGTGGTATGTATACACAATGGAATATTACTCAGCCATAAAGAAGAATAAAATTACGGCATTTGCTGGTAAATGAATGAAGTTGGAAAATATCATGCTAAGTGAAATAGGCCAAGCCCCCAAAACCAAAGGCTGAATGTTTTCTCTGATAAGTGCATGACAATATATAACAAGGAGGAGTGATGGGGGGGGAGAAGAATGAAGGAACTTTGGAGGGTAGAGGAAAAAGGGGTGGAGGGGGTGGAGATGGAAAAACAGTAGAATGAAACAGTATTGCCCTATATAAGACTACATGAATGGCGTGAATCTACATTGTGTACAACCACAGAAATGAAAAGTTGCACCCCATTTGTGTACAATGAATTAAAATGTGTCTGTAAAAATAGAAAATATTTTAATAAAAAAAAATAAAGGAAAAACACAGTGCAAAAAATGCAGTTAGGCTGGTCAAAGTGGCTCATGCCTACAAACCCAGCAGCTTGGGAGGCTGAGGAAGGATCAAAATTTTGAGGACAACCTCAGCAATATTAGTGAACAATTTAGCAAGAAAAAAAAAAAGAAAGAAAGAAAGAAAGAAATGAGCTGGGTGCAGTGGTGCACACCTGTAATCCCAGCCGCCTAGGAGGCCGAGGCAGGAGGTTCCCAAGTTGGAGGCCAGCCTGGGCAATTCAGTGAAACCCAGACCCAGTCTCCCTGCCATTTTTTTTTTTTTTTTGGTGCTGAGGTCCTTAACTCCTGAACCCCTGAACCACATCCCTCACCCTTTATTTATTTTTTGAGACAGGATCTTGCTAGGTTGCTTAGGTTGCTTAGGGTCTTGCTGAGTTTCTGAAACTGGCTTTGAACTGCAATCTGCTTGCTTCAGCCTCCTGAGCTGCTGGGATCACAGGCTTGTACCACCACACCCTGTGAGACCCTATCTCAAGTGGTAAAGGACCTCTGGGTTATATTCCCATAAAACATGAATGGATCAATAAAATGTGATCTATACACACAATGGAATATTATTCAGTCTTGAAAAGGAAGGAGATCTTGTGAGTGAGACACAGGGATGAAGCCAGGGTCATTATGTTAAGTGGAATAGTCCAGGCACAGAAAGAACTAGCTTGATGCCACCTGTGTGCCGGCTCTGTCATAGTCAAACTCATAGATGTGGAGTGTGACATAGTGGTTTTCAGAGACCACGGGGTGGAGGAAATGGAGAGTTTTTGTTCACTGAGTCCAAGTTCTCGATATGTGCTGGACAGCACAGTACTTAGAGTTAATATGACATCTGACACTTCAAAAATTACGTATTCTTTATTTTTTTTTTAATTTTGGGTACCGGAGATTAAATCAGGGGTACTTGACCATGAACCACATCCACAGCCCTGTTTTGTATTTTATTTAGAGACCGAGTCTCACTGAATTGCTAAGCGCCTCACTTTTGCTGAGGCCGGCTTTGAACTCGTGATCCTCCTGCCTCAGCCTCCCGAGCCGCTGGGATGACAGGCGAGCCTCCCGGCCGTGCCTGGCTATGTATTCTTATCATAAACCAAAGAAACCAAAACAAAGGGCCACAGGACTCTTTGGGAGGTATCGGCTACGTCCGTGTCTATTACCTTGACTGTGGTGACGTGTCACTGCGGATGCGTCTGTCCTCATGCCTCAGCCTGTCCACCTGGAATATGGAAAGTTCTTTGTGTGTCAATTCTACCATAATAGACTCTTAACAGGTAACAGATGAGGAAACCGAGGTTAAGAAACTGTCCTAACTTCAAGGGGCAAAGCAAAGACTGGCCTCAAGCCAGCGTGGCTGCTCCCTCTGCATTACAAGAGCGGTCCTCGCGCACAGCAGTGCGTTCTTGGCAGGATCCTGCGATTGGCTCAGCCTGTCCCCGGGACAAACCTGGGCTGTAGCACCGTGGGTACAACACCAACCTCCGGCCTAGGTTCTCCCCCCGGGCTCTCTCGACATTTGGGGCTAACAGTTCTGTGTAGAGGGACCGCCCCCGCCCCACCACTGTGGGGTCTTAAGTCCTGACTCCGCCCTTGAGATGCGGTGGGATGTGGCTTGGTGGCGGAGCATGCGCTGGAGACCTGAACTGTCGCTGTCTGTCCTTCTCCTGCTAAGAGACAGCCCTCTCATGTCTCGCCCTCAGCGTCCGCACGCGCTGACCGCCAAAGGGCGTTTGCTGAATGAATATCTGACCTTCCAGGGCTGGAGATGGAGAGCATCCTCAAGCGGACTGTTGACACCCGCGCCCACCGCTAAGCCAGCCTGTCCACGGAGCCACGAGTTCTCCGGCCACGTAAAGGAAGCTCAAGAGCCTGTCTGGTTCACGTGGGGAACGTCTGTGGGTGCTTTTTCTGGAGCGAATCGCCTACCCCTGCCGGCATTGGCTGCGGCGTGACCGACACACCAGGGGAAAGAGGAGGGGGAGGTGAGAGCAGTTCTGCAGGCGGCAGCAACTTCGGCTGATACATGGGGCGCACCGGGCCCCATGGACCCCATGACCGAGCACACAGGGTGCAGGCCTCTCTGGGGGCCGCGTCTTCCAGGGCTGTCACAACTGGCACTGATCTTCCACCACCCTCTGCGCAGGCCTGAGCTCCAGGCACGGGGATCCCTGGTAGAAAAAACCCAGGGACCACTCCATTTCCATGCTCAGGGCTGTTGATTGCAGGAAAGCCTGAGAGTGGGTCGCTCATTCAATCAACAAACATTTCAGTTGGGGCCTGCTTCCACCAGCCCAGCCCTGAGCTAGGCCACTGATTCTCACCAGGGAGTGATGTCTCCAGGGGACACTGGAGACAATCTTAATAGTCACATTGGGGTGTATCTATTGAGTAGGGGCTCAAAATTGCTGCTAACTCAGATGGGCATGGTGGCACACACCTGTAATCCCAGTGACTCGGGAGGCTGAGGCAGGAGGATCATAAGTTCAAGGCCAGCCTCAGCAACTGTCTCAACAATAAAAAGTAAAAAGGGCTGGGGAGGTGGTTTGGTGGTAAAGCACTCCTGGTTCCATCCCTGGGACCGCAACCCCCCACCCCCGACCCCCAGAAACCGTTACTGACTCTTGCACCGCTTGGGACAGCCCCTAGAGAAAATTCCATGGTGGCCTAATCGACAGGGCCAAATCTGAGACACCCTGGCCTAGGCCTGGCTGGGTCATCTCGACTCTTTCTGTAGGTAGAGGGACTTGGAGAGGGGTCCCTTAAGTTTGGCGTGGGTCCCCCTCTGTGCATCCGGCGTGTCTGCGGAGCCTGCCCCCCCGCACGTGTTGGCTGGCGAGTGTGCGTGCGTGCGTGCGTGCGTGCGTGCGCCCGCCTGTGTGTGCTCAGAGCCGTGGGCATCTGTTTGGACTTGCGCGGTTGTCTGTTTATGTCTGCGTACGTTGGCCTGGCTCTGTTCGTAAGAACTTTTCTGTCATTTCCTTCCTTTGCTTGCCAAAGCAGCACATGTGGCTGGCCGGGGACTTCTGAGGGTGACTTCACCGCCAGACAAGATGAAGAAATCTTGAGGGCCCTCTGCGCTCGCTTCCGTCTTCCTGGTCTCTGCTGAGTCCCCTGGCCACCTCCCCGCCCCCACCTCGGCCATAAAACTCGAGGTCAGTAGACCGGCCTCCTCCGTGGAGCTTTGAACTTGAAGCTCAGCTTAGGCTCACTCGGCTGCGTCCCCGTGAAGCGCCAGAATTGTGTTTCAGGAATGAGCCCCGAACCAACAGGCAGGGATCTGGGCGTGGGCGCTCAGCCTGCGCTGTGGACCTTTGGGGCTGGACAATTCTTTGCTCTGGGGACTGTCCTGCGTGTGGTGAGCTACAGTACAGCCTCCCTGGCTGGGATCCAGTATCCTCTGGATGACCCAACTGTCTCTTCACATTGTCCTATGTCCCCTGGGGACACACAATCACCCCCCCGCTGGAAATGAGTGATCTGCGGGTGTGGCAGCACGCACCTGCAACCCCAGCCACGCAGGAGGCTGAGGCAGGAGGATTGCAAGTTCAAAGGCAGCCTCAGCAACTTAGCAAGGCCCTCGGCAGCTTAGTGAGACCTCATCTCAAAATAAAAAGTAAAAAGGGTGTGAAGGGCTGGGGTGTAACTTGGTGACAAAGTGCCCCTAGGTCCAACTGGCAGTATCCAAAAAAAAAAAAAAAAAGAAAGGAAATCATTGATCTTCAAATACATAGACTAATACGGGTGAATCTCATGCACTTAATTTTGCACAAAAGAAGCCAAATAAGTGTGATGCTGTTTGTTTCCATTAATATAAAGTGCGGAAACAGGTAGAGTTAATCTGTCCCACTCTCCCTCAGGACAGAGGCTGCTTGGTTGGGGGAGAAGGGAAGAGTGCTAGAAGGAGGTGCTGTGGACTCCTGGGGACGTCTGTTTCTTCATCGTGTGCTGGGTCTGCTCACGGAAGCCTTTTCCTACGTACTTCACTCTTGATCACAAAGCTGTGTGTTGCTGAGGGTGGACGCTCATCTTACGCAAATCCATTCAGAGAATCCCAGAGGACGGAGTGAAAGGAAAAATCCAAATCACACCGGTCTCACCTTCCCAAACCCTGTAGTGGACAGTCTGCGAGCAGCTTTATTCAAGGTGTTTTCTAGAATCTCTTCTGCTGTTTGTAAAGCTGCGAGAACACGGAGTCTACTCCAGCAGGATCTGATCCACGAGATCACACTGTCGGCCTCTGTGCAAACACACACACACACACACTCCCCAAACAGAGATGTCACGGGCTGCGCTGCACTGAATTTCCTGCCTTTGTGTTCCCCAAGCTGCACACAGACTCGTGAAATGGACCAACCTGCTGGGTGGTGACTTCTACCAACACGCGGCCCTTTGAATCTCCTAAAGGGAAAGCATAATCTACACCCTCCCAGCGGCCTCTTGGTGCCCGTTAAAGGAAAAACCTCGCTCTCTCCTGGATCCCTGCGACTCACAGGTCCCTCTCTGTTTAGATCGCTGTCCTCCTATTTGGGGTCTTTGGGAACACTATGCAGCCACGTGGGTGCCCCCTGGCAAAGGCCCTAGATAGTCCATATATTTTTAAGATCTTTTTTTTGGGGGGGTGGGGAACCTGAGCAAGTTTCTGGAAGCAAGTGAGTTCCAGAATGTGTGGGAGAGACATCCAGTCTCACCCGGAGGCCCCCTTAGCCGTCAGCATTTGGGAAGCGCTCCTAATGTTTGCTGTGGCCTCCCCAGCTGGTCAGCATTTCTAAAGTGGGGCACATCTGTTCTCCACTGTCAGCAGGGAGAAGTGGGCGGTCAGTGAGATGGGGAACCCCAAACGCTAGGATGGATCCCACCGAGCCCCGAGAGAAAACTGCTCCGAAGTCACGGAGAAGTTGCTTCACCAAGGGCCAGAGACACTTCAACCAAAAGCCCTTCTTCTTGGGGCACCGGGATCCCCGACTGTCATCCTAGCCACCTGGGAGGCTGAGACAGGAGGATCTCAAGTTTGAGGCCAGCCTCAGCAACTGAGCAAGACTCTGTCTCCAAGTAAACAAACAAAACCCCCCAAAACAAAGACACACACACACACACACACACAGAGACACACACAGAGACACACGGACCAGGGATGCAGCTGGGTGGTAAAGCTCCCTGGGTCCATTCTAAGAACCAAAGAAGAAAAAGAAAGAAAGCAGCCCTTCCCTTTTCCTCTTCCTCTCGGGGACTCCCGGGGTTCTGGCCTGCCTGAGATTTATGACGTGCTTCACTTTGTGAACACCCTGAGATGGCATCTGGGTGTTGAAGAGCCGGGATCCCTGTGGATCGCCTGTTGGTCGGGAAAATACAAAGTATAATGGACACGGTGTATTTCCCAGCTTTCTGCCGCGCACGTACCTGAAGCCCTAAGTGCCCCTGTGCGTGCGGCAAGCACCTGGGAGCCCCGCAAGCCACCCGGCACGGCCCTCCGTCCACAGGCCTTCTGGCGGCTCGGGGGACCCAGGTGGTGCAGACCCACCCAGACCACTGCCCCGCCTGGAAATGCGCTTCGGACGTCAGACCTGGACGGGATGCAGGCTCAGTACGCCCGGCCTCCCTGCGCCCCTGCAGGAGTGAAAGGCGGGAGGCAGGAGGACCCTGGTGACTCTTCTCAGTTCAGCGGTCGTGCCTTAAGAATGCCTTCCGAGATGCCCGCCCTCCACTCCGCTTTCCTAATGAGCCTCAGGGCCCATGACAAAGCAGAAACCTTCAGAAATGTCATGTACCAGCCACAAGCACAAGCCTGGCCCCAGATGGCTCGCTGTTGCTGGTTGTGCCTTTAGAGAGGTGGCCATAAACTTCCTGGAGGAGGACTGGCCACAGAAGCCTGTTCCCAGAGAGCCCAGCTGAAAGCCGGCGTCCCGGGGGCTAACCCAAGGACACGTGATGGGACAGCTAGGTCGCAGGATGACATGGCGGCTCTTGGGGAGGAAAAGTAAAAACTGGCCCCAGCAACCCTCCACCCGTGGCTGTGAGATCTAATTACAGATGTCTTGACATTCCTTCCGCGTAGAGTTTCCTTAAAAGATTTGCCAAGAAGAGACATTTGGAAATTGTGTTTTAGGTATAATCCCGTCTGGGAGCACTCTTGCCTCTTTGTCGTTAGATGACAAAACACTTAATTACAGCCAACGCGATGTATACCACATTTGGAAAACTGGATTCTTGACCCGCATAATGCACCCCATACTGACAGGGGCCTCTGGCAAAACTTACGTCTCTGATCTCACATTAATTACTACACAAATATACTTATTGTGGGTACCGAGTTTATAGGATGAAGTCCTCTTGACACATGTTCACAATAAAAACACATTTTTTCCCCTTCCCCTGACCCTACGGGGGGGAAAAAAGATGAACATTTTTCAAGATGCTGTTTAATGACATGAACGCTGTCTACTCAGGATTCTTTTGTTCTCTTGCTTCGCTCCTTTTATTAAAAAGCCTTTTAAACCAAGCACTGCCCGTTCCTGGGTTCCTTTCTTTACTTTTGCTTTTATGCCGAAGGAGAGACAGATTAGATTAGATTAAAGACTTGGGGACACCTCATGAAATACTGCCATGGGGAGGCAATTTGGCTGATAGAGTCGATTGCATGTGTGTCTCCGTGGCTCACCGGTGGTCTCTTCACAAATAGAGGGTTCTGGTCTCCAGGAAGGTATTTATTTCTCTAGCCTTTTCCCTGCTTCAGAAGTTTGGCAGCCTTTGATTATGGCCTGACTTTCAGGGGTGGGCGGCAGCCTGGTGGGGGTGGGGGCAAACCTTCCTCCTCGCCTCCCGCCATTTCCCAAAGCAGGATCAAAACTGTAGGTGAAGAAGTCAGTGGGTTTCAAAGCGCTTCTGCCCACCACCCCCTCCCAGGATGGAAGGTTGGTCTGATGACGTCATAGACGTAACCAAGGCAACACCCCGTGACATCACAACCCCCGTGCTGACCTTGGCCTGGAATTCAAAGGAAAAGCAGCTCATAAACTTCTAAAGCCAGCAGGAGATAAATATCCTTAGTCATAAAAGAACAAACGAAGTTCGGGTGGGGGGAGGGGGTTGGCTAGGGCAAAAAAGCAGGACTATTATTATTATTATTTTTTTTAATACAGTAAAAGACATTGCCAAGTTCTCCAGGAAGCGCCAGTGGCCATTTGGTGATGTGAACTAGGTCTTAAAACAGAAAGAGGAAGAATGAATGTGGCCAAGAAAGGTCGCTTATAATATTAGAAAGAGTTAGGTGGATCTCTCCCCCAAATCACATCTTTAAAGCGGGGGGAGGGGGCTGGGCGTCGAGGCGCAGGCCCGTAAAACCAGCCGCTCGGGAGGCTGGGCCGGAGGATCCCAAGTTCAAGGCCAGCCTGGGGAACTTAGCAAAGCCCCTGTCTTAAAATAAAACACAAAAAAGGCTGGGGGAGGGTGGGTAGCTCGGTGATAGAGACCCCCGAGTTCAATCCCTGTTTTGAAAAAGAAAAGAAAAGGAAAGAAACCCAGAACAAAAGAGCAAAACCCCCACACTCCCACCACCTGGAGCCACCAAAACTGAAAACCAAAAAAATGGAGGCTGTGAAATGAACCAGAGCAGCAAAGCAGGTCCCTCTGCTTCCACTCTGGAATTGGCTGCCAGGAGGAAAGGGGACGTGCTTTCCGGGGACCCTGGGAAGAAAAACGGGGGCATCTGCCCCGCTCTGGAGTCGGCCCAGGGCGACGCCCAACGCGGGCTTCTTAGTTTTGACTCGCGAGCCACCGCAGTTACGCAAGGTGGTGACGTTGGCAGCGCCAGGCCAGGGGCACCGGCTCTCTGCTGTCTTTGCCTCTTTCTCGTTCACCGAAAATCGTTGCAAAATACAGCGCAGGTTTACGCAGAAGGGAAAAGCAGGCCATGGCCCGGAAGTTGTGCGCGTCCTCGGGGGCGAGCGGCTGTGCGCCCACGCGCTGGGGTCCCGGGACCTGAGGGAGACCCGGAGGCCTCTGGGCAACTTAAAATAAGGAAGGACAAGAAAGTACCCTGGACTTTGTCCCTGGAGCCTTCCAAGAGCCAACTGGCCCTTTCACAAGAATGCTGCTTTCTCAGAGGCCCTGAGGGTGGTGGGCCACCCAGCAGGAGGGGCTGGGCTCAGGTGCAGGAGGGACCGCACAGAGCGGAGACGCGAGACCTGCCGCTGTTCTCCCAAACGTGCGTGCCAAGGGAGGAGCGGCTGGTATAGCGGCTGGAGGCCTGGCCGAGCCTGCCATCAGGGAGGAGGCTGGTGATCCGAGGCTGGTGATCCGAGGCTGGTGATCCGTGCCCGGCGTCTGCCTGGGGAGCCGGGGGGAGGGGGCGGCGGCCGTGTGCTTCGAGGGCCCCGCACAAGCGGGCTGGGGGTCCAGACTCCTGGGCTTCCTCTAGCACCGTGTGGGCGGCGACCACACAGCCCCGGGCTCACCCGGCAGTGGCTTCCAATCCCGCCTTCGCTCTGTGCGCCTGTGGCCCACGACGTTTGACGAATATGAAACAGGGTGCAAAGTGGTATGGTCAGTGTCGCCGGAGGAGACAGGGTGACAGGCAGCAGAACTGCAGGGTAGGACGCATGATCCTGGAGTGCTTGAGCAGGAGCCCCTGCTACCCAGGAGCAGTCCAGGAAGGCTGCCTGGAGGCAGCGGCCTCGAAGTGGAACTCCCAAGGGCCCCCCAGTAGTAACTCTGGGAAGGGTGCGGGGCCAGGCCAGGGTGGAGTCTGCTCGGGCTCTACTCAGGAAGGGCCTGCTTGTCCTTGTGCAATTTGGTCCTTTTTTTCTGAGGGTAATAGGGAGCTACTGAAGAATGTATGCAAGGGAGTTTCACTGCCCCCACCTCCCAAAAAATGTAAATCATTTGGGCTTCAGAGGTAGATTTAAGGTGAGGGAAAGATGAGAGGTTAGCTACTTTGAGAATCCAAGACAGACACAAGGATGCCTTGCATTAGAAAATGGAGCAGAGAGGCACCGAGAGAGGTGTGGGTGATGCATGGGGTGCGGGGCATGCCAGCTACTGAACTCCCAGAACCTTGGTTTCCTCATTGGTGCCAAGTCCTTTGCCCCCCCCCCCTTGTCATCGTGGGCTTTAAATGAGATATGAGGCGTGCGAGGCTTACAAGGTCCCTGGAGTGAGCTGGAGGTGCTCACTAAACGCTAACCAGACCCATTACTTCCCTAGAGTAGGGTGACCCAGCTGGGACTCACAGGTCCATTTAACAAGTGGTGAGACTGAGGCCGGGAGGCGGGTAGTGGGCGGAGCAGCCCACGGCAAGTGGGCAGAACCAAGGGAGGGGCTCAGGCCTCGCGCCTCCCAGGCCGGGATCTCCCCTCCCCACCCCTTCTCCAGCCAGCTGGTCCCCTTGCACACGCAATTACTTGATGTCAGAGGAAAGCCAGGGCCGTGCAGCGCGCCGAGTGTGTCCTTCACGAAAGCACAAACGCGTTCTACCGTGCGCACCTGCCACGTGGCCTCATTTGGAAATGGGTCTTTGTAGATGTGATCACAAGAGGAAGTCCTGTCAGATTGGCCTGGGCCCCTAGTGTTCTCTCTCTCTCTAGAGGTGCTCTCCCACTGAGCCACATCCCCAGCCGTTTTTATCTTTCATTTTGAGACAATGTCTGGTTAAGGCTGGCCTGGACCTGGTGGCCACCTCACCCGGCGACGAGTCTCCTTTTAAGAGAGAAACGCCAGGTGTCTTGGTGCCCACCTGCAATCCAGCCACTCGGGAGGCTGAGGCAGGAGGACAGTACGTTGGAGGCCAGCCTCAGTCATTTAGAGAGAATCTCTCAAAGTCAAAAAATAAAAGGGTCTAGTTCAGTGATAGAGCACCCCTGGGTTCAATCCTCAGTATGATAGATAAATAGGTAGGTAGATAGATAGACAGAAAGATAGAAAGAAGCGAGAAGACCACGTAAAGACAGCTGCTAAGAACACCGAGGATTCCCATCAGCCACCAGAACCGTGGGAGACGGGAAGGACAGATTCTCCCCGGGAGCTTCTAGAACGCAGTCAATCCTGCCCAGGCCCTGATTTCTGACTTCTGACCTCCAGAACCCTGAGAGAATACAGGTCTGCTGTCGGGGCCACCTGGCTGGTGGCACTGTGCTCCGGCAGCCCCCGGGGAACCAACACAGTCCCCTGAGAAGGGCGTCTGGCCCACAGATACCATCAGCCGTGGGCGCCACCCTGAAGCCGGGCTCTAGGAGGAGGTCTGGAGAGGAGGGGAGGGGCTGGGGACGCAGAGAGAGGCCGCGGGGGTGGCAACCCAGGAGATCTCAGTTGCCCTGGCCGGTGACATGGTTTCCTGAGTGTGTGCGTCAGCTCTTGGAGATGCCCAGGCGGAAGACAGAGCCTTTGTTCTCCTGATAACCTTCAGAGATGACTCAGCAGAGCCTTTGCGGCGGCCGCCGGCTGGTGGATCTGCTTCACAGAGCCCGTCCCTGGCTGAAGGCGATCTGCAGCCAGAGAGCCGCCGCAGAGACCCAGAACCACCAAGCGCCAATGACATGACCCACTGCCACCTCCGGGAAGCCACCATCCTCCCCGCCGGCGTGATCCGGGGACTTCACGTGCCTCTCTGTCCCCACCCTGCAGCCATTTCTCACCAGCATCTGTGTTGCTGTCTTTATCATAAAGTCTACTCTATTGAGGTGTAATTTCCCCAAAAATAAAACATGCGCGTTTCAAGCACGCACATCAATAAGAAGGTTTTAATTCTTAGTGCTGGGGCTCGAGCCCAGGGCGCTCTACCACTGAGCCACAGCCCTGGCCATTTTTATTTATTATTTTGAGACAAGGTCTCACTAAGTTGCCCAGGCTGGCCTCCAACTTGCGATCCTCCTGCCTCAGCCTCCTGAGATGCCAGGGTGACAGGCACATGCACTGTGCCTGGTTCAGATCAACAAGTTTTGATAAATGTATGCATGTGCGTGATAGAGCACAATCAAGCCATGGAACTCCCCTCCTTCCTTCCTTCCTCCCTTCCTTCCTTCCTTCCTTCCGTCCCTCCTTCCCTCCCTTCCTTCATTCCCTCCTTCCCTCCCTTCCTTCCTCCCTTCCTGTACTGGATATTGACCACAGGGCCCTGGGCGTGGTGAGCATGGGCTCTACCACTGAGCTATGTCCCTGACCAGGACGTTCTTCCCCATAACCAGACGTTGCCTCCCACACATACGCTCTGGCCCTGGGTGACCACTGATCTTCTTTCTGTCACTCTAGATGAACTTGATTGTTTCTAGAGTTCGTAAACGAGACCGTCCCCTGGGCTCTCCTTCCATTGGCCTCCTTTGCTGCGCATCATCTTTTGAGATCCTTCCCCACCCTGGCAGGGATCCCTGGCTTGCTCCTTTCTATTGAATCCACTTCCTGGGAGCAGATGCTACGGCACATCCCCTCTCCTGCTCACGGGCACGCGGGTTGCGTCCAGATTTTGCTGTTGTAAACATTCAAGTGTTGGGTTTTTCTGTGGACCTGGGTCCGCACCTAAGAGTAGGACTGCTCGAATGTACAGCAAATGCACATTTTCAATTTTAACCCACTGAAAATAACTTCAGATACGGCTAAATGTTAAGAAGTCTAACTTCTATCAGAAATCACTCTAGAATATTTTGGTGCTTTTGAGCATTAGGGTGCACGCCTGTCATCCCAACAGCCTGGGAGACTGAGGAGGATCTCAAGTTCAAAGCCAGTCTCAGCGACTTAGCAAGGTGCTAAGCAACTCACTGAGACCCTGTCTCTAAATAAAATATAAAAAAAATCTGGGGATGTGGCTCAGTGGTTAAGAGCCCCTGGGGTTCATCACAAGTACTCCTCAAAAAGAATATCTTTGTGACCTTGATCTAGAGAAAGATGTCTTAGATACAAAAAGCATAAACCATCAAATAAAAATAAATGACTTTTATCAAAATTTAATACTTTTCGCTTGGCACGCATAAGGCCCTGGGTTCAAAGATTTTTTTTTGGCTTTTTTTCTTCGAAGGACCCTGTTAAGTAAATGAAAAGGCAGGTCATAGTCTGGAAGAAACTATTTATAAATCATTTATCTGACAAAAGATATGTCTTCAGAATATTAAAAGACTCCCATAATTCAGTCATCAGAAGACAGATCACCCAATTAAGAAACGGGGAAGAGGTTTTTAACAGACGCTTCACAGAAGATACGTGAATAATCAGAGATCACAGAAAAAAGTACTCAAGCTCATCCGTCACTGGAAAAATAAAAGGGAAAACCCGATGGGCTTCCTCTACCTAGCCACTGCGGGGCCGGGAGCACAGTGACAGGCCATCCCAGCGCTGACCAAGCTGAGGAGCGACTGGAAGGCTCACGCGCGAAAGGCCAGCCACCCAGGAGGGCGACACGGATTCTCTTATTCTGGTCTTCACTCTGGCACTGGGGATTGAACCCAGGGGTGCTCCACCACTGAGCCACATCCCCAGTTCTTTTTTATTTTGAGACAAGGTCTCACTAAGTTCTGAGGCTGGCCTCCAACTTGCAATCCTCCTGCCTCAGCCTCCCAAGTCTGTGGGATTACAAGCATATGCTACCACGTCCAACCTGGATTTTATTTTAAAGTCATGAGAAGCTGCTGGAAGATTTTAAAAACTGTTTTACTTCCCTGCACACTGACCCTACTGCCCTGCCCTGCCTCTCCCTGCCCCAGGTCCCGAGGTACTGGGGTACTGGGAATTGAACCCAGGGTTTCACTCATGCTAGGCAAGTGCTTTTCTACTGAGCAGCACCCCAGGCCTTGGTTGGCTGTTTCTTAAAGTGGTTTGCTTTTGTAAAATTAATAATAATAATAAATGAAGCAAATACTGTAATCTCAGAGACCCAGGAGGCTGAGGCAGGAGGATTGCATGTTTGAGGCCAGCCTCAGCAACTTAGTGAGACCCTAAGCAACTTAGTGAGAGATACCCCGTGTCGAAATACTGAGGTATTGAACCCAGGAGTGCTTAACCACTCAGCCACATCCCCAGCCCTTTCTTATATTTTATTTAGAGACAGGGTTTCACTGAGTTGCTTAGCACCTTGCTAAGTTGCCGAGGCTGGCTTTCAACTCTGGATCCTCCTGCCTCAGCCTCCCGAGCCACTGGGATTATAGGTGTGTGCCACCGCACCCGGCTCAAAATAATTTTTAAAAAAGCTGAATCTGTGTCTTCCAGAAGAATGAGGAAAATGCAAGTAGTTGGTAGCAGACCTGGGACTGGAACCCAGTTCTCCCTCTGACTCTAAAGAAAGTTCTGAATGAAACACTGTGTTGTACACTAAGATGTGCAGGTTTTATTAATTAAAAATAAATATTAACAGACAATTAAAAGGAAAGTTAAGATGAGGTTAGGTTTTGCCAGCAAATAAATTGTGGAAATAACCTGTGGATATGGGTCTAAGAACCCATTTGTAATTTCTCTTTTGCAAAAAAAGAAGCCTTCTCGGTAAGAAATATGGTGTGTGTGTGTGTGTGTGTGTGTGTGTGTGTGTGTGTTTGTGATGCTGGGAATCAGATCCAGGGTTATGCAGGCCAGGCAAGCCCTGGACCATGGACGCACCCGCCCAGCCCAGAATCCGATTTGATACTGATAAAACAAGAGCTGGACCCGGGCACACAATTGTAACCACAATGACTTGGGAGGCTGAGGCAGGAGGATCACAAGTTCAGAGCCAGCCTCAGTAACTTAGCAAGGTCCTGTGACTCAGGGAGGCTCTGTCTCAAAACGAAAAATAAAAAGGGCTGGGGTGTGTCTGAGTGGTTAAACACACCTTGGGTTCAATCCCTGGTACAAACAAAAACAAAACAAAACAAAAAGACAAACTGTGATTAAAAAAAAAAAGTTCAGATAGGGTCTCGGTGGATTCGGAGGCTGGTCTTGAACTTTGCACCAGTCATTTTCCAGGTTTGACTCTGCTGCAGACCTTCTTGGGACTTGAAGTGAAGGCTCTTTCCTGGGCTGGGCCTCAGTTTCCTCAGCTGTGACTGGGGAGGACGGTACTCAAGGCCATTTTACGGGGTTCTTAAGTTCCTTAAACGAGCGGCACCCAGGGGTGGCCGCCGCGTTGGGGTTGGAAGCGGCCTGTCAGTTACCTGGAGACCCGGGGCGTCTCCAGAACTCCAAATCAAGCCTCAGCTCCACAGGATCCACTGTCGGACCTGAGCAGAGTCCCAGGTGCCTCCCTGGGAGCCGGGAACGTGCTTGGCAGGGAGGAGGGAAGGGAGCTCAGGGCCACCAAGACAAGAAGAGCAAAGAACCGCGCGTTCCGAGCAGGGCTGTGCCGGGTACTGGGTCCCAGCTGATCTCCGTGAGAACGGGATCCAGATGGCTCCCTCGGGGCCTGCGGAGTTCAGGAGGGAAGAGCTGAGCGGAGCCGCGCTCCAGGCGGCCACTGGCCCGCTGCGCATGGACGCCGGGTCTCTGCGCTCGCTCGCCCACTTGGCTCGGGAGGAGCCGCCCCCGGGCATGGGGCGCCCCTGGCAGGCCCGGGCTTGCCGGTGGAGGGTCAGAGAAGACGCGTTTGTGCAACGTGTAACTCTAGACCCAGGCGGGTCTCTCCGCTGGCGGAGGGAGGGGAGCAGGAATCCTCGGCTCGGGAGCCTCCCACGCCCTTTTCCTTTAATCTCGGCTGCTTGTCACAGCGGCTGGGAGATAGGCCAGGGTGATGCTAATGTCCTGAGGAGGCATCAGCTGCTCACTTCAAAGGAACCGCATCTGACGCGAGGGACCACAGCCACCCTGCCCAGTCAGGTCCTGGTGTTCATTCAGACAGGCCAGCCAGCAGATGGGTGCTGCCGGGGCTCTTTGGGCTTCAGGCTGGTCTCCCAAGACGAGAGGTGACTGTCACGGGGCTCGGGGAAGAGCTCTTGTGTGGCACCGTGAGGCCTTGACTTCCATCTCCAGCACCCAAAGGAGCCATCAGACAACAAGATGCTAAGTGAAACAAGAAGAGGAAGTCATCAAAGAGAAGTGGGAGGGGAAATGGAAGCCAGCACTTATTGAGCTCCAACTATATACCCCAAGCCCCTGGAGGTAGGATTAATGATACCATTGACCGATAAGGAAATGTGGGTTAGAGCAGCCGAACATCTTGCTAGAGGGCCGCCCCATGTTGAGATAAGAAATCAGGGGCTGGCGTCTCCTGCTAGACCACTTCCCTCTGGCTGCTGGCATTTAAAGGAACTGATATCTGGTGCCTACTCTGTGCTTGTACTGGGTGCTCCTGACCTCTCTGACCCCGTTGGCATCTCCAGCTACTCTGGCCCTGGATCCAGCTGCCCCGTTTTCCTTCCCTTTGAACAAACCGACCCCTCTCGCCTCCGCAATGTTGTCTATTCCAGGAGACACTTTTCCTACCCAGTTTCTGCTAATCTTTCAGCTTTGCTCATCCAAGGAACCTCACTCGACCTCCAAGAAAGCGGTCTCTACTCCCACCTACATTCCACACCCTGAACTTATTATTTTTTCTACTGGTGATTGAACCCAGATGCATTACCACTGAGCCACATCCCCAGCCCTTTCAATTTTGATTTTGATTCAGCGTCTTGTTAAATGGCTGAGGCTGGCCTCAAACTTTTGCCATCCTCCTGACTCAGCCTCCAGAGTGGCTGGGATGACAGGCGTGTGCCCCCGGGGTCTGGCCACATGCTCTGTGCTTCTACATCGTGCAACGTGTCACCTCTTAAAAGCACAGCTTTTGAAATTCTTTGATTAAGGTCCCGTCACAGCACTAGATTGACCTTCCATGAAGGCAGAGGGCGCATCTGTGTGGTCCATGGCTGTGTCTGAGGAGGGATAGGGAAGTTCCTCGGAAGGGCCATCCAATGGGAAGGATCAACACGTGTGCAAGCACACACACACGCTCAAGGAGGAAGACCCGAGAGCCCAGAGACGTGGGTAGCCTCCCAAGTGCCCTAGAAAGCGCCCTCCCTGTGCCTCTGTCTCAGTCGCTCAGATTCCAGGCCAAGGTGAAGGGAAGATACTCTCCAGGCTGCGGCTCCCCAGCCAATATGTATTTTGTATGCCATGTGTTTATGTTTTTTCCTTTGAAGACGGCCTGGGAAAGGCTAAGAGTCGTGGAAGTAACAAACACATTGTCTTCTCTTCTCTTGCCAAAAGCAATCTTTAATCACCCTAGCAAGTAATGGCTCAGAATAGCATAATGGAAACAAAGTACTTAAAATACTTTCTTGGGTGGATAAACACAGCACAGGAAAAAAAAAAAAATCTCCTACGCCCAGCTCCGTCCTTTCTGCCGTATATACAGCGAGGAGATGGGGAAGGAAGGGAAGAAGCCCTTTCCTAACAAATAAGTCCTTGTGAGCCACCAGAACACGTGTGTTTGAAATGGTGGCCTGGTGGTCAGCCATCCTGAGGATGTCCTTCTGTTTTTCTGGCTACCCGCCCCCCACACACCTTTTTTTTTTTTTATGTTGCCTTCAAGTGACAGAAAGGAGGTGTGACGTGACCCCGCTGGTGGAAAAGGGTTCTCAAAGTCTCTGAGCAGGGTCTTGCTTTCTCGAGTATCTTTCAATGTGGGACAGAGGGGACAGGGGTGAGTGGCTTTGGGTGGTGACCCTCGTGCATCTGAATGCTCAGAAGAGAGAGCTCTTTGGTTAAAGACAAGGCTGGAAAGAAAACGGCAAAGCTTTGGGTTGTAGAAGTCACGAAGTAGCCTCTGAGGGCAACATCAAAATCGCCGTCTCCTCCAAGAAGCCTTCCTGGATTTCACCAGATGGACTCTGCATCTCTCCCATGAGACGGAGGAGACAAGAACCAGAGACTCCTTCAGTGTAAAGTCATGCTGTCTGGTTCAAGTTCCTTCTTCTGTCTGAATTTTATTTGGTACTGGGGATTGAACTCCAGGGGGCTCTCCCACTGAGCTACATCCCCAGCTTTTTAAAAAAAATTTTCTTTTGAGACCAGATGTAGCTAAGTTGCCCCGGCTGGTCTTGAACTTGCCACCCTCCTGCCTCAGTCTTCTGAGTTGAACTGGGAGCCACGGTGCCTTACAGATGGCTTCCCCTCTGCCCGGGGAAGAGGGTGCTTTCCCCTGGTAGCAGGTCTGGTGTGTGGAAGGGGCTCGGTGTCCGTGGGGTTCCAGCCGGAGTCCCCTCCCTTCCCAAACGCCCGTTCACTGACCATCTGTACCCGACGGCCCGGAGCCTCGCTGTGGTCTTTCAGCCACTGAACCTGATTGTCCGATATGAACTAGTTGATCACGAGAAAAGGAGCCTTTGGGCGCGCCTGTGAACGCTGCGCGCTGGACATTCATCTTCCCGGACGAGAAGGGCGAGCTGATCATTTTAAAAATTCTCTCAGGCCAGGTGCGGTGGGGCGCACCTCTCATTCCAGTGACCCGGGCGGGAGGCTGAGGCAGGAGGATCGCAAGTTCAAAGTCAGCCTCTGCAAGTTAGACCCTGTCTCAAAAACATAAGAAACAGAAACACAAACAAACAAAAACACAAGGGCTGGTACATCGCCCTGGGGTTCAATTCCTAGCACAACAAACAAACAAACAAACAAAGAACGCTGATCAAGTCTGGAAGCCCAGGAATGCCGATCAGGGGCCAGCGGGCCCTGGTGAGTGAACTTGAAGTCTGATGACTGAGAATCTGAGGCACTCACAGCGCCTGCGTCCTTGTGTCCCGTCGGGACATGTTGTGACCCACAGACACATTCATATCCTTCTAGACCCTCCTTGTCCTGCAGCGAGGTGGGAAGATTCTGGAATTTGGAGCCAAAAGAATAGGGTTGGACTTGCCCAGCCTTGATATGTGTTTTTGGATAAATCATTGAATCTTTCTAAATCATAAAATTTTCCTAAATCTTTTTCAGTTGTAAAAGGAGCCATAAACCAGGCACATGCCCTGTCAGCTTGGTGACTCGGGAGGCTGAGGCAGGAGGATGGTCGGTTCAAGGCTAGCCTCGGTAATTTAGTGAGACTGTCTCAAAAGAAGGCAAAGGACTGGGGTTGTAGCTCAGTGGTAGAGACCTCTGGGTTCAATCCCCAGAACCACAAAAGGGGGAAAAAGTAGCAGTAAGTTTGTTGTGAGGATTCATGAGATAATGGAGGTCCGCGGCTGAGCCTGTACCAGGCGCTTACCAAGGGCTCAGCGGAGATGAGCTCTTCCTGTGGACCCTGGCCTCATCCTGCTTACTCATGAATTTATGAGTATTTGCTGAGCGGTATTGTCTTTCAGATGCCATCCTCGATGCCGGCCTGCCACAGGGAACAAAGCAAAGCTCCTGCCTCATGTGGCAGATACTAAGTAAAAGAATGTTGTGTTCGTGGGCGAAACAAAACATGGCAGATAGATCAGACGAATGGAAGAGAGTGACCAGAGGAAAGACATCTACTGTCTGTTGTCAAGGAAGTGACTTTGGAGCAGAGATCTGAAGATATCAGGGAATGGGGCTTGTGAAGCTCTGGGGGCAGGGGGACATTGTTCTAGGCAGAGGAGACAGCATGTGCAAAGGCCCTGAGGTCAGAAGGTGCCAGTTTTGTCTGAAGAACTAGTAGGCTCTGTGGCTGAAAGTAGAGTGGTGGAGCCAGTTCAGTTACTTTTGAAAAGGCCACATTTAGATGACGGGAGATGAGGCCAGAGATTTGGGGCAGGGGTTCAGATGACTCGGAATCTGTGTACTGTTTTAAGAGCTTTGATTTTGCCTCTGAATAAAAGGGGAAGTTAAATAAGAACTGATAAGTCTCCCTTACCTGCCACCCTCCTAAAGATTTCATTTATAAAAAAAGTCAAGCCCATGAAGGTTGAAAATCTGTCTGGTGAGAACCCACGTGTCCACGCGTGGGCTCTACATGCAACGCTTTGCTGTATTTGCTTTATCACGTGTCTGCCTGTCTATTCATCGGTTCCTCTTATTGTTTTGGTGCATTTCAAGGTTACGAGTATCAGCGATCTCCTCCCAACACTGCAGCCTGCATATCGCTGAGGGCTTGTCTACATATCTTTCTTTCTTTCTTTCTTTTTTTTGGTACCAGGGACTGAACTCAGGGTCACTCGACCACTGAGCCACCTCCCCAGCCCTAGTTTGCATTTTATTTAGAGGCAGAATCTCACTGAGTTGCTTAGCGCCTCCCCATCGCTGAGGCTGGCTTTGAACTCCTGATCCTCCTGCCTCAGCCTCCTGAGCTGCTGAGCTGATAAGTCCATTTCTTTTTTAAGAGAAAATTTACACACAGTGAAATGCACGAATGTCAAGCCTGTCATTCCCTAAATATCGACCAGGGCACACACCTCTGCGTCCCACACGCTTATCAAGACGGATAACAGCCGGGGTGCGGTGCGCACGCCTATGATCCTAGTGGCTGGGAGTCTGAGACAGGATGATAGCAGGTTCAAGGTCACTCAAGGCAATTCAGTAAGACTGTCTCAAAAATAAAAATAAGAAGGGCTGGGGATGTGGCTCAGTGAGAGAGCATCCCTGGGTCCAACCCAGTACCAGGAAAACAAACAAAAAATGTCATCCACACCCCTTCTCTTGCCCCCAGGGGCCACTGTGGATTTTTCCTACTGTTTGTTTTGCCTATATAATTAATTAATTAATTAATTATTTTTGTTCCAGGGGATTGAACTCAGGGGTGCTTAACCACTGAGCCACATCCCCAGCCCTTTTTATTTTTTATTTAGAGACAGGGTCTCACTGAGTTGCTTAGCACCTTGCTAAGTTGCTGAGGCCGGCTTTGAACTCGCGATCCTCCTGCCTCAGCCTCCCGAGCCGCTGGGATGACTGATGTGCGCCAGTGCGCCCGGCTCTAATTAAACTTTTTTAAGAAATGGAATCTCGCACTCTGTAGTCTTTCAATGGGTTCCTGGTTGGTTGGGTGGTAGTCTAACATTTTTAAACGCCCCCTGAGCTTGGGGTGGAGAGCAGACTTGGATTGAATGTCACAGGCACCCGCCGTAGGGGCGAGGCCGCGGGGGCTGCTTTGACCACCTCCCTAAGCTCTTTACACACGTTATCTCAGCCATCTTCAGAACTTGGACAACTCCCTTCCCCTGGAGATAACCCAGCCTGTCTTAAGGAAAAAAACACAATTGTTTTGCTTTCCTTTCAAATTCAATGTGTTCCTCATTTTCGACCAACCTTCCCGGCTCCGCATTTGCGAGGAGGAACCTTGAACCCGACTCTATCAGCTCAGGGGTGCTCAGGCCGCTCCCAGTGGGAAATGCCAGCCGGGAGATTAAAAGCGCTAAGTAGCTTGTGATCCCGAGGACTGAGGTCAGGTGGGGCTCCATGGAAAGTTCTAATAATAACAGCCCATGGTTTTGAATGTGGACAGTCCAGATTTAAGATGGATTAACTTGCGATGATTTTTTTTTTTTTTTTTAACTTTACCCTGGTGCACGCTTTACACCCATTCAGTAGAAACCATTTAAAGTTTTGAGTGTTGATCTTGACCTGGGCTGACCATCAGTGGTCTGATCCTCTCTCCAGCCTGATTTCAGAGCTGGTCGGATCAAGCACTATGCACAACTAAAAAACAAAACATTTCAATAGGCCCTTGTGCTAGATAAGCTCGCGGTAGGGAGGCTTTTTAGAAGTTCATCCCTTGCTGCCGGGCGTGTTGGCGCCTGCCTGTAATCCCAGGGACTTGGGAGGCTGAGACAGGAGGATCTCAAGTTTGAGGCCAGCCTCAACAACTTAGTGAGGCCCTCATGAGACAGGTCTCAAAAACAGGAACCTAGATTTCTCTTTTTGTTTGTTTACGGTACTGGGGCTTGAACCCAGGGGCACTATACCGCTGAGCTGCATCCTCAGCCCTTTTTAATTTTTATTTTGAGACAGGTTGGCTGTTTTACCTGGATTTCTACAGCTTCCCAAGTGGTCAGCGGTCTCCACTCTAGTCCCAGTCACCCTGCAGCCTAAGTGGACTTCTGAGATGCAAATCGGATCACCTGTCTGTGCTGGAAGCCCTTCTGTGGCTCCCACGATTGTATACAGTAGGCTGTCAACCCTCCCCAGTCTTCCCAGCTCTGGCCTGCATCTCCTTCTCCAGGTTCAACTCTCACGAGAGCCTTAGGAATATTTCAAGTGTTCTTCAGCGATCTCTTCTTGGAGAATAATTCATCCGGATTCCTCTGACTGGCTCCCAGGGATTCTGCTCCTGAATGCACGTTGCTTTGGACTCTGCCAAGTTTTCGGTCTTGTCAAGGAGTGAGATTTAGGGGTGCTAATTACATCCCTGGACTTTTCCGTCTCTTGTCTCCTCGAGACCAGAGCCTTAGCCTGCCCAGGAGGTAGCCAGGAGAGTCAGAGCTGGAAGCAGGTGGGGGAGCCGCGCGAGGCGCGGACACGGAGGCGTTCCACCAATAAATCCAGCCGAGGAGCCCCTGAGGAGGCTGGTCTGCCATTACTGTGATTTCCCCGAAGTCAGTGGAAATTCCAGGAAGCAGCTCGCTGCTCAAAGCCGTCACGACTGGACTTCCAAGCTAGGGTCCTGAGGCCCAGAAAGTGCCCGAATAGAGCCCAGGAATAGCCGTGCCAACCCTCTCCCTCCCTGGCCATGAATTTCCTGGGCTCTTTGCCAACCATGTGGGTTGGACCACCTGTCACTCAGGACGTCCAGGGATGGCCTTCCTCTGCCTGCCCAGACTTGGCCACTTGGGAAGGGAGTAGAAACGGGAAGTGGGCTCTAAGTGGGGAGCCAGCACCCAGGATGGAACCCCAGGTTGGACCCTGATCCGTAGACATTAGGCTGCACCCTGGGGCCGGCGGGGGTGGCGGGGGCACAGGCCTGGAAGATCTGCATTGGACTTTCTGCCGCATGCAGTCTGAGGTGGGAGCCATAACTTTGCAAAAGGAGGTAGAAGAACCGGGGGAAATAGGAGCACATCGCACAAACAGCTCCGGAGACAAAATGCCTCAGAGGAAGAAAGAGAAAAAAACTGGGAGAAAGCAACCAGGACAGAGTTGACACTGTCACCCAGCAGAAACTCAGCTCGTTTGGTCTTCGCTGGGAGACGCAGCAGTTTTTGACAGATGTGCGACACATCTCAGCATCAGGCGGGAAGGAGATGTCTCCGCAGGAGCGGGGAAATTACAATTTCAATCATTTCTTTCCCCTTCAAGCCTGGCCTCTATTTTCCAGGACCCTGGCTTCTGGTTGCTCACAGTTAAATACAGATGGGACCACAGACGTGTCACGAGGGCCCCTGCTGGGGCAGCACTCTGTGCTGGCCTCTGTGTGTGTGTGTGTGTTTCAGCTCTGCAAGAAAAACAAGAACAAAGCCACAAATCCACGAGGAAGAGGGAGGACAGAGAAAGACAAGCAAGCCTCTCTGAAGGGAGGAGCTAGATTCAGGGCGTCTGGGGTACGCGCCGCGTGGCCCGGGTCAGCAAGCCCGCAGTGCAGGTGTGGATCCCCTGGGAGCTGTCGCTGACTTCTGCATTTACTATGCAGGCAAGCCTCGTGAGACGCCCATTGTCCAAGATCGGGAATGTGGTGGAGGCGGGCTCAGACCCAGGCAGCCAGCCGGGCTCCGAGCTGCGCCCTCCCAAACCAGCAGGACCTGGAGAAGCAGGGAGAGCAATACGCTTGTCCAAGGGCGCCCTGAGACGCCGTGAGCCCACGGAGGAAACGGGGCTGAGTAGGCGAAAACCACGGAGCCCTCTGCCCTTCCCCATGCTGCACCTGGCTTTTAATCTGTAACCTGAGTGGGGGACCATGTGGATCTCTCTCTCAGCCCTTGCTTTCTCATGCTCAGAAATTTTGATTAAACCACGTTAGTTTTTTTTTTAATATATTTTTTTTATGGTACTGGGGATTAAACCCAGGGGCGCTTTACCACTGAGCCACACCCCCAGCGCTTTTTAATATTGTATTTAGTCACAGGGTCTCACTGAGTTGCTTGGGGCCTCGCTCAGTGGCTGAGGCTGGCTTTGAACTCCCGATCCTCCTGCCTCAGCCTCCTGAGCGGCTGGGATGACAGGCGCGGGCCATGGCGCCCGGTTGATTTCACCGGCTGAAAGAAGTTTGGGAAAGAAACCCACCGATTTATGAATCTCGGATCTTGCGTTAGCTGTGAAGAAGCCACAGGATGCAACACGAGCTTCCCCCACTGCTACCAGCTTCCTGACTGACAGGAGAGGTGGCCGCAGAAACGTTCTGTCATGTAGGGGCTGCGCTTAGGTGTGTGAACCTCTCCGAACTTCATCTTTCTCATTAACAAAACGTGGATTTCCGTTGCAGAGTGCTCCAGGACTGGAGAAAAGAAGAAAAAATGTATTTGCCATGTCCCGAGTGTTAAGTATGCACCAGGCACTATGCATGACCCACCCGCCTCCAGAGGACATCTTACCACACACTTGGGGGGATACACACAGCATACAGCAGGGGCACAATAAAGGCACTGGGTGGAAGCAGGGCTCCCCTTGCTGCCCCACCGACCACCCCGGCTAGTCCAGGTGCTTGGCCCACATTCCTGAGCCTACAGGTGCGGGAGCCGAGAGCGGCAGGCGTCGGCTGGCCTTCCTATCTGTGCGCTCTGCATCTGCAGCTTCCACCAGCTGTAGATGGAAAATATTTGGAAAAAACTATTGTCTCTGTACTGAGCACACACAGCCGGTTTTCCTTGCCATTATTCCCCAAAGAATACAATGTTACAGCTATTTACATAGCATTGTCCTGGGCAGGAGGACACACACAGAGCACGCCATTTGATATGAGGGGCCTGAGCGCCCACCGATCGGTATCCTCGGGGTCCCTGGATACTCCGTGTCGAGTCTCTCTCTTCCTGTGAAGAGATCACGTGTGAATTCAAATGTAGAGAGGGAAATTTGAAATTTTGGTGTAGGGAAGTTTCTGGAATGTCTGAAACCGGTCAGCTGAGACGAGCCAGCTGAGAAAGCGGGCAGCCGGAGTGGAGCAGTGGTCAGCTGACGGACTTCATCCTGACTACAGGAGATTTTATTGTTTAAGTTGGCAGCTGTCTCTGGGTCCTTTCGTCCTTTTCTTTTTGTGGTACCTGGGATTGAACCCAGGGGTGCTTAACCCCTGAGCCACCTCCCAAGCCCTTTTTTGTATTTTATTTAGAGACAGGGTCTCCCTGAGTGGCTCAGAGCCTCCCTAAGGTGCTGAGGCTGGCTTTGAACTCGAGATCCTCCTGCCTCAGCCTCCAGAGCCAGGAAAGCAAGTGTTCTGCCTGCCGACTCTGTTTCCTTTGCTTTCACCACCCACCCTCTGGGGCGAAGGCCCAGGCCTCAGGAGGACAGGAACACATGGCAATCCAAGGATGTTCCTTGGTGGCATTTTGTGGCTCCGCTTCAAATGCTTATTTCCCCTGCTGGACCCTGGTTCCCCTCCGCCCAGAGGAGAAGAGCGGTGCCCTGTTGCTTCAGCTCAGGCTCCAAGGCCAGGCCCGGCGGGGCCCCTCCCAGCAGCGACCTTCTGGAATGCCCTTTCTGCAGAGGTGAGCAGTGGGCGGGGGCTGCAGAGCAGGCCCCAGGGCGCAGGGTCAGGTCCTGATAGCCCGAGATCAAAGGCGCCTGTCAGCGGTGTCAGCTGAGAAGCCGCCAAGACAAGCGGAGCGGGCAGCTTTATCTCGGCGCTGGCCCGGGAGCCGGGGCGGGAAAGCACCGCGGTTCCCGGAAGCTATTTCTGGAAGGGCAGGCGGGAGCCGCCGCGGGCGGGTCAGCTCGCAGCTCCTGGCTCCGGCTCCGCGCAGGCCCACCTGCCTCTGTGGGCTTTCCCTGCTCTTCCGTGCGTGCTTTTCCATTTCCATCGCCATGACACTCACACAGGAAGGTGCTTCTCTTCCCCGAGGCCTTTCCCATGGGTCTCAGCTTCCCTGTCCCCGTCCCAGGTCCACACAGGAGGGCTGAGCACCGCCCTTCTGACACCCCGGCCTCGCTGCTGTCTCCTCGCCCCTCTCCCGGGTTCTCACGGTCCTAGACACAGTGGGCTCACACACGCCTGCCCAGGTTAGTCCCCAAAACCCTGGAAGTTGAGTGTGGAGGAGCATCAGCCTGTAATCCCAGCTACTTCGGGAGGTTGAGGCAGGAGGATCACAAGTTTGAGGCCAGCCTCAGTCATTTAGCAAGATTCTCAGCAACTCAGCGGGACCCTGTCTGGGTCTTTTAAAATAAAATAATAAAATAATATTTTTAAAATAAAAAGGGCCGGGAACGGTGGCTCAGTGGGTTCAATCCCCAGTACCAAAAATAGAAGAAAAAAAAAATTACATGCCTTCCTGCCTTTACACGGCTACTGAGTGCTTCGGGCACATCCTACTTCTCTTTGGACCTTCCTTTCCGTCCCCCAGCTTGTAAAATGAAGGTGCTTTTCTTACTAGGGAAGTTCCTTCTCAAGGGAAGCCACACGTGGAAACCTAGGGGTGAAACGGGGGGCCGTGGGGGGCCCAGCGGGTGCGGAAACCAGGCGCCGGACCGATCTCTCTGACACCTGGAGGGAGGAGGGTCCTCCTCTGCCCCTGCCAGTGCCCGGTGGTCCCTCTGCGGCAGCTCGGGGCTGGCGGGGGCAGCGCCCGCGTCCTCCACCTTCACCTGGGTCCTGGGTCCCCCGTGTCTCTCCCCATCCCCCACGTCGCCTCCCCATGGTGCACGTCTGTTTCCGTATCTAGGTTTCTTTTCTCCTCTTCCTTTTTATTTCTATTTTATCCTTCAGTGCTGGGAATTGAATCCAGGGCGCTGTGCCACCGAGCTAGGCCCCAGCCTTTCTGATGTTATTTTGAGACAGGGTCTCCCTCAGTTGCCTCCAATTTGTGATCTTCCTGCTTCGGGCTCTCGGGGGACTGGGACTACAACTCTGGCCTTCCTGACCTCTTTTCTTAAGGACACTGGTCTTACAGAATGGGGGCCCACCCTGAAGGCCTCATTTTAACCTTAAGGACACTGTTTCCATATGAGTCACATCCTGAGATAATAGGGGTTAGGGCATTATTTAAATAAATAAATATATAATACACACACACACACACACACACACACACACGGCCCAGAATTCTTGCACAGGGCAAGAGTATCCATCTCTGAAATGTGTGTGTGTGTGTGTGTGTGTGTGTGTGTGTGTGTATACGTATTTTTTAAATTTATATTTGTGATTTAGTGAACACAATTCAACATGTAACATCTACCATGCCTCTTTCTAAATTCCTGACTCAAGCCAGGCACGGTGGTGCGTACCTGTAATCCCAGCAGTTTGGGAGGCTGAGGCAGGAGGATTGCAAATTCAAAGCCAGCCTTAGCAATTTAGCAAGGCCCTGAGCAATTTAGTGAGACCCTGTCTCAAAATAAAAAAAATTAAAAGGGCTGGGGCTAGGCACTGTGGCGCACGCCGGTGATCCCAGTGACTTGGGAGGCTGAGGCAGGAGGGTCTCAGGTTCAAAGCCAGCCTGGGAGGGATGGCTGGGTCGTGGCTCAGTGGTAGAGTGCTTGCCTGGCATGTGTGAGGCCCTGGGTTCCATCTGTAGCACCATGTGACAGTAAATAAATAAATAAATAAGTAAATAAAATAAAAAGATCGTCTGATGACTTAAAAAAAAATTAAAAAAAAAATCCAGCCTTGGCAAAAGTAAGGCACTAAGCAACTCAGCGAGACCCTGTTTCTAAATAAATACAGACTAGGGCTGAGGATGTGGCCTGGTGGTTCAATCCCTGGTTCTAAATAAAGAAAGAAAGAAAAAAAAAGAAATAAATTCCCGACTCTTAGAATTGGTGAATATAAATGGTGGTCGTGGGGTGCAGGGCGTAGCTTGGTGACAGAGCACATACTTAGTGGGTGCAAGACCCTGGGTTCAATTCCTAGCACCAAAATAAATAAATAGACAAAATAACAAGCAAATTAAAAATAAAATAGTTGTTCTGCCTCACCAGTTTTGGGGCGATTTGTTACGCAGCAGTGCTTCAACTGAAAGCCCGTGTGTGCTGGAACCAGGTCTCATTGGACTTGCTGAGCATGGTGGCACGTGCCTGTCACCCCAGCTCCTTGGGACCTGAGGCAGAAGGTTTGCATGTTTGAGGCCAGCCCAGGGAATTTCGTGAGGTCCTGTCTCAAAACACAAAACAAAACAGAACAACAACAACAATCTAACCGCCTTCCAGTCCAGCTTCTCCGCTGAACATCTGGGTTCTGCCTGCTCCTCAGCCTAGTTTCCTCATCAATGGGAAAACAGGGCTTGATTGACGGGACATCTCTAAAGTATCACAGGTCTTTGATGAAGTCTTTTCTCTCCATTCGCTCTTCCTCATTTCCTCCCTGCCACAATGCCACTGAGATTTTTTTGTTTTTTTAAATAAGTGCATATCTGAAGCCCCGGATCCCAGGAACCAGACCCTAATTCCGCGCCTCCTTGGAGGAGGGAACGCGTTCCTGGGGTGAGTTCCGGGTTGGGAGCTCCTTCTCCGCAGAGGTTTCCAAGACCATGAGTCCGAGCCAACCTTGGTTTCTCGTTCCCGGAGTGAACCGAGATCAGGCAGCCTCTTTGCAAAATAGCTTCGACATCAAACGCAGCTTCCCGCTGCACCCCAGAAGCGGAGTGTAAAGAAATCAAAACCATACCCGCCCGCGCCCCTGCCAGCACACACGTGGAATTGCATTACGGTGGAGTGAAGCGCTGCAGGGGACTGTGTTTGGGTCTTGGCTGAACCCAGAGTGCCCTTGGAGGAGACCGGGTCCTGGGCCAGCCCAGGAGGGGCCCGCTCTGCTCCTGCCTCTTCTGCCCTGGTTTACATATTGGTGTCCCCCACCCCGACCTTCATATGTTGAATTCCACCTCAGCGTGAAGGTCCTTCCAGGTGGGGTGATGGCGGACGACTAGGGTGCAGCCCTCGTGAAAGGGATTAGTGCCCTTTTAAAAGAGGAGACTCTTTGCCTGTCACCCCGAGGGGACACAGAGAAGCCTGCGCGTGGGAGGAGAGCCCGTAGGAGAGGTGGCCCCTGCAGCAACCTGACTTTGGACATCCCAGGCCGCAGAACCGGGAGAAAGAGACTCCTGCTGTTCATAAACCCCGAGACTTCCCAAACAGACTAAGCACCTCCATTCTGCATGTGGGGAGACCTGTGGGACTTGGGTGAGGGTATTTGGAATTGGAAACTCAGGGGGGGCGCAGGTGTATTTTTTTAAAGTGGGAAAATCCACATAACAGAAAATGTACGCTTTTAAGATTTTTTTTTTTTTTCCATCCTGGAGATGGACCCAGGGCTCCATGCATGTGAGCAAGCCCTTACCACTGAGCTACGCCCCCAGCCCCTTATTTCTCTGTCATAGGTTGGCGGGGACTCTGCTCCACGTGGTTACTCAGGGACTCAGCCTGACGGAAGCCTGCGTTTGATCCACTTGCTGAAGGCAGCTCTGGGCCTCCTCGGCCACCAGGGCTGCAGGAGAGACAGGTGGGAGAATCTGCCAGGGTTCTAGCCTCCCTCCAGCCGGAACTGACACATCCCTTCTCAAGTTCATGGGCTGGAACTTCTCACAGGGGCTCGGCCGACGGCCAGGAGCTGGGTGTCCGGGATCCCTTCCTGTGTCTGTCTCAACAGGTCGGCAGTGAGGCCGTGTTGGGACCGAGCAGGAATTCTGCCCTGGGGAGTGATTGTCCCCTGGATAACATTTGGCAATACGCAGAGACATTTTTGACGGTCACCACCGGAAGTACTGCAGGCATTGAATAGGAAGAGGCTGGGGGTGCCCTTAGCACCCTACCGTGCAAGAAGGTTCCAGCCCCGATGCTCAGTGTTGCTCAAGTTGAGAAAATTGGGGAAGTCAAGGCAGGACGTGGTGAGCCGGGCGTGGTGGCACTCACCTGCTGTCCCAGAGGCTCGGGAGGCAAATTTCCACCCCAGTATCTTCTTCTCATCCTCATTTTTAGTTGAAGATGGACACAATACCTTTATCTGCTTGGTTTATTTATTTGTACGCAGTGTGAGGCATGGAACCCAGAGACTGGCACGGGCCAGGCAGGTGCTCCACCCCTGAGCCACACCCCAGCCCCCCAACCTCATTTCTTCTGTAGCATTTCCAAGCACAGCTCTGAAGTGGGGGACGGTGGAATCAGTATGGTGGGAATTTGGGGGCAGATAAGAACCCTGTTACTCCTCTCGGGGACCTTCATTTCCCTGGCACGCTGGCAAAGGCCACCCAGGAGGCACGCGGCCCCGACACACCTGGGCATAAGCTCTGCGGGACCAGCTTTCTTGCTGGGTCACTGGGTTGAGAAGGAACAGAGGCGAGGATCCCATAGCCTGGTCACCCACGCCCCTGATTCCCCTGCCCGTTTATAGTTTTCTGCTCAGAAGCCTCCAGGGTGTCGGATGCTCCCCAGCAACGTCGGTTTCCTAATCCCAGAACCCGTGTGTGACTTTAGATGGTAGAAGGGACCCTTCGGATGTGACTCAGTTAAGGATCTTGAGGTGGGGAGATGATCTTCGATTATCCAGGTGGACCTGGCCTCTTCATGGGGGTCCCCGTGAGTCCAGGCAGGAAGCTCAGGATTAACAAGAGAGATTCGAGTAAGGAATGAGGGATGTGGGGCCATGGCTAAGGAATGTGGCAGCCTCCAGATAGTGGAAGAGGCTGCAAACCAAATTGGCCCCAGGAGTCTCCAGAAGAAACAATGGCTTGGCCAACCCATTGAGGACCTTTTAGCCTTCCCGCATTGTAAGATAATGCATTTGTGTGGTTTTAGGCCACTGCGTTGGTGCTAATTTGTTATAGCGGCTGTTGGAAACTAATACAGACCTGAATGCAGAGGAGAACCTGAGACTTATTGGGGAAGAACATTTCAGGCGGGAGCAATGGTAAGTGCCAAGGCCCTGAGGCACAAAGTAAGATAGGGTAGGAAAGTGTGGCAGCAAGGGTAACACTCAGGGCGCTCTGGGAACATAGGACCCCTGTGTATCTGAGGGTTGGTAACCATAGAGAACCTGTGGAGGAGAAAGTGCTCGTATTGTGCCTTCAAGGGCTGTGCATACGCCCAAGTCACCTGGGCTCACATCCTCCCTCTACCACTTAGGAGCTGCGTGACCTTGGGCGGGCCACCTTTGTCCGCCTGATCTCATTTTCTCTGAATCGCCTTTTTAAAAGCCCCCTGTTCCCCATGATGAGCGGAATCTCCACTTCCTGATCTGTTAGGAAGGGCTGGCTATTGAAGCCAAGGCTCTGTGGCGAGTCAGCCTGTGTAAGGCGCCGGATCCGAGCTGCGTGTGACTGTAGCGGGGGTTCCCGCGGTGCTGTGACATTATCCCCTGTGGCTTTGAAACTCACAGGTTTTTCCTTTTCCCAGCCTCTTCTCCTGATCTTCTTTCCCCTAACCTTTCCCCTGATCTGCTCTCATCTTGCCCCTCACCTTCTCCTCCCTGTTCTTCCTGATCTCTCCTCCCTAATCTCATTTTCTCTAAATCACCTTTTGAAAAGCCCCCTGTTTCCCGTGATGAGCAGAATCACAGGCTCTGGGACCAGAGTCCCCTGGGTTGCTCTTTGCTAGCAAAACAGTAGAACATTTACCTTTTCCTCAAGACCTTGTCTGCGTCATTGGATTGGCGCCGAGGACGAGGACCCAGCTTTGGGAGACACGATGAGGAGGAGATGCTGATTTTGTGTCAGGGTTTCAAAGAGCGGGAAAGGCGTTTAGGGCTCAGGAGCAAGGGAGAAGGCCCGGGCTGTGCAAGGCGCTGCGCACTTTGATGCATCTTCTGGCCCGTGATTGAAGGTAGCCTCACCCCTCCGTTATCCTCCCTTCTCTGCCTCCTTCTCCTGCGGGGCTCAGAGAGTCCAGGGCTGCCCGGTCACCCCTGCCCTAGAGGAGAGGTTTCCAGCCAGGCGGTGACTGAGAGCGGCTCTTGGCCACCTGTGATGCGTGGAATGGCTCAGTGGGACACAGCCCGGCTGGTGAGGGAGGCTGCAGGAGCTCATGGCCCTCCTCACCTGGAGGCCGGTTGGACCTGGGGAGGGCCTGTCAACTGTATGCAAATGTATTTGCCTGAGTTCATCTGCGGCCCCTTCCATGGTTCAGGTTTCTCTAGGCAAATGCTGTGCATCTGTACTCAGATTCTTTACGGGTTATGGAAATGCGTGTTTTAAATGGACCCAGGGGTAGGCAGATGAGTCGGGCCCCGTTTGTTGGAGTCTCGGGTCTTTCTGTCCAAGAACAAAAGCGAGGCTGCACGCGGGCATCCCAGAGGTTGGCTGCGTCCTCGACAACCTGGATACTCAAAGTGTGGTCCTCAGACCAGCGGCATTGACCCCCAGGGAGCTCCGGGGGAATGCAGAGTCTTGGATCCCCCTAGATCTCCCTAAGGTCACTTCCAGGGACCTCACTTGGAGAAGCACCGGACTCAAGGAGCATTTGGAAATGGATGGAGCCTTCTGGAGAGCCAAGGCTAATCCATGGGGAAGTGGGGGTTGGGTAGGACCCTGAGGCTGGGTGGGCCTGGGTGAGAAGCAGAGCTGCCCTCCATTAGCCATGCCTGCCACGGGGAGCTCGGGGGCATTTGCTCTCTAGGACTTTCTGGTGCTGCTTTCTGGTTCCTTTATGCACACAGAAGCCACGAGGAATCGGCCTTCCGGTTCCTAAGGACAGAGGGGACTAGGTAAGGAAGGCTCAGTGTATCTGAGCTCAGGGAGACCAGAGTTTGAGAAGCCTCAGGAGAGCAGCGTTAGGGTAACTCCCTCTTGTCTCTGAAACAGGCTCCCGGAGGGCTGGGATCCGCCCAAGTACATAACTTCTGTTTGGCTTCCCTCGGCTGCAGCTCAGATCTCATCCGAGAAAGTTCCTCAGGCTATGAAATGTGGCAGTCCAGGAGGGGAGAAGATCGGTAGAAACTAGAAAGGAAGTTTCTAGAACCCCAGTGTGGGCCGATCCTTTAAAGCCTGAGGCCTTCCAGGAGCAGAGAGCTGGGTAAAAAAAAAATAATGATAATAAAATAAAATTAAAAAATGGGAGGGACTTCGGGGGTGGGGGTGATGGAAGATAAGAAATTCCGATTCCAATCTCCTTATGTCCCCGCCTCTTCGGCCGGCGGTGTATACACTGTATGCAAATGTGTTTACTTTATATTTTATTTCAGTCGGAGTCAGTCAGCTGTCAGGAGCTATATCAACATGTCAGTCTGGTTGAACAAACAAGCGTTTTGGGTGGAAATCGTTCAGATAAACAGACACAATGTTATGACATATCCAAGTCCCCAAACCTGGAGGGGGTGGAGAGGGTGGGGAAGGGAGGGGCCCCGAAACCACAGGAAGCAGATCCATTGCCCTGTGCAGCCCGGTGGGGTCCGGTGGGGTCCGCAGAAGGCAAGAGGCTTTTTGTTACTTGTGCGGTGGCGGGGGGATGGGGTTCCCCTCCTCTGGGGCCTTCTCCGTGGCCTTTGGTGTCCCCGCTGGTTCTGTAGGAAGAAATCAGGAAGGAAAAGAAAAAAAAAACCCACCCGGATTAACTTAATTAGCGACTGGGAAACAGTTGCTAAGACTGACAGGCTGTTCTAAATTTGCCCTCCTTTCTGCCCCTCCACTTGGGTCCTTGACCAACAGTCATTAAAGAAGGTACAAGAAAATGTGTGTGGTCAGGGAGAGAACCGAGGTCAGCATTAGTTGACTCTCCTCCATGACATATAGTCCAAATGTAACTTTTATTTAATTTTTGGTTTTGGGGATTGAACCCAGAGGCACTTTACCCCTGAGCTCCATCCCCAGCCCTATTTTTATTTATTTATTTTTTAAATCTTGAGAAAGGGTCTTGCTAAATGACTGAGGCTGGCCTCAAACTTGTGATCCTCCTGCCTCGGCCTCCGGAGTCTCTGGGATTATAGGTGTATGCTGCTGCACCTGGTTTAAAGGTAATTTTAGAGTAAGCAATAATGTTACCTGGTTCAGTATCAAAAGGATGCAAATGTGTTTGGAAAACTTTCTTCCCTTTTCTAGTCCATTCACTTTTCTATCCCTTGCCCCACCACACACACACACACACACACACACACACAATTATATTTTGTTGGGCGATTTCTTTTAGTTTCCAAGCTCTAGTTTGATGGGTTATGTTTCAAAGAGTATTCACATTTTCCTTCAAAGAAATCCCTGGCTGGGCATGGTGGTACGTGCCTATCATCCCAGCAACTTAGGAGGCTGAGGGAGGAGGATTGCAAGTTTGAGGCCAGCCTCCGCTATCTTACAAGGTCATAAGCAATTTAGTGAGACTCTGTCTCAAAGTTAAAAATAAAATAAAAAGGTTGGCAGGGGTAGCTCAGTGGTAAAGTGCCCCTGGGGTCAATCCCAGTACAAAAAAAAAAAGAAAAAATGTCGCTGCTAGTACCCACTAGTATGTATTGAGGGCATTCCCAACCAGAACCGTGCTGGGTAGTTGGTATGGTTGGAGTTATTCATTCCAGCTTGAAGGGACGTAGCCTGGGGCCCAGAGAGGTGATGAAGCTCACCCATGGTCACACAGCTGGTAAGCAACAGTCTGGCCTCAACCTAGCTCTGTCTGGCTCCAAAACCCGCCTTTATTCGGCTAACCCTGGGCTCCTGGGGGAACTCAGGGGAGGATGTGTCAGGATAACTCGGCAGCCTCCAGGAACTGGTCGCCTCCAGGAACTGGTCGCAGGCGCTGCTGGCTGAACTTGTCCACCCCCGTCATGAATCTACCCAGAAAAGGAACCACGTGCCTCTCCAAATGTGGGACTCGGCAGCTGTCTTGGGGGTGTGCTCGCTCACAAGATGTTGGCAAGTCCCCGCCGCCCAAAAATGTCTCCCCCTGCCACCTGTCACAGGGCCTCAGATTCCACCATCGGAGAGGTATGCCCCTGGGTTTCAATGAAGGACTTTTGGGGGGCCCCGTTTAAATGTAGACACTTTGAGGTGACATCTACATCCTTCCCAAAGCCCAGCGGGGCCCTGGCTGGGCCCTGGAGGGTGGTTGTCACAGCACAGGTGTCCCGGGAGGTAGGGGGGAACCCGGCGGGTGGAGGGGGCTCCCGGGGACAGGGGCGGGCCCGAGGTGACCGGGCCCAAGGGTGCTGATCCACAGCCGTGTGGAGTAGGTCCTCCGAATTTCCCAGGGAAGGGCCTTGGCTAGTCCCACCTGCCTGGTGGCCAGTTGCCTGTGGTGTGTTTTAGGCCAGAGCGCTAAATAGCCATGCCAGGAGCCGGGGAAGCCCAGAGCGTGTCCTGGGGTCACAGAATGTCACAGCTGTCAGTCAGCCAGCCCTGAACTTCAGCTGGTCACGTTCCTCAACTCCTTTTTCCATGATCACACCACCTGGAGGCCCATTCGCTTAGGATTTTCCTGTAAATGGACTCACGTAAGACTAAATAAACGTCTATTTTAAGGGGTGCATGCGTGAGTTTTCCCTCACCAAGGAAAGATAAGCACGGATCCCTTTGGCTTTTGAGTGACCAGTGCAAGAATTATTTGGGGGGAAGAAACAAGAATGAAAGAAAAAACTTTAAAAGGATGACAGTTATGTTCATACCCTCGGGTCTTTATTACTGAAATCTGGATCTGCTCATTGCATTTTTTTCTAGTGCGTTTTAAAATAGAATAACTACTAGAATAGAAATGAGTGTTCACCCAGGTACTATCATAAGTCAGAATAGGGATCAAGTCTTGCTGAGGCCTCTGATTTTGTCTACGGGGGGACATGAGTTCAGAAGGAGGGAGGTGTGCAGGGGACACATCTGGTCGGAAGTAGAATAGGACCTGAGAAGTGTCATGGAGAGGGGTCAAAAGAACAAAGGAGCTGGAAATAGTGATACACACCCGTAATTCCAGCTACTCAGGAGGCTGAGGCAGGAGGATCTCAAGTCTGAGGCCTGTCTGGTCAACTTAGTCAGAACCTGTCTCGAAATAAAGTAAAAAGGGCTGCAGTTCAGCTCTGTGGTAGAGCATTTGCCTGGCACGTGTGAGGCCCTGAGTTTAATCCCCAGCACTGCAAACAAACAAACAAACAAACAAACGATCACTCCTGGACAGGAAGTCCAGGGAACCCGGAGACCCCAGCTCTAGCTCCAGATCTATAAATGGAGGTCACTTCTGTTTCCTGTCCAGGAAACAGCTCTTCATTTTTCTGACCATGAAAGAAAAGAAAGCTGTTACTTTGAGGTCTTCACTTAGGGGTCTAGGAAGATCGAGAGATGGATTTGAAATAGTGGAATGTTTTCTTTCCTGCCAGTGAGAATCATTCAACATAAAACTCGGCCTTTTAGAGCACGTGGCTCAGTGGCACTTAGACACTCGCAGTGTTGTGTGGACATAGCACGCTGTGTTCATTCCTTGGGCTTCTGATGAACATCTGAGCTGTTTCCGCTTTGCGGGTACCGCACATGGTGCTGTGATGGACATTTGTGGCCACGTTACCTGGCATGTGTGTGTGTGTGGGGGGGGTGCTGGGACTGAACCCAGGGCCTCCCCAGGTATGCCAGGCAAGCACCCCACCCCTGAGCTAGCTCCCCAGCCCCTGGATGTGTTCCTATTTCTCTGGGTGGGTCCCCAGGCTGGAATCACTAGACCCCATGCTCACTGTGCGTCGAACTCCTTGAGGCCTGTGTGTGCCGGGATGCGGGTGCAGTTAAGGTGTCCCCAGATTTTCATCAGACGCTCAAGAAGGGCTGAAGAAATGCCCTCTGAGGTCTCTCCTGGGTTGAGGGTCCTCGGTTTCCCCGGCTCAGCTGCCCCACGTGGAGAAGGCCTGGTCTACCAGGCTTCGGCCAAGAAGTGAGCTGGGCCGGGTGGAGGTGGGAGAGCCGGGGTCAGGCGAGGCTCCGGGTGAAAGCTACCCGGCTGGCTGGATCTCGGAGGCTGCTGTAGGCGGTGGGCCGGGGAGGGAAGGATGTTCCTGGGCGAGGACACAGCGCTCCCCAGTCCCCTTGGCAGGGACGAGCCAGCTAGAGCCGCCTTTCCTTCCTCTGGCTTTGCACAGGCCCTGGAAGCACGGTCCCCGGACCCACCCCCTCATCAGAGAGCAGATGCGGGCCATTACTCTGATTGCTGCTGAAAACGGTGGCCGGGGCCCAGGGCACGTCTGCGGATCACGTAGGGCCCCGGGGAAGCGAGGCCCTTGCGGAGGGTCAGCCCCCGCGCACCCCAGAGGCAGGTGTTGTGCAAGCTTCCCACACAGGCCTGCCAGAACCGTCCTGGGGCCCCGCGGCGCGCACGCAGCGGTGCTATTTCATCCCCGGGCCTCTCTCCAGGAGCAGCTGGCAGGGGCACCGGGGGCATCTGCGGGTGGCCAACGGATGGGGCCGTCCTGCAGCCCTCGGTCTCCATGGTTCTCCCACTGCGGCTGCTTGTGGATTTTCCGGGCACCTCCTGGGTGGAGGACAGGCGGGATCTGGTTTCATGGCGCATTCAAAGGCGCAGAGCAGGGCCGAGCCGCCGCATTCCTGGGCCGGGGAACAGGCATGTCGTTAACGTGTTATTTATGGCGCCCTCCTGACTCTGGGCTCCTATTAGGCCTCTGGGTGGGGCAACGTGCCCTCGCCAATCAATCAGCCACCCAACCCAAAGGGCGCACGAAGCATGTCAGTCTGCGGGTATCACGTTCTCCTGGGGGTACAGCTTGGCTCTAGAATTTGGGCTACCGGGCTATTCCTGGGCGTGCTGTGCATGAGAGCATAGAATGAACCTAGAGAAAATGTGCGGACAGTCCTTCCCGATGTAATAACTAAAATGAGTGGGGCGGGGCTTTGAAAGCCCCAGGACTCAAGGAAAGCATAAGGCAGGAGCCACACTTAAAACCTTCATCGGTGACACACAAAACATCGGAAGGTAATGGAAATGATAGAATTTTATACCCCATAAATGGTTAAGACCTATGCAAATACTTTAGTAAGCATGGGGCATGCGTTTGATCCACTGGGGAGGCTGGGACAGGAGGATCGAAAGTTTGAGGCCAGCCTCAGGAACTTAGGCCCTAAGCAACTTAGCAAGATCCTGTCTCAAAATAAAAAAATAAAATTAAAAGGGCAGGGGATGTGGCTCAGCGGCAAAGCAACTCTGGTTTCAGTCCCCGGTGCTAAAAACAAATACAAAAACAAACAAGAACCCAAAGGGCACTTTGTTTTAGGAAGTCCTGGGTTGGCTCACGGAGGTGATGCCAGAGGAGCTGCCTGTGAGTTCTTGCAGACAGTGGTCACCTGCATTCAAACGGTGGTCTGTCGCACCAGGTGTGGAGGAGGGTGGCTCCCGGGAGGCGTGGCCAGCGGCGGCAGCTGGGAGATGCCCAGGTGTTTGCTTTGCGTACCTGGTGCTGCTACTCAGCGGGGTGCAGCTTCCTGCTCCTGGGCAGCAGCGGCAGAAGCAAACACGGAACTCAATCATGCTCAAGTGGGTCCCTCAGGGATCAATCCCAGTGGCACGAAATTCATGTTTTCAAAACAAGCGCCGTAGCAGAACTGACAGCGCATGCGCGGACGTGCCACCCGCGAGCCCAGACATAGGGACACACGCACCGAAGGCACGCGGCGTCTTTTTTGCGTGAGTCGATCCACACTGTAGGTACAAGTCTGCCACCCATTTTATTTGATTTTGTTTTGTTTTGTTGCTTACCACATTCCTAGCAGACCTTTCCATAGGGGTAACAGAGCTCTATGGCGTTTTCTGGGCTGTCTAGCACTCCATCCAAGGAACACCCCTCATTTGGTAGCTGTTCCCCAATGGACGTTTCAAGTTGTTCCTTAGTACAGACAGCTCCCCATCCTGTCTCCCGGTGAGGACAGGCGGAACTCTCTCTAGACACACATGGAAAAGAGGACTCGCTGGGTCCCAAGGACATGTCCACTTTTCCTTTGAGAGGGAGTCTCTTATGAGTTGTAGTGTGTTCACATTTTAACCATTTATTTGACTTCATTTTCTAGAGCAGTTTTAGGCCTACAGCAAAATCCGTATGAACCGCCCTCAAGTGCACCGTGGGCTGGGTCAGGGGGACCACATCGCTGTGCGGAAGTCACCCCTGTCCAGTTCCACGACATTTTTCGTTTTTTCCATCCAGGGGATTGGTCCCAGGGGCCCTCTGCCCCGAGCCACATCCTCCGCCTTCCTATTTTTTTTTTCCTTTTCTTTCTTTCTTTTTTTTTTTTTTTTTGCGGTGCTGGGGATCTAACCCAGGGCCTTGTGCTTGCAAGGCAAGCACTCTGCCGACTGAGCTATCTCCCCAGACCCCTAATTTTTTCTTTCGAGACGGGGTCTGGCGAAGTCGCCCAGGCTGGCCTGGAGGCCGTGACCCTCCTGCTCAGCCTCCCAGGTAGCTGGGATCACAGGCCCGCGCCACTGCACCTGGCTGGGCATCCTGGTGTTCTTAGTAAGCAGCTGTTACTGCGGGGGACCGACCCGTGGTGCTCTGCTCTGGTTTATCTGCAGTTCCCATGGTTGGGGGTGTCGCATGGAAATGCAAGGGGGGTGGCCTGCTGGGACCCTGAGCTGAGGAGCAGTGGAGAGTCCGGAAGCTTCTCAGAGGATGACTTGCACCCACACGACGCGCACAGCTCCTCTTTTAGCTGGTTCCCGGGCCCCTCTCTGCTTACCCACTCCCTGCTCCGGGGCTCGGGCCAGGCCTTGGGGCTCATGAGAGTGACCCATTTCTAGCCTTGGTCGGTGCCAGCCTGCCCGCTGGGCCCGCCAGTTTCAATGTGCATGGTAGCAAATGGATTGAGGTCACGGAGCAGATGGCGGTAACTTGCAGTTGAGATCTGCCAGGCTGCGCTGGACCCAGTGACCCGGAGGTAAAGCGTGTGCGTGGCCCATGGTCCCATGTGGCCTGCGACTCTGGGATCTCGCCCCTCTCCAGCGCCTGTGCGGGCTGCACCCCTGGGGGGGGCGTGTAGCCTGTCCTCTGCTGCCTCGGGGGCTCTCGCAGGCGGCCCGCAGGTCCCTGCCCCGCCCTTTTGCAGAGATCCCCAAGCAGCTCGGTCTCGTCAGCTCATTAATCCGACACCGCTCGTGGGGACTATCATTAATGCCATTTTATAGATGAGAGGAAGAGCCGGGAGGAGCCTGGCCCAGGCACTCGTAACACCTGTGGGTCACAAGGAAGTGAGGTGACCTTGTTTAAACACACAGTGACTGGATGGGGACCCAGACACTGGGAGCTGGAGGATTAAAGTCAAACGTGCTGCTCTTTTTTGGGGGACGGGGTACTGGGGATGGAACAAAGAGGTGCTTCACGAACACTGAGCTACACTCCCAGGCTTTTGTCTTTTATTTTAAAACAGGGTCTCACTAAGCTGCCTAGAGCCTTTCTAAATTGCTGAGGCTGGCCTCGGACTTGCCATCCTCCTGTCTCAGCCTCCGGAGCCCCTGGGATTACAGGCGTGGGTCATCGGCAAAAATGCTTCTCCTACAACCTCCTCCAAGATATAGAAACATTTGCTCATCTCATAAGGTCACAGCACTGCACCTTTTAAATTTGGGTCACAGAACTCTTGGTGAATCTGAAAGAAGCTCAGGTTCTTCTGCACATAGATACACACAGAAGTCTAACCCCTGACTTCTCTCCAGGCTCAGTTGCACCATCAGACCTGTTACAGGTACTCAGTGACCATTTACTGAATCAATTAATGAACCGCTAAAACCCTGGCTGAGGCCTCATTTGTCACAACTCTGGAAAGCAGTGTGGCGATTACTCAAAAAACTAGGAATGGAACCACCCCATGACCCAGCTATCCCACTCCTCGGAATATATCCAAAGGAGTTAATCAGCATGCTACAGCGACACAGCCACATCAATGTTTATAGCAGCACAATTCACAACAGCTAAACTATAGAGCCAACTTAGGTGCCCTTCAGCAGATGAATGGATAAAGAAAATGTGGTACATATACACATTGGAATAGTACTCAGCCATAAAGAAGAATGACTTAATGACTTTTGCCTGTAAATGGATGGAACTGGAGACTATCATGCTTTGTGAAAAGAGCCAGTCCCCAAAAGTCAAAGGTCAAATGTTTTCTCTGATGTGCGGAAGCTGATCCACAATAAAGGGGAGGATTAAACAAAAGAATAGAAGAAAGATCAGTGGAGTAGACCAGGGGAATGAAGGGAAGGGTGGAGGGATGGAACAGGGAAAGACCATGGAATGAATCTGACCCAACTTTCTTATGTACATATATGAATATACCACAGTGAATCTCACCATCATCTATATCCACAAGATAATAATAATAATAATAATGAAATAAGTAAATAGCAGAGAAATCAGTAGAGGGAGGAAAATGAGGAGTAAAGAGGGGCGGGAAAGGGGAAGTACTGGGGACTGAATTAGAACAAATTATATTCCACGCCTTTATAATTATGGCAAAATGAATCCTATTGTCATGTATAACTAAAAAGAACCGATAAAAAAAAAAAAAAAGAAATGAGAAGAGAAAGTGAATCATTTTCTCATGCTCTTAACTGTAAGGAAGTCGGTTGTTTCCCTTCTACAGATGGGGAACCCCAGCTAGGAGACTTCAGATCGGGGAGGTTGCATCTGAAAGCCCAGGTAGGCGTGGCTCTTACTGTGGAATGTCCCCATAGACCTGGCAGCCCTGGGACAAGTGGCCAGTGTAGTTGAGAAGAGTCACAGCTGGAAGAAAACCCACAGTGTTTCCCGAATCTCTGCCAAGACTCAGCTTCTTTCCACCCGTCAGACGGTCTTACAGTGCTGTCCCTCCGAGGGTTGGTAAAATCCCACCCTGTGGTGGCCCCGAGAAAGATGCACGTTTCTCCAGCTGACAGAATCCAGAAGGTTCTTGTAGCCACAAAGGAGCCGATCCCCTCGGCGGGAGCAGGGGCAGCCAGGAAGAGATGAGGGCCAGATTCCTGAGCGGTGGTTTTTCTTTTCTTTCTTGAGCTCAGTGGCGGCCTGATAATCTGGGGCACTGGGATATTCGGGGTGATGGGAACAGGGTCAGAGGCCTGGGGAGAGCTGGGGTTGAATCCTGCCTCCGTAGAAGCTGCGGCCGTCGCTTAACCATCCCGGGGGTCTCGCTTCTTGACCCGTGAGCTCCGCACTGCAGCCGGCGTGTGGGGCATGCTTGGTACGTGGCAGTGGCTGAAGCCCTGGTGCGGGGGGCTCTGGCGGCGCGCAGCGGGGACGTTTGCACTTGGGGCTCACCATGGGATCTTCTGCAGGGTGCAGCGCAGGTGCTTTTACAAGCCGTGTTCTAGTGAGGGCCTGGCGAGCTGGTCCCCGGAGGGCTAATGACCGTGTGGGTGACTCATGACTTGCCTTCCAAGTGCCACTTTCATGTAGAGGGATCCCCAGGCCTTCTCCAGCCGCTGGCTCCGCCTCCGCCCTGGTGGCACTAATTCCTTCATAAATGACCTTTCATCCTGGCAACAGGCAGAGCTTCGTAATTACAGTCCCGGCCCTCACTCCACCCAGCCCGCGGTTGGTTTATCAGCCACCTTATTAACCTTGATATTTTCTGCCCTAGAGGAAGATCTGCGGCATCAAAGGAGCCAAGGGACCGGCCCTGGGCTCTGTCACAAGCGGAACTCGAGTCTAGTGCCCAAGTCAGCTCTTCTGAGGCCCAGCCCCTCTGTGGTGAGGTGCCCCGGGGGTCTCTGGGGACGTGTTTGGACAGCCAGACTGTGCTTGCGTGATTGCTGAGGTCTTCGTTTTGTTCTTTGAAATGGAAGCACCCCGTTTCCCTGCTCACCCGTGGATGGGTCTCCTTCCCCTCTGAGGCGGGGAGCCTCGTTGCTCCTGTCCACGTCCGTCTCTCTGGAACGGCGACCAGCACACAGCACACGAGTCCCTGGATTCAGGAATGAGTAAATGTAATGTAGGTTCTGCTGCCAGCTGACCCACCAACTGTGGGAAAGCTTAGAGGAGGAGACAGCAGGTCAGAGAGACCTTGAGCAACGTGGAGATCTCCCAGCGCAGCCGGGAGTGTGCGTTCTGGGCAGAGCCACAGGCGGAAGGGAGATCTGAAAGGAGATGGAGACCAACAGACGCCCCCCTCTGATCAGATGAGAGAGGCTCCCCGGCTGGGCAGCGGGTGTGGGCGGCCATCTCTACCAGGTCCCTGTCCTCCAGTAAGGAGGCTGCCTTTGCCCTGAGGTGATGTGGCATGGCAGAGTCACGCTTGAACCCCAGCAAGGCCTTTGGGCCAGGACTGGTGTCATGGCCTGGGCCCTGCACAGTGTTCAGGGGTCAGAGGCTGAGGCTGTGAGCTCCGGCCATGACGTTGGGAATGTTTGATGGCAGGGGACAGAGATGGACTTCTCCAATGACGCAGCTGGAGCCAGGTTTCAGGAGGCTGATCAAGCCACCCAAGTGGAGGTCCACACTTTCCTCCAGTGCTCAGCCATTTCTATACGCATGAAAAGATGGCTGGACACTTTCCCAACTTCCACTGTTTCTAAATGTATGATTTTTTGTGATTTCTCAGGCACTTCATCCATAAGCACCTAAGGATGATTAAAAGCTGTCTTTGCCTCTTAGTTTTTGGAGCTGAGCTCCAGTCACTTAGTAATGGCCTCCTTACCGTGAAGCATGTTGGGAAGAGATGGGATTCCTGATTTTGTCCCTGTCTTTGCTGGATGTATGAGCTTAGATAGGTTCCTGTTTCCTCTCTTGGTCTCAATTTCTCCACCTATAATATGGGTGAATGGATTATCATTAGTTTTTCTAAAGCATAGGCTTATTCTGACTGATACTCCATTTAAAAAATGAGAAGGGAGGCAGGTCTAATATTTTGGGGAAGTGGGGCATCTTTTATGTTCTTATTGAAGAGGGACAAAAATCAACTGTGCGTTAAAGGCTCTGAAGAAGTCTTGTAGTGAAGAGCCCGTGTTTAATTTTTGTTAAGTGGCTATTGTTCCAAAGTGGGATGGATAGAACTCAGTGTCGACACAGCTCTGGAACTTAACAGGACTGTGCGTGTGTGGATTTTTTCTTCCATACTGGGGATCCAACCCAGGTGGGCTTTGCCAGTGAGCGGCATCCCCAGCCCTGTTTATTTATTTAGTTTTTATTGTGAGACAGGGTCCTGCTAAGTTGCTGAGACTGACCTTAAGCTTGGGATTATCTTGCCCTAGCCTCCTGAGTCACTCCGATTACAAGCATGTGCCACCATGCCCGGCTGGTTTTATTTGATCTTTAATGGCCAATTCTTGTGCTTTTCTTGCATCCGTAAGAGAGCTCACCAAGAGAAGGAACCAGTCTTATAATACCGTCGTATCTTCCTCAAAAGGCTATTTGTTCCCAAAGCTATTAATACGCTTACCTTTGGTGGCCTTGTATTTCTTTGTGTGTGTGTGCGCGTGTGTGTGTGTCCTTTTTCTTTTCTATTCAACATCTAAATATCTTCCTTATGTGAGGGAAATTGCAAAACAGGAGCCAGGTATTCCCTCACCTCTTATAAGCCAGGAAGCGGGCTCATACTCTCTTTCCAATCTCTGGAAGCTAGGATATGCCATGGGATTACTACAGGGCCAAGTATATGTACTTGACCCAGAGATGCTGATCATTTGAGTGACATTGAAGCCACTTAGCATTTATTTCAGGAGCAGTGGGCAGTGGTGATGGGAACTGGGGCCCTGACCCGGGCCAGTGCTGTGTTCATGCCCTGTTTCAGTTACCTAACTTCCCTCACTTCTTGTCTGCTATCCTTCTTGGTGGTTCTGTGAGCCACCAGGTATCCAGATATTTATTTTTTGCCTCAGTTAGGGTTGGTTGGATGCAACCAAGGATCCTGACTGCTCCATCAAAACCAATCAACCATCCACTCATCCATCTACCCACCCATGCATCCATCCATCCATCCACCCACCCACCCACCCATCTATCCATCCATCCATCCACCCATGTGTCTATCCATCCATCCGTCCATCCATCCATCATCTATGCATCCTTCCATCCACCCACCCACCCATCTATCCATGCACACATCCATCCATCCAGAACATCTATCCATTTAAACACCCATTTATTCTTTCATCTATAATTCATCCATCCATTCCTCCAACATCAAAGGCATTGAGCTCATAACTGGGCATATACAAAGGAGAAAAAAATCAACAGAAGCAGGAAACAGCAAGAAACAAACGACACATTAAAATCTAGGAATTCGAGGAATTTCATAGAGGAACTATTAACAAAAGTGGGAGCTGTGCTCAGGAAAAGGAATGGCACAGTTCCAGTGGTGCTGGAAATATTCCAGTCCTGAGGGCGAGAGGAGGAAGCAGTTTTTAGAATTTGGAGGTCTCCTGGTCAGCTGTGGCCTTCGCTAGAGGGACAGTCAACCCGTGGTGGAACTGGGGACTGGATACCTTGTCATCATGCTCTTCCCTCTTTCTGATCTTCTACCAGAGCAAGAAATAACAATGAACTAGGTCATACAGATCACCCTCCTGGGACAGGAATGGGACAGAGAAGAATGAAAAATAGTTCTGGAGAGTCAAATAAAAGGCACCCACCACAGAGTGTCAGTGAAGCCATGTCACTTCTCCACTCAAAGATCTCTTGTGGATTCTATGAGTTACTCAGTGTCCCAAATACTAATTTTTGACCTCCTTTAGAGTCAGTGGTTTCAACTAAGAATATTGAGCACGCTGGAAAATCCAACCATCATCCATCCATTTCCCCATCCATCCATCCATCTCTCTATCTATCCATTTATCCATCCATCTCTCCATTCATCCATCCATTCATCAATCTATGCACCCATCCATCTATCCATCCGTGTCTCTATCTACCATTCATCTCTCCATCCACCCTTTCAATCATCAGTCCATCCATCCATCCATCCATCCATCCATCCATCCATCCATCTCTCTATCCATCCAACCATTCATCAATCTATGCACCCATCCATCCATCCATCCATGTCTCTGTCTACCATTCATCTCTCCATCCACCCTTTCAATCATCAGTCCATCCATCCATCCATCCATCCATCCATCCATCCATCTCTCTATCCATCCATCCATTCATCAATCTATGCACCCATCCATCTATCCATCTATGTCTCTATCTACCATCTATCTCTCCATCCATCCATCCATCCATCCATGTCTCTGTCTACCATCCATCTCTCCATCCACCCTTTAAATCATCAGTCCATCCATCCATCCATCCATCCATCCATCCAAATAGCCACTCGCTTTTCATCCACCTACCCACCCACCCACTCACCCGTCTCCAGTAGGTTTATAAGATGCTTGAAGGAAGCCAAAGTGTTAATGGGTTCCTCTGACTTGTAAGCTCCCTTTCCCACCGCCACCCATCCCATTCATCTCCCTCGCACTTCTCCTCGTTTCCTCTGCCTAGATACCCTGACTTCCATGCTGCCCTCTCCGTCAGAGGCTGCCTCGGGCCTTCACACATGACGTTTCCTCTCCCAGGACAACTCTGCCATTGCATATCCTCATGGCTTCTAGCCTCCTTCCAAGTTCTTACCCAAATGCTGCCCCATCTGATCACCTTCATTGGCTGGGACTCCTCCCCACCCGCTCAGCTTTCCATCTGCCTTCCTGATTATTTTCCTTCCGAGCACTCTTTACCCTACTTTGTGAGCGTGTAAAACCCGTGTGTCCTTCCTCACCTCCCAGTGGAATATTAATTCCCCAATGAAGGAAATGTTGCTGTTTTGTCTACTGCTGTGATCTTAGTGCCCCAGAGAGTCCCCAGCACATGGAAGGTGTTTGGTACACACTGTCCGGATCCCTGAACCAAGGCACGCAGTGGCCCCCGTGAGGGTCCCACCCGTCTCCTGCAGGGAATTCAGCCCAGAGTTCTCCGCGAGATCCGCTGCCAACGTGCTTCATCCCTAGTTAACCTAGTTAACCTGCGGCTCGCGCCCTTAGGAAAGCCCTGCACGTCCCCCGCGAGCTGGGGCTTGGCTCCTACTGACTTCTCGTCCTGCGTAGGGAAACCTGAAGGCAAGGAGGGGAAAAGCCAGCACTTCACACATTCATCTTCAAAGCGCTTAATAAACCTGCAAGTAATTAATCCCCCTGGCCCCGGGGAAGTGGGTTTTATTGTCTCTGCGCTGACAACAGGGCGATGATTGTGCTGGGGAGTTCCATGGTTTTCCCAGGACCCAGAGTGAGCTGAGCGGTGCCAGAATGTCCCTGAGCCTCTGGCCAGGCCACCTCCACGTTCCCTGCCGGGAGCCGAGGGACGGAGGAGCTGGGAAGTGGTTTAGACAGTCTTGGAGAGAAGCTGCTTCTCCTTTTCAGAGGATTTTGGGAGCTGGTCACTCCAGAGTCTGCAAAGAAATGGGAACAGAACACACCTTGAGTGTGAACCTTGCACGGGAAACGAGCTTTCCTAGAGCAGAGCAGGACGAAACGGGGAACAGACCCGGTGACTTGGGCTACTCCTGGCTGATCAGGGTGCGCCCATGGCTCTCCCTCCACCGTCCCAGACCATTCTCTCATTTCTTTTCCAGAAAAACGTACCTATCAGATATTCCATTCTGGTAATGGTCTACTTTCCAAAAGGACATCAATGGGTTTGAAGGTTTTTATTAAGAATATTGATGGGAGTGCTAAGAAATTCACATTCTTATGGTTGTTTTCTGCATGCTGATAGTTTTCTGTATGCTTTGGGTTAGAAAACTTGAGTTTTAGCCTCTGCCACTAATTATGCATGTATTAAGTTGGGTCTTGGTTTTTCCATCTGTTAAGTGAATAATCACAAAAACTCATATATATATATAAATACCACATATTAGACAATGCTCTAAGTGATTTAAAGGCAATTGTCCCATTTAACCCTCACAACTCTGAGGTAGGAATTATTTTTTCTTTCAGTTTTAAAGATGAGGAAACTGAGGCACGGAGAACTTCAGTGATGGATCTCAGGTCAAGAGGCAGAAGGTAACAGAGGTGGGATTGAATCCAGACATCCTGGCTCCTAACCACTACAATACAGGGGTTGTTTTGAACCAGTCATAGGGAAAGAGTTCCATGCAAATTTTGGTTCCAGCGTAACTTGTATTCATATAAACCTTCCAGTCAGTCACCGTAGTGGAAGCCTGTAATCCCAGCAATTTAGGAGGCTGAGGCAGGAGGATTGCAAGTTCGAGGCCAGCCTCAGCAACTGAGTGAGACCTTCAGCAATTTAGTGAGATCCTTTTCTCAAGATAAAAATAAAAAGGGCTGGGGATGTAGCTCAGTGGTAGAGCACCCCTGGGTTCAATTCCCAACACCAAATAAATAAATACAGTAATAAAATAAATCTTCTACCAAAAGTGAATAAAACTGGCCTCCCCCCAAAAAAATTAATGAAATGACCTTTTGTAAGGATCAGGGTATAATGACGCAGTCAGAATCGGTGGGAATCTGAGGTTAGAAAGAAGGAAGCGTGTAGAGGACATCTTCAAATCCATCCAGCGCTTTCTGTAAAGATCTTGGCGAACTCGTGATGCAGGAGATGAGCAGAGACTGGCAGCCCCGCTGGGACAGGGAGACACAGGTTGGACTTGGGGCTTCCAAAGTGGCTGGTCCCCGAGAGGCACGTTGGGGATGGTAGTCAACCACAGAAACTCGAACCCTCCAATCTGAGCGTGGTTCCTTTAGAGGCTTGGGTTGACTCCAGAGCTGCACGCAGGTGGAGCAAGACTTTCAGGAACTCGGAAGAAAGTAGCCTTTGGGAGGCGGGGGGATGAGCTTGGGAACCAGAAGCCATCGTGTTTGGGGAGACAGATGCTGCAGTCATTGTCCGCCAGGAGGAACGGCCCTGGGAAGCAGCCCAGACGCTCAGCCGAGACCCCAGGAGGGCCATGGACCAGGAACAGGTGCCAAAACCGAAGAGTAACACTGAAACGGACAAGCCTGGCAAACCTGGAACGCAGCCCCTATGCCATCGAGGTCCTGAGCTCGGCGTCTCTGTCCTCGAGGCCCCTGGGAGGGCGTCCTCCTCAGCCGGTATGCGACCCACCTGAAGTTCACCATTCAACCCAAATCTATGGGGCACGGTAGAGAAGGACCCACTGACGGAAAATCAACAGGCGCACACACACACACACACACACACACACACACACACACACACAAGTAAGACAGTGAAGCTTTCAGAGGGGAAACAAATCCACAGCGTCCACATGGGGAGGGTTCTCTGGCAGGGAGTCTAATGGTTAGTCTGTTTTAAAAATGATCAAAAAGGTGTCGAACATCCACAGAGCACTAAAACCTATTTTGATTTTAAAGAATCAAAGGGAAATTCTGGACTTGAAATATGTAATTGAAACGTAGAATTTTATAGAGGATTATAATAGCTGGTTAGACTCAGGAGAGGATTAGCAAACGAGGAGACAGAGGGCTGGAAGGTAAATACGCAGGTGAAAGCACGAGAAGTCACCATGAGAGACGCTCAAGAGACCGGTGAGCCGGGAACCCCTGAGATGGACGAGGCCCAACCGGAGGAAAGCCGCGTGGGAGGAAATCGCAGGTGAGGTTTTTATGAAACCGAGGACAGATGTGAAAAGTTCTTGGAAACCGAACTTGCTTTGTTAAAATATTAACAGCATCCGGGAAATACATGGCTCTTCTTTCTTTCTTTCTTTCTTTCTCTCTTTCTCTCTTTCTTCCTTTCTTTCCTTTTTTCTTTCTTCTTTCTTTCTTTCTCTTTCTTTCTTTCTTTCTTTCTTTCTTATTTCTTTCTCTCTCTCTCTTTCTTTCTTATTTCTTTCTCTCTCTCTCTTTCTTTCTTATTTCTTTCTTTCTCTCTCTCTTTCTTTCTTATTTCTTTCTTTCTCTCTCTCTCTCTTTCTTCTTTCTTATTTCTTTCTCTCTTTCTTTCTTATTTCTTTCTCTCTCTCTTTCTTTCTTATTTCTTTCTCTCTCGCTCTTTCTTTCTTTCTTTCTTTCTTATTTCTTTCTCTCTCTCTCTTTCTTTCTTATTTCTTTCTTTCTCTCTCTCTCTTTCTTTCTTCTTTCTTTCTTTCTCTCTCTCTTTCTTTCTTTCTTTTTTTCTTATTTCTTTCTTTCTCTCTCTCTCTCTTTCTTTCTTTCTTTCCCTCCCTTCCTCCCTCCCTCCCTTCCTACCTCCCTCTCTTCCTTCCTTCCTTCCTTCCTTCCTTTCTTCTTCTTCTTCTTCTCTCTCTCTCTGTACTGGGGGTTGAACCAAGGTCACATAACCACTGAGCCACATCCCCAGCATTTTATGTTTTATTTAGAGACAGGGCCTCCTAAGTTGCTGAGGCTGGCTTTGAGCTCTCAATCCTCCTGCCTCAGCCTCCGGAGCTGCTGGGATTACAGGTGCACACCACCACGTCCGACTGATACCTCACTTTCTGACGAGATCGGGTGTGTTCAGGGTGGTGTGGCCCTGGACCTGATACCTTACTTTCAAAGAACCAGCAGTGAGGTTGGTGCCTGACTTCACAAGAATGCGGAGCCCAAATCTGAGCGAATGTAAGTGGAGACTCTCGTTGATGTAGCACAACAGATATTGACCTGGGCTGGAAGCCCTGGTGCTCAGTGAGCCCCGCCTGCCACCGCACTAAAGCAGGGTTTGGTGACCTAGGCCGTGTATTTCCTCTCTTCAGCTTTGACATCTGTCCAGATTCCTCTCCTCTGGGTGACCACAGCGTGCCTACCTCGTGCAAACCGGTTTCGGGGTACAGGCAAGAATCCTAAGGCTTTGATAAAATCCCACCCACCCAAATGTAAACTGAAATGGCAGAGCTTGAGCCGCAGACATCTCTGAGCTTGGGTCCCACTAAGTTCTGCTTCTTAGTGACTGCGTCACCTTGGGGTGGTCACTTCCTCCAACGAGGGAAGCATCAGCTTCTGCCATCATAAGGCAGATTCAGCAACAGCGCCTGCTTCACGGTGTGTTGTGTTAGATGATTGAAACGTGCAGGCGCCTGCTGTGTACCTGAGACCTTCAAAGCTGGGGAGCTGTTACCATGGTTCCGCAGTGTGCTACCCCCACCGCTGGCTGCTGAGGTCCATGCGCACGGGAACTCGCCTTTCACGGAATCCACACTCACTCCGCTGTCTTTTCTTATAGGACATATGGTGGGTCTTACCCCCTAAAGGATCGGAGAGCCATCGATGCACCTGGAGGACTGTCTCCCTTTGACTCCTCTTGGGGTCAATGAAGAGTCCACGATCTACCCACAGGGGGACATCACAGGGACCTCACCATCCTTCAGTGAATTTTGGGTGGCTGTCCTCAGTCTGTTTCTCCTCTGGAGACGTATTGGGTCAATTGTTGACATGGGTTCCAACCTTCTTCCATCTGGGATGTGGTGGTGACTCCTTAAGGTCCAGGAGAGCTTTGTTCACACCCACAAGCCCCTTGAGTTGTCACCCGAGACAGTTTCCGCTCCTCCCTGTCCTGACAGAGGTCACACCCATTCCAGCTGTTGTACTCTGGTCCCTCTACCTCGAGGAATAAAAATTTGTCCCTTTAATCCACAGTCACCCTCTGCCTTCCAGGCGAGACACCAAAAAGATTGAGGAAGTGGGCCTCAGTTTGCCCAGGGCGCAAGTTCATGGGCAAACAGAGTTTGCTGGTGGTTCTCAGAGTGGGTTGAGAAGATTCCCAGGATGCCTGGTTGCTCAGAGGAAGGGATGTCGTCTAGAGGAGTGAGACATGGCTTGGAAATCAGGTGGCCCTGGCTCAAATCTTGGCTCAGCTAATGGCCAAGTGACATTGGGAAAGTCAATTTATTGGACTGGGTTTGTTTTTCCAGTCGATGATGTTGATTTAATGATCCATCATTTTGGTGAGAAATATTCAAGATGCCCACTGACCGCTGGTAGAGCCCATGGGAAGCACTAGGTTGGTAGTTGCTCTGATTTCCATTGTTAGACAGCTTCACGTGTTCAAAGGTCTGGAATTCTCCGCATCTGGGGCAACTTCCCCCATGTGCTCCAACCAAACCACGAATTCACGCCCAGCCTCGCGGGGACTAAAAGTCCACCCATTCTCCTGTGAACAAATAACGCTAGTACAATATTTTAGCTCCAAGAACTGGTTCCATCAAGAGCAGTAAAACCATGGTTAAGCCCCTAGAATTGTTGGGGAGAATCGAGAGGTCTCAGGGGCTCAGCAGACGTGGGCGAGGAAGCCCTAGTGTGTCATGGGAAAGCAGCGTAGCCATTTGCTATGTGTCGGTGAATCCGGGCGAGCTCAGCCCTGGGGTCTCGAGGAGAGATCCGTTGGGAAGTCAAGAGCAGCCTCAGTTCTCTGGGCCTGAGGTCAACATCCATGCTGCCAATGTCAGGCAAGCCAGGGTGTGGAAGAGATGGCCAGGTGCCCAACACGTGTGTGACCTCTCGGCATTTCCACACGGAGGTGACTGCATCGGCAGGGGCAATATTTCCTGGCCTGAGAGCTGGCTCTTCCTCATGCAATAGGAGCAGAAGCGTGCTGTTTCTGGACTGGAGACTGCAAAAAGCAACAGGGCTTCTTCAGCTCTCTCCTCCTGGGCAGTGTCTGGCCGCAGACCATTGGGAGGTCCTGCAGGTGTGGTAGATCCCGGGACGAACCACACTGTATCTTTAAATCATTATATGCAGGGACACCCACATTGGGCCTTGGGGTGAGCATACAAAATAAATTTATGTTATGTCGAGTCACAAATATATTTCGTTTTGTTTGTTATAGCAGCTAGTGTTGCTCTAATACATCAACTTCAGTACCCTAAATTCCAAAAGCCTTAGACCCCTGCTCACTACTTGGCACCTCTGAGGTGGTGGCTCTTATACCCCTCACCTTCACCAGGTGAACCTTGAGGCTTTACAACTGACTGAGGGAAAAAAATAACCATACCAAGAGTGGAGGAGGATGGGGAGGAATGAGACCTTTCTCATGTGCAAATGAGGGAGTATAAAATGGTGCCATCTCCCGAAGAACAGGTTGACAGTCTCTCCAAAGTCTCTGCAGTGAATCTGCTGGAAAGAGAGTCTTGAAGAAGAAGGGAGAGGAGGAGGAGGAGGAGGAGGAGGAGGAGGAGGAGGAGGAAGAGAAGGAGGAGAAGGAGAGGGAGAGGGAGAGGAAGAAGAGAAGGAGGAGGAGGAAGAGGGGAGGAGGAGAAGAAGGAGGAAGAGAAGGAGAAGAAATAGGAGAAGGAGAGGGAGAGGGAGAGGAAGAAGAGAAGGAGGAGGAGGAGGAGGAGAAGGAGGAGGAGGAGGAGGAGAAGAAGACAAGAAGGAAGAGGGGGAGGAGGAGAGGAAGGAGGAGAAGGAGAAGAAGGAGAAGAAGAAGGAGGAGGAGAGGGAGAAGAAGAAGGAGGAGAAGAAGGAGGAGGAGGAGAAGGAGAAGAAATAGGAGAAGGAGAGGGAGAGGGAGAAGAGGAGGAGGAGGAGGAGGAAGAAGAAGACAAAAGGAAAAGGAGGAGGAGGAGGAGAAGAAGGAGAAGAAGAAGGAGGAGGAAAGGGAGAGGGAGAGGGAAAAGAGGAGGAGGAGGAGGAGGAGGCAACAGGGACTCCATAAAGAACATCATCACAGAAATGACCTCTCTTCCTGTTGTCATTGGTGCTCCATTGTCTTCCTGCTCCATTGGTGAGAAACAAGCCCCAGGACCACCCTGACTTAAGTGGAGGGGGTGACACAGAGCTGGGAACACCAGGGGCCAGAATTGTGGAGGGACCTCTCAGAGACTACCGTCACCATTGCATTCTGCGCTGATTCATGTTTGGGTGGATTACCTGTGCTCCTCACTAGATCATAAGCTGCAAGAACACAGGAACTTGTCTGCCCCGTTCATGACGATAACCCCAGAACCTGGAACACATTAGGTGCTCAAAATACGTTTTATTGAATACATTAAACACTTCAATTGAGCTAGCTTTGTTCCTTTAAATAAATGAAAAGTACCATGTTGAAATATTATTCTGAGATTTAAAATGCAATGGTATCAATAAAAGTGCTTTGTAAACTGGAAAAAAATTTTTGTAAGCATGAGAAGCTATTCTTATTATGGTCTTACCTTCATGGAAAATCACGGTGCCTTAAAAATTTTTCTGTAAGATTAGCAATGTTCACTAAATATTTCCCATTTCCCCTCCTTCCCAGTTCCTGAAAGTGCTGCTGTGGTTTACATGGGCTTTAAAAGGAGAGTGTGGTGTGTATTGCTTCTGGCGAAATCTTGAAGAGCTGTATGTTGATGGTACTTGCTATTTCCTTTGCTATAGTTTCCAACAGTGACATCTCATTCCCAGCCTGTGTCCCTGAAAGAAGACAGTGCCAAGCAGAGTCCCCAGCTAATTCCAAAAGAGAATGTGTGGAAAGCAAGAAATAAAAATTTGTCAATTTAATCCAGAAGTTATGTTGGGATTGTTTGTTACTGTGGCAAAACCTGGCCCATTCTGACTAATAGAGCGAAACTTCCTTCAACAATTCCTTGCTGTGCTTCACCCTAAATACACCAAATAGAGTTACCTGAGAAATAGAGTTTTTGTGGCTATGAGTTTGCTTTATTCATGATATATAGACATGTCTGGTTACATGACCTCTCCCTGCACATTATATTGTCTTTACTTTTATTTATTTATTTATTTGTTTATTTATTTATTTATTTATTTATTTATTTTTGCGGTGCTGGGGATTGAACCCAACGCCTTGTGTTTGCGAGGCGAGCACTCTACCAACTGAGCTATCTCCCTAGCCCTATTGATTGATTGATTGATTGATTGTGGTATTGGGGATTGAACCTGGGACACTTTACCATGAAGTCATATCCCCAGCCTTTTCATTTTTTAATTTCTTTTTTTTTTTAAATTTTAAGACAAGGTCTTGCTATGTTGCTGAGGCTAGCCTTAAACTTGCAATCCTCCTGCCTCAGCCTCCCGAGCCACTGGGATGACAGACATGTGCCACCAGGCGGGGCCTGGACGGTTCTGAAGGGCACCTTGCTTCCACCAAGCAAAATTTCTCAGGTATCACATGGTATATTTTATGATCATCCCAAAGATGATGTTCCAGCCATGCCACCAATAGCACAAGCGGTTGCTGGGACACAGACCCTGCCCCGCTCCGTCACCCATCACCAGACTTTAGCCGAGATCACGGGGCCTGCAGAAGCTTTGCTGGGATTTTGCTTCACTTACAACTTCACGGTCAACCCTTTCTCCCGTCACCCTCCTCTCGTGCTAACTCCTGTCTCAAGGAAGCCACGTAAACCAACTGGCTTGTCTTACACAGGGCAGGTCTTTTTCTTTGTTGTTTGCTTTTTTCTTTTAAGAAACCTGATTTTCAGTCAAGGAAGGGCCCCTGTAGAACGGGCTGGAACGTTCTGCTTTAGGATGTATCTGCTGCACGGTACTAGGGGAAACGAAACAGAACTTGGCTTTGTTGGGGGGTTTGGAAACCGCAATCGGTGGGGACGAGGGCGTGTGTATGAACAGTCCCACATCCGGCCTTTGGCTTCAGTCGGAGTAAGTAAACTCCACAGTCATCCAAAAAACTCATCACGGGGGCGGCCTGGGGGTAAGAATGGCCCTTTCTCCCCGTGGCCTTTGTGATTAATACACCAGATTCATAAATACACATATGCATTATACACACATCCCTTTTTATATCAATAGAAAATGCTTTCCAGATGTGAGCGTGAGGTGACAGGCCTTGTTGCTGACTTTTTATTTTCTGTTCGGTCTCAGCCCAGCCCGGCACACAGCCTATTGTTTTGATATCAAAAGGACGAGTCTTACCTGCTTAATAAGCTGGAGGAATTCGGGGCAACCTGGGGGAACCCAAGGAATGCAGCTTTCGGATCCAATTAGAGAGATGTGGCCAGGTCCCCAGAGTTCTCAGGTTCAGCTGCCTAGCCTACAATGTCACCCATTGTCTCCTGCGGCTCTGTGCTGAGTGATTCAGGTTTCTGTGTCCCTGTGCTCCGGCCTGGGTGCACAGCCCCGGAGCACCCAGAGGGGAGCTGACCACTAGACTTTCTCTATTGGCCTCTGGTCTTTGACGATTTCCACAGTGTTTTTTGTGGAAGCCTTGGAGCAGGTGGGGGAGTCGCCCATTTTAGTGCCTCTCAGGGAAGTCCATTCTCCCCATTGCTATTTGGTTTGTGGGTGGCAGGGAGCTCTGGAGCATATGTTTCTTGGCCTTGTTGGTTTCCTGCTGTGTGACTTTGGCCAAGCCCCCGAACCTCTCTGGGTTGCAGATAGCTCATCGGCACACGGTGGATCATGATGCTTCTTATGTCTTGGGTTATTGTTAAGATTAAATGAGATCCTGCATAGAAAGTTCTTAGCCCCGAACCTGCCACCTAGCAAGCCTTCATAAACAGTAGCTAATGTCATCATTATGATAGTTCCACTTAAGCCCAGACCCACACTAATTTTCCCAGGGAGGCCATTACTTTAGAATGGTGGGAGATGGGGGTGCATCTGCTTGAGGTCCTTCTTAGACCTACCTTGGAGTTTCTCATGAAATGTCCTCATTTGGGCACATCTCCCAGCGTCCTGGAAACAAACACTGTGTTCTAATGTTTTGGAGTCACATCAGTGACTTTGGACTCTAGTGAAGTACCCCTGCCCCCCATTTTTTTTTTTTCCCTTTGGAAGGGCCTGTGCTGGTTTCGGCCAACCCAGGTCAGAAGCCCAAAGTGGAACTCTGGAGCTAAAGCTGGCTGAGGTTCCCGTTGCGTGGGGACTTCCCTCTCGGGTCAGGGTGAACCCCGCCTAGGCACACACTAGGTGCTCAATTAGCACGTGCTGCGTGAGTGGATGGAGGGAGGGGGCTGAGCCAAGCGTCCTCCTGGAGGAAGAGGTCAGAGGAGGCTGGTCACGGTGCTAACACGGTGGTCTTGGGGCGCTCACGCACAGCATGCCAGGCAGTGGCTGGGTGTCATAGTTGGTCTTCCGTACCCGCCTGTTCCACCCTCCAGGATTCAGCCGTGGCAGGTTGAAAATATTTTTAAAAATGCATCTGGCTGGGCAGGGTGGCACATGCCTGTCATCCCAGTGGCTCGGGAGGCTGAGGCGGGAGGACCGCGAATTCAAACCAGCCTCAGCAAAGGTGAGGCCCTCAGCAGATCAGTGAGACCCTGTCTCCAAATAAAATATAAAAATAGGACTGGGGATGTGGGCCAGCGTTCCAATGACCTTGAGTTCAATCCCCGGTACCAAAAAAAAAAAAAAAAAAAAAAATGCATTTGTATGAAGCATGCACAGAATTTTCTTCTCTGTCACTCTCCCTCAGCAACACAGTGTAACAACTACTTCTGCAGCATTTACATTGTATCAGCCATCCTAAGGCATCTAGAGACCATTTAAGGTGCACAGGAGGTGGGGGGTGGCCTCTAGGCAAACACTCTGCCATTTTATATAAGGGATTTGAGCATCCTGGGATTTGGAATCTGAGGAGGGTCTTTTGTGAATACGGAGGGGAGGCTGAATTGAATTTTCTCCATTTATTTCCCATGGAGTAGACACCATGAGGTCCTTTTAAGAGATGAGGGCTTGAGATTTGGCCCAAGAATCCACAAAGGTACTGGGCAGAGTCCGGAAGTGGGTTTGGGGCGTCTGAATCCAGAGTTTGGCCCAAATCCATCAGGACTCGGTTGTCACGTGCTCTAGCACTGAGCCAGCCTCATGCTGAAGTCCCCAGGGAACTTTCTGCTCCATTTCATGTTGGGAAGGCAGGTGGAAGCGGAAGACCGGAAGAGCAAAACTTCCAATCCTCTCTTTTATTTTATTTATTTATTTTTTGCGGTGCTGGGGATTTGAACCCAGGGCCTTGGGCTTGCGAGGCAAGCACTCTACCGACTGAGCTATCTCCCCAGCCCCATTCCTCTCTTTTAAAGCAAAGCAAAGCAAGAACCTGTTTGTCCCAGATCAAAGAGGACCCTGAAACCTTTAAAAAAAAATCTGTACAATTCCTCCAACAATTTCAACTTTGTTCATCATCTGCCCACATTATCTAACCATGTTTCTCCATGCAAAGAGAGAAAGGTCTTTAAGGGACATACTTTTTTTTGGCGGGGGCGAGTACCAGGGATTGAACTCAGGGGTTCTCAACCCCTGAGCCACCTCTGCAGCCCTATTTTGTATTTTATTTAGAGACAGGGTCTCTCTGAGTTGCTTAACACCTCTCAGTTGCTGAGGCTGGCTTTGAACTCCCGATCCTCCTGCCTCAGCCTCCCGAGCCATCGGGATCTCGGGCATGGACCACCGCGCCTGGTTTCATATAACCATGTGTTTAAAAGCTGGTTAGATATGGTGCCTTGTTTTAGTTTTTTAAAAATGAGAATCATATTTAGCATTTGAACATGAAACTTACTTACACTTTTTTTGAATTAAGTCAATAAATCTATGAATCCAAAGAGACACCTAGGGAAGAAATTGTGCCTGCTGTGGCCACGGCCACCCGGCTCTGCTTTCCAAGGGCCACTGAGGTTTTCCATTGCTTCTGTGCTTTTTAGACAAGGTCAATCCTTCGGTCCAATTTAGGAGAAGGAGCATTTTCCTTCTAGTGTCTATCTGTTCTGTACCCACTGTTTGAGTTTTTGACAAGCAGGCTTTAAAAAAATGGAGGGAAATAGAAATAATCATCAGAGGGCACCCGCATTCCCTCCGGCCCTGCTTCATCCCCGGCTTCAGAAGCAGAGGCTAGAACGGTCTCCTCACGGGACAGCTGACTGCGTCCTTTGGTTCTCCAGCGGCCTCCACCCCTGGTCCTCTGCAGCAGAGGAGGAGAAAAGCAGAGCGTCCGCGGAGCCTTTGATCTCGGGCCCCATCACCTGGGTTGGTCTCCATGGCAACCACCGTACCCCAGGTGGTTGGGAAGGAGTCCCGACCTTCCTCCTCCCCAGCTCCGTCCCACTTAACGATCCAGCCGGGAAGCCGGGTACTGTGGTGATTCTCCCTCCTCTTCCTGGCTTCCTTTTTCCTCCTACCTTCTCTAGCTGCAAGATATGCCCATTGTTGTCACGGTCCTGGCTTCAAGTCTCGGTCATCTGGGCGACTAAGCCCTGCGTACGAGTGCAGGAGGTCACTTGGCGCCTGAGAGCCTCAGTTTTTTCATCTGTGAGTTGGGGATGAAGGTGGTACCCACACGGTGGAACCGGAAACTGAACCCCTTGCCAGCTCAGTGGTTGCACAGCCCATGCGGGGGTTGGATCCTCATGAAGAGGGAGGACAGAGGCCCGGGAACACCTCCGGACGTGGCTACCGGGGTCACCCTCATGCAGCGTTTGCACTCGTACCACTTCTCTATTTTCTGTGTTCCTGTTTGTCGGAGGCCCCTCCTCCATGACGCCTGGGATTGCCGGCTCTGTATCCAGCCACTCGCCTCAAAGCCCTTAAGGTGCTGCGATCTCCATCTTGAGAGCCCCGTCTGGTCCCCTGTTCCTCCGATCTCAGCTGAGATATTGCTGCTCCCACATATGACGACTCTCCATTTCCTTAACCATAATGGTCTCCCCTCTGTCTCGAACCCCTGGAGAATTGGACCCATGGCGCTGATCGTTTCCTCCCTCAGCAGAGCGTCTGTTCTAGAACATCAGCAGATGTTTGAATATATTCATTTAACATGATTAATTGAGCAGCTACTACGCGTCGGGCAATGTCACGTAAACATGTCAAAGAGGACCCTCGCCCTCAGGGAGTTAAGTTCTAAAGAGGGTGTAGCTGTCTAGAGCTCCGGGCCACCGGTAATATGAAACTTCTTGGGGGTTCCCTGGGCAGGCTGGGGTCCTCATCTCTGTCTGCTTGTGATCCCAGCCTTGTTTGATCTCCATAGCACGGCTGATCATCCTGGGCCTGTGATTCCTTGGCACTTTGGAAACTCCACGCAAGCAGGGTGTTAGTGTGTGGGGGCTCAGAGGAACGTGGACCCCTGGAGAGTCAGAGGATATCTCTCTTTTGACCTTGGTAACTCGAGGACGCAGGTCTGGGTTGAGCACTGAGCACATTCTAAGCCAACATGGGCTCAGGAATAAGAAGAGCCAAGTTCTCACTTTGCTCCTGGCTGAGGCAGGTTTCCGTTTCTAAGGGGTTTTTTGCACGATCTGATCTCATTCCCTGAAGATGTGGTTGCATGGAACTCTCAGAGACTTGGATGTGCCCTGGGTCTCTGGAATTACCCAGAAACACGCTTCTCCAGAAGTGCCAAGTGCCCCGGTGGGCCTCAGGGGGCCTGTGGGTGCTAAATAGCATGCGCGCTGTTTATTAACCTTATTCACTGACTTTTTATGTTATGCGTTGATTTTCTGTTATTGAGGGATTTTCCCACCAAGAGGATGTTCCGATTAAGTTTTATTGAGAAACAAATATTAATACGGTAAGTGCACGTATGCCATTATTTGGGGGAGAGGGAGTTACCCAAGGCTGGTGGGGTGTGGATTTGGGTGCTGAGGGGAAGCAGAGGAGAAGGAGGGAGCTGGGGACAGGTGGCCCCTGCCCTGGGCGGGCTTCTTCCTGGGACAGGGGGGTCCTCTGCCCACTGGCCTTTGACGGAGGGCCCTGGGCTTTGCCATCCTGGAGGAGGGAATTTGGGCTGACCTCTGCTCCAGTGCTCTGAGCTCATACCGTCTCTCACCCCAAAGGCAGAATTCTAGAAATTGCTCTCTTTTTGAGTCAAAGACGATTTTATCCATCCACAGGGGGAAGGAGGACAGTTCGGGAGAGCCACGGAGAAGCCGGCTGGGCTCTCTTCCGCCCTCTAGCCCAGGGGCGCACCAAGCAAAGATGGAGGAGATCGCTGGGTCCTGGCGGGAAAGAGAAGGGACCTTCCGGGTCCCTGAGGCGGGTAATCAAGGGACTGTTTGCAAACGCTGGGGCCCAAGTAGCAGGAAACCACCAAAATACAGCGGGTGGGTGGCAGTCACTTCCCTAGGCTGAAAGAGGCCTAACGGAAGAGGGTTGATCGTGGAGAGGTCCCAGACAGGAGCTCTGGCCCGGGCGGTGCCCACCGGCTGACCCCAGCCACGCCGCAGGGCAGGAGCTGGGCAAAGCGTACTCCAACTCGCTCTCCTTCCCATTTCCTCCTGCGCATCCTGTTGGCTGAGTCCAGCCCAAGACCAGAGGAGAGCTCCATTGTGATCCCTCAAGACCAGTCTCCGGGGCAGGGGCAGGACTCAGGATGGAGACGGGCTCCTGGCGACCAGTGGAAGGTGCTGGACGTGGTGTTGACCACAGGTCTTATTTCAACAGAGAAACACGCGGTCGCTTTTGTCTACCCTGACTTCTCTGTGTCTTAGTTCCCCATTCTCAACAATGGAATAATAAGGCACTGGGAATGTAGCTCAGTGGGTAGAGTGCTTGCCTCGCACGCACAAGGCCCGGGGTTCAATTCCCAGCACCGCAAAAAAAAAAAGGAATTATAGTAATCGTGATGATAAAACAGTGTCTATTACCAAAACCCTGAGGATTAAATAAATTAATTCATGTAATGAATTAACAAATCCCCCAGCTAAGGATCACCTTTTATTTTTGTGATGACACCATTTTGATGCTTTGCTCCTTTCTTCACTGTGGAAAAGAGACACAGGAACAAGACCAATTTGACCGTCTGTTTAATTCTTCTATAAGGAAAATAATAGTGAGAATTGCAGAATACAGGGTAACTGAGTCTGATACACAGCGAAAGGAGACTGCAGGGCTGGGTGGGGACTATGGCAAAATGCAGTCTCATCTCAAGGAACCACCTGCCACTCAACTCCAGCTGGTTACAGCCTTATAGAAATGTAGATTTTGTGTTGCCAGAACTTTTAATTAAATTTTCAAGAGAAGCTGGAAAGCCAGAATTTTTGTGTGAAAGTGCCTGACTTTTAAATGTTGGTCAAAGAATGATATTTTGAAAAATGTTATCTTGGGCACCAACACTTAGTGGGCCAAATAAAACAAGTGTGGATGGGGTCCAGCGCACCTGCAGCCAGTGGTGCTCTTTAGTTTAGCTGAAGCCTACGGGTTGGAGGAAGCTGCGGCTTCTCAAGGGAGAAAGAACAGGACCTTGACCCTGGGGGGAGCCTTAGTTAGACCAGAGATGAGATAGTGCAACCTTGACCTAAAACCCAAGTGTCCGGAGGACACAGAGGGAGGGGAGATGCTTAGTGGGCAGGGGGCCAGGATGAGAGATGCTGAGCTTTGGCATTGAAAGGAAGCATGCAGCCGGGCAGGGTGGCACACGCCTGGAATCCAGTGGCTCGGGAGGCTGAGGCAGGAGGATCGAGAGTTCAAAGCCAGCCTCGGCCACTTGGTGAGGTTCAAAGCAACTCAGTGAGACCTTGTTTCTAAATAAAATATAAAAAGGGCTGGGGATGTGGCTCAGTGGTGAAGCGTCCCTGGGTTCAATCCCTGGTACCAAAAGAGAGAGAGAGAGAGAGAGAGAGAGAGAGAGAGAGAGGAGTAGTGGAATTCACAGAGGCAAGGAACAGTTCTAATGAACCAAAGGTGGCCAGCATCCTAGTCTTGTCTTCATGGGGCCCTGAAGTGGCTTTTGCATTGTCAAAAGTTTTTTTCTTTCCTTTTTGACCTGTGACTTGAGGATGGGTGTCAGCAAGGACTCTCCTCTGGCGCAGCCCCTCCGTCCGCTCAGGGCGCCCTCCGCCCGCTCCTTCCCTCCACGCCGAGCGACCCCGCCCGAGCACATCTGCTCCGCACATTGCCACCGTGTCCTCCGCTTGTTCAACAATGAGCAGGATTATTTCCTCTCATTACTCCCATGTCGCTCCAAAACCGCACTCGGAAAAATAAAACCACGGGAGGGGTGTGGCCGGCGCAGGGCGGCGGAGGGCGCCCAGGGTGCAGCGGGGAGCGGCGGGGTCCTGCGGCGGCCGGGTGCGGACGTCTGTCCGTGGCGGGTCTGCTTTCCCGTCGGTGTCCGTCTGTCTGTCTGTCTGTGTCAGTGCGCAGCACCGGCTCCCAGCCACGCGCCGGCCTTCCCGGGAGTCTTGACACACCTGGGTCAGCAGGAAGGCTGACCTTTGTAAATTTTTCAATCGACTTTTTAAAAAATCTTTTTTCATCCTTTTACGTTGGGGCGTAATTGTCCACAGCGGTGGGGTTCGTGTCACTTGTGCGTACCTGCGCACGACTTGACGCTGTGACTGGCCTATGTCCTTCTCCAGGGTCTCCTCCCTCGCTCCCTCCGCCCTCTGGCCCTTTCCCTCACCTCCCTTAGATTTTCCTGAGGACCCCGCACCCCACGTTTCCTTGCCTTTTCCCTCTCTAGCCTCCGTGAATGGGAGGCGACAAAGGACCCTCTGAGTGTGGCGTATTTTGCTTAACGTAATGGCCTCACGTTCCAGTCATCTTCCTGCAAATGACGGAACTTCCTTCTTCATGGCTGCATAAAACTCCATGGCAGGCATGTACCACGTTTTCTTGGTCCGTTGCTCCACAGCTGGACACCAAGGCTGGCTCTGTGGTCTGGCTGTTGCGAAGGTGCTGCTACAACCTGGGTGTGCGGGTATCACTTTGGCACGGTGGCTTTGGCTCTGGAGGGTAAACGCTGAGCGGTGGTGTGGCTCGGTGACAGGGTGGAGTTATGCTGATCTTAATTCGACAGATGACCAAGCCGAGGCTTGCTTGTCCATCCATCCGTCCACTTAAGTACACGTCGTTGCCCCTGGTGGACGTGACATTGGATCCAGTGCCCTCCTGGGTACCCACATCCACAGATGCTCAGACCCTCGTATGAATGGTGTGACCTTTGCAGGTCATCTACGCACACTCTCCCATGTCTAGAAGGCTTCCAGGACTTCATGTGGAAATGATTCAGATGAGACAATAACGACAGGAGAGGTGTCTATTCGTCCGGCACAGACGCGGTTATTGTTTTGCCTGCAGTTGGCTGAACCCTCTGCTGCCGAATCTGTGGCTACGGAGGAGGAGGGGATCGTACTCCACCCCTGTGTGCCAGGCGTGGCTCCATGCACCGGGAAATGGCAACCAAGGGGACCACAAAGCCCCTGCTGGTCAGGGACTCACGTCCGAATGGGGAGAGACCCAGTATCCAGTAGGAATCATATCAGTATTATTTGGGGGCCAGTAAGTGGGGGAGCTGTGTGCTCAGACGGTTGCCAGCCAGCTCCAGCCCCAGCGAGGGTCAAGACACCTGGAGAGGTGCCGCCATCCGCTTCACCCCTTGCAAAGGACACGTGTAGGTCAGGCAACAAAAATAAAAAGGGGCCCAGCATGGACGCCTCCCTTCGAAGGTCACCTCCTTGTTTGCTTGTAGGAAGGATGCGCCCTTCCGAGTTTTGGGTCTTGCAAGGTGACGCCCGTCGGGGGGTGAGTGGACTAGGTGAGACGAGATGGGTCTGAACACTGGCTCAGCCACCTCTGGGGTGTAAGTCCAAGAGCTGGCCTGGGGGACTGTGGACAGCGGGATGAGGTAGGTGGCCTGGTAGTGGGAAGCTTTGTGTCCAGCGTCCAGCTCTTAAGGGCTGGTACGCAGCCACGAACTCATCACCGCAGAGGAGAACAGCTGTGTTTCCACGGCGAGTAGCTGGTATTTTTGGAGCCTCTCTCTGTGCTAGGACTACAGGGTAGTGCCCGGCCTCGTCTGCTTGTGAATGGAACAGCCGAGGCTCAGAGGGGCTAAGATGCTGGTCCAAGGTCACACAGCAAATAACTAGCCACAGGAGTGGGATGCAGGCACAGGTCTCTCTGGCTTCAAGGATGTGAACGGTCGCTGCAGAAGCTTCACCTGAGCTGGCTTATGGGTACTAGGGTGCGTGAGTGGGGGGAGGACACAGGAGAAGAGGAGGAGGGTGACTAATCACTGGGATGGTGGCTTGGCGATGTCCTGTCATATGCCTGAGTGTGGAGGGACAGGGCAAGACCCTCTGGTGCTACTGGGAGAGGACCAAGGGGGACAGAGAGGCTCGGAGGCCACTTGCATGTCTCCCTGGTGCTTTTGAGGACTCCGTCTCCTGGGAATCCACCACAGGTGCCAACTAGCTGCTTCTTGAATTGGGGGTGTGGCTGTCAGCAGAATACAGAATCCCAGGCTGGCGGGAGTCACCACGGGCTCCGGCAACGTCCCTCTTCCCCACATTCACCTGGGCGGACGGACCTGCCTTTCCCCTGAAGGGCCAGGAATTCAGCATCCAGTTCTGGCTCAGATCCACAAGTTGGGGAAGGGGGCCTCCTCACCCTAGGACTGCGCGAGGTTCTCCAGGTAGTGAGCCTCCCATCCTGGAGGCATGCAAGCAGAAGCCACGCTTCTCCAGGGAAGGGGACCCTCCCTTGGGTGACGACCTAGACCCAATATCTGCAGCTGTTTTCAATGCCCAGTTCCTAGACTCACGACCCTGAGGAGGTGCTGGACGGAGGTGCCAATCAGCTGCTAGACATGCTACAGCCATGACTTACTCTGAGTCCCAAACCCGCAAGACCCCACCCGCCTCCAAGTCTCAACCATTCTCTCCTGGTTCCACTCAGGCACGAAGGTTGGCATCTTCTCAGTCAAAGGGTAGTTCTGAGTTCGATCCTGCTCTATCAGTCACTACTGAGTGACATGAACAAGGGACCCAGTTTCTCTGGACCCCCATTTTCCTTTCCGTGAAGTGGGGCCAGTCATTGAACGCACTTGCTATCACCAACGTGATGGGGGACGGGGTGTTCCCTGTAAAGCAGCTGCAATGGTCCCTGAGGAGCAAGGGCTTCATGCACATGAGCTACTATTCTTTATCCCACAGGAGTTAATTGCAGGTCAGTGAAGCATCCCACCTGGAGAAACATGGGTAATACGTGCGAAGAAGAAAGACCCTTCCGTCACAGAAAGCCCTGTCTTCCTCCCCGCGGGACCTCAATGCGGACAGAGGAAATGCCGAGCAACAAGCTCCTCCCCCTCCCCATCTTCAAAGTCTTCCCACGAGGCCACATTTGGATGGAACCCAAGGCTGGGGCGCTGGTTGGACCTTGACTTTATCAGAACTGGCTTTTCCCAACCTGATTGCACATGCCATTGATATGCGATCTAGCGTTATTTATTACTTGTTGAATACCCACAGTCTCTTCAACCCTCTGCAGGAGATAAAGAAGATAAATCCCGGGACCCTGGGGGTTTGCAATTGCAATTGTTCAAGACTCCGAGTGCGCTGGCTGAGAAGGTTCAGGGCACGTCTGCTCTGAACTCATTTCTTCCTCCCATAAAGAAGACAACTTAGTGCGAGGTTGAGCTTGGAACTCTGCAGAGTCGACTCTCAAGACGGAAAGAGTAATAACAGCACATGCTATTAAAAATTAATTAAAAAAGAAGAGTCTTTCTAAACTCCCATGGAGCAGTAAATCATTACCAACCATGAAACCAGGGAAGTGTTGATTTCCCCTTTTCTTTACAAGTCTCCAACTTCTAAACTTTACCATCCAAGTTATTTACCATAGGGGGATAGGGGAGGGAGGAGGATCACTTTTTAAAGGCAGAGAAAGAAATAGAGATCGCCTGGAAGGTTGGTGCCCCTAGGACCTTGGGATTCTCCTCTGTTCTGACAACTGAAGCCAAGATCCTGTCGAGCTCTGTTGCCACGGGACTTGCTTAGTGAAACCATGAAGGTACATTGGTAAAGGACACTAATTTGTTACCATTCTGTTTCAAGAAAGAGGATAGAGGTATAGATCCAGTTAAAGTAGTACTTGATAATAGACATTCTAACTGGAGTAAGATGAGATCTGAAGAGTTGTTTTAATTTGCATTTCTTTAATTACTAGAGATGTGGAACAGTTTTTCATATATTTATTAATTGTCTGTTTATCTTCTGTAAAGTGTCCAGTTCTTTGGCCCATTTATTGATTGGGTTCTTTGTATTTCTGGTGTAAAGTTTTGTAAGTTCTTTATAAATTTTGGAGATAATATTTGTTGGTGTGGCTGTGGGGAAAAAGGCACACTCATACATTGCTGGTGGAGTTGCAAATTGGTGCAGCCACTCTGGAAAGCAGTATGGAGATTCCTCAGAAAACTTGGAATGGAACCACCTTTTGACTCAGCTATCCCACTCCTTGGTTTATACCCAAAGGACTTAAAATTAGCATATTATAGTAACACAGTCACATCAATGTTTACAACATCTCAATTCATAATAGCTAGATTGTGGAACCAACCTAGATGCCCTTCAACAGGTGAATGGATAAAGAAACTGTGGTATATATACATAATGGAATATTATTCAGCCATAAAGAAGAATAATATTATGGCATTTGCAGATTAAATGGATGGAATTGGAGAATATAATAAGTGAAATAGGCCAAGCCCCCAAAACCAAAGGCCAAATGTCTTCCCTGATAAGTGGGAATGGGGGTGGGGGATTGGGGGGGGTGAGAGAAGAATGGAGGAACTTTTGATAATGTAGAGGGAAATGAGAGGGAGGAGGGGGCAGGGGTATGAAAGATGGTGGAATGAGCCAGACACCATTACCCCATGTACATGTATAATTACATGAATGGTGTGAATCTACATCGTTCACAACCATAGAAACGAAAAGTTGTACCCCATTTGTGTCCAATGAATCAATATGCAGTCTGTAAAAATAAAAAAAATAATAAAATAGTATTTTCTCCAAAAAAAGTATTACGATGCTGTTAGCCATGCAGTGAACTTGCCCCTAGGTGATCAGCTCTGCCCAAAAGATGCTGGGAGACTGGACAGGTGCGTCCCGAAGAGGCTCATTTCTAATGGAAGCGTCCCTGCTGTGGTCAGCCTGACCCAAGAGAGAAAGAAACTGAGAGCTGAGTTTCATCAGCCAGTTTTCTTCATGTCCACCGAGTCACGTGTTCTGCATTCTAGGCTGCTTTTAGTGCAAAATCAGCTGCTCCGTCCTCTGCCCACATCTGGTTGCGGCCAGCATTTCTTTGGACTTGGGAGACAGGAACGACTTGCCCACTCGTCTCCATCCCTGTTGCTTGTTTGCGGTCAGATCCTGTCTTAATCAGTCGTGCGGAGCAAATGCCTTACTGAGGTTTAACACGCGGAGGGCAAATGGCAAGCTCGGCCAGGGGCGTGGCACCCGGACATTTTTACAAAATGAAATCAGATCCAGAAACAACATTCCGGGCTCCCCAACAGCCCTCGGCCTCCTTCCCAGTTACCTGGCTCCCCTCCAGGGTAACTGCTGCCTTGGCTTGTCATACCTGGTCGAAGCTCCACCTGGGTTAGGCGAGCGGGATCGTGCGGTGTATCTGCTGGGCCACGTGGCGATGCTCCTTTTGAAAATTCAGATTTGTTCCACGATGATCGACGTAGGAAGGAACGGTCTGAACGCCAGGCGAGGTTTGCAGTTGCTTCTGTGTGGTTTGGTGGCATGAAATTGCGAGATCCATGTAGAAAGTTGCACCCAACTGACACATTTCACCGGTGTAACATTGCGCTGCTGTTTTTATTAGGCCCCTATTTTTTTTTTTTTTTTCCACATAAGGGAGTTTATTAAGCAAACAGAGTGTCTCCCTGCAGGGTAAGAGAGAAAATGAGAGGAAAAGAGAAAGGAAAGAGAAAGGGCGTGTGCTAGAGAGGGTGGAAAGTGAGGAGGAGGAAAAGCAAGTCAGGGGGAGAGAAAAGCCCCTATTTTTTTTTTTTTTAAGTGTTGCTGGTGAAGGGTTTTGAGTGGTCTCCCCTCACCTCACTTTCCCCATAAACCCGTGACTTTTTATTGAGCCACCGAGCCTAACACGGAGTCACATCACCCTGTCATGCCATGGTGGGGCTTGCGTGGTCTGGAGTCTGCCTTCTTTCCTCCGCACATCTGTGCTCCTGAGCTTCGTCTGTTGTTGCACGTGGGTGTGCCCTGATCATCCCAACGCTTGTGCAAGGATTACAGAATTCATGTATGCTTCCTGCTGTGGCGGGACCTTTGGATCATTTCCAACCAGGGGCTATTTCAGATCGGGTGACCGTGAAGAGACCCGAGCGTGTCTTTGGATGAACTATGCTTGGGTGTTTCTTCTTGTTTTTAATCTTTGCACGCCTTGCACATCAGCAGAGACCCTTGGGTCCTTGAGACAGAGATCGGGGGTCCAAAAACCTGCACTTTTTACCATCTGGCCAGGAAACCCGGGTCCCCTTGAAAGGAATGGAATCAATCCTCTCTCACCCTGCCCCACGTTGGCCGGGCTTGGCGGAGACACATGGATGCTGCTGGTGAGGGGCTGTCCAAGCGGGTGGGCATCTTCTCCATCACTCCAACTTAAAACCAACTAAGAAGTAATCGGTGAGCTCATCGCTCCTGCAACTCTGAAATTCTCAAGGCAAAATTCACTTCTCTCTTTGGGCAGGAGAAATGGTCCCTGGGAAAGACAAGGTGGAGGATCTCCGGTCCGCCCTCCTCCTCTCCAAGGTTCGGAGGAACTCCAGCAGAGCAAGGGTGCTGAATTCACAGACAAGGGGACCCTGCGATCGTGCAGCTGGGGAGGGGCGGGCGCCGCACAGTAGACCCCGGCTCTCCCTCAGCCGGCTGCCCGTGCTCCTAGCGCGGCCTCAGAAGCCAGTGTCGCAAGCACGCGGGTGTTTGCAGAGTCAAAGTCCCTGAACCGGGCTGGTTCCAAAGGACCTCGGTGTTTTGCACTGCAGTTGGAGTTGGTTGGCTTTCTGTTTACCCTCTGAGGTCAGGGAAGCCTGGAGCTACCAGCGGCCTGTTTTCCCACTGGGCATCTGAACCCCTCCTGTGCCGTAGAAATGGTCCAGGCTGAGCCCAGACCAAGCAGGGGAGCCTCCGGTGCTGGGATCTCCTAAGAGAAGACGGGTCAGCCAGGTGCTTCTGCTTCCAGAAGGGGACATCCCCGCTTTCTTCTGCTAGCAGGGTGCACGAGCAAAATGTAGGCTTTTTTTTTTTTTTTTTTTTCTTTTTAAAAGACTTTCGTTACCTCCAATGGGCTAAAATGCACGCGGGCCTGTTTTCAGGAACACTTTGGGACAGACCCATTCATCAGGGAATTCACGCCAGGGAAGGGGATGCTTCCAGAAGACGGCGGAGTGAGACGCACTTCATCCTGTACAGGCATGCGGATTCGGGCCCTGGGATCCAAAATAAATATTGCCCAACAGAGGAATTATTTCTTTCTCTAAAAATTTTCAACAAAGGGTGGGCTATTGAGTGACAGGCGCAGAGATGGTGATTCCGCCCTCACCCCCCACCCAGCGCGGAGGTCTCTTCTCTGAAGGACCCGCGTCAACCGCTCGGTGCCCCGTTTCTGTGCCGGATCTCCTCCGTGTGCCTGCTTCTCTCTTTTCTTTTTGAATTTAATTTGACTTATTTTTATCTCGATGGGATTTACTGCTGCATAGTCATCCAGGCATGCCACACAGCCACGTAGTCTGGCCCATGTCACTGTTCCACGCTCTTTTTTTTTTGCCAGGGTAACCAACACTGGCCCGCACGCATTGTAAAGATGGAGCTCCCCGCTTCTGAGATGAAGTCTCACTAAGTGACCCCAGCGGGCCTCTTCACTCCTGGGCTCCAGGGATCCTCCCTCCCCAACCTCCCAAGTGCTGGGATTACAGATGGTACCTGGTACCATAAAAGCACTTTGGTAGGCGAGACTCCAAGAGGTGGACTTCCAGATGTGGTATTTTGATAGAAAAATAAATGCCATTTGCTTTCTAAAAAGGTGTTTCCCACGGTACACTCATACATTGCTGGTGGGGTTGCAAATGAGTGCAGGCACTCTGGGAAGCAGTGTGGAGATTCCTTAGAAAACTTGGAATGGATCCACCATTTGACCCAGCTATCCCACTCCTTGGCCTATACCCAAAGGACTTAAAATCAGCATACTACAGAGATACAGCCACATCAATGTTCATAGCTACTCAATTCACCATAGCCAGACTGTGGAATCAACCTAGATGCCCTTCAATTGATGAATGGATAAAGAAACTGTGGTATATATATACAATGGAATATTACTCAGCTATAAAGAATAATAAAATTATGGCATTTGCAGGCAAATGGATGAAATTGGAGAATATCATGTTAAGCAAGATAAGCCAATCTCAAAAAATCAAAAGACGAATGATCTCACTGATAAGCAGATGATGACACATAATGGAGGGTGGGAGGGGGGCAAGAATGGAGGAAGGAGGGACTGTATAGAGGAAAAAGAGGGGTGGGAGGGGTGGGAGGGGTGGGGGGAAGGGGAAAAATAACGGAATGAATCAAACATCATTACCCTATGTAAATGTATGATTATGCAAATGGTATGCTGTTACTCCATGTACAAACAGAAACAACATGGATCCCATTTGTTTACAATAAAAATAAATTAAAAAAAAATAAAAAGGTGTTTCCCCTTTAAACATCTAGTAGTGTTTGGAAGGAACTCAGAAGCTTCCTTGCACCTTCTCGAACACTGGATGTTACCAATTTAGAAAAAAACTTCTGCCCCTGGAGCAAATAAGGTGGTGCAAGATTATTATTTTTGAACCCCAGGTTTATTGATCTATATTAATGCATAATGAAATGTCCCCCTTTAAGGACACAGTTGAATGAATTCGACATGTATCCATTGCTGCAATCAAGGAACAAAATGTTTCCACCATCCGCAAATGTTCCTTTTGCAATCAATTTCCCCCTCTCATCTCTTGCTCCTGAGAACCAATGATGTGCATTCTGTTCCTTTAGATTTAACTTTTCCAGGATGTTATATAAATGGGAATGATACTATGTGATCTTTGGCGTGTGGCTTCTTCTGCTTAGTACAGTAGATGTGTTGAGTTGCTTCCATGTGTCTGTAGATGCCAGTGGTTTCTCTCTTCATTGTCGTATAGTATTCCATCATGAATATACCACAGTTTGTTTAGTCATTCATCAGTTGATGGGTCGCTTCAAGAGTTTGGGCTATTGTGAATAGTTATGCTATCAATATTCCTATTTAGGTCTTTGTGAGACGAAGTTTTATTTTATTTTGAGTAAACTTATCTAGGAATGGGATTTCTGGATTATATTTTTTAGACTAGAGTTAACTTTATTAAAAAAACGACAACAAACTTCTTTCCAAAACGGGTATCCCTACTGTCTCAGTTACCTAGGGCTGCTGTAATAAGCTCCCTGATTGGGAGATTTAAACAATGGAAATTAATTTCCCCAGCATTCTGGAGCCTGGAAGTCTGAGGCGAAGGTGTTGGTAGGTTGGGCTTCTTCTGAGTCCTCTCTCCTCAACTTGTGGTTGGCTGCATTCTCCACGTGCCTTGAAGACATCTCCCTCTATGTCTATGCTTAAATATCCTTTTCTCCCCCCCCCCTTTTTTTTTTGTGGAACTGGGGATTGAAACCAAGGGAGCTCTACCACTGAGCTACATCCCCAGCCCTTCTTAAAACTTTTACTTGGAGACAAGTTCTCACTAAGTTGCTGAGGCTGGCCTCCAACTTGTGATCCTCCTGCCTCAGCCTCCAGAGTAGCTGGGATAATACGCATGAGCCACGGCACCCTGCAAAATATCCTTCTTTTTGAGGATGTTGGTCGTATTGGATTATATCCTATGCATATGACCTTTCAATCCAGTTCAGTCTTTAAAGACACCATCTCCAAGTGCAGATACAGTAGGAGGTGCTGGGGGTTAGTACTGGAAGATAGAGACCTTTTTTGTGCCTGGGGTGTTGAGGCGATGACCCAATGCAGCCCAGGACACCTGCCAAGGAGGCCTCAGGGCTGCAGCTATCTCACATCCTCATGCCTTTGAAATTTAGTCTGCAGTTTTTATCTTTTGTCTATTATTATTATTATTATTATTATTATTATTATTTTGGTACCAGGGATTGAACCCAGGGCCACTTTACCACGGAGCCACATCCCCAGCCCTTTATATATTTTATTGAGAGACAGGGTCTCACTGAGTTGCTTAGGGCCTTGCTAATTTGCTGAGGCCAGCTTTGCACTCTCGATCCTCCTGCCTCAGCCTCCAGAGCTGCTGGGATGACAGGTGCACACCACCCGACCTGGCAGCTTTTATCTTTCTGAGCGAAGAGCGCCGGGCTCTGCCAGTTAGCTCAGTCCCAGTTGCTGAGGCGGTCAAGGTCATCGTGTCCCCAGCCCTTCCAAAGGCCGCATTCCGAGGAGAGCGCAAGCAAGTGCGGATGGATCCAGGCGCCCCTTTCCCCGCTCCTTCCAAAATGACCTTGGCCTTGCCGGTGGTGGGAAGCCTCCTCGCATTCCTGGAACGCATGAGGAATTAGGAGCGCCCACGGCCTCCTGTGTGGGGGCCTATCGGGTCTCTACTCTCAAGGTCAAGTGTGCAGCCGGGATGATGGAAGGGCCGGGAAAAACACAATTAAATAAGATGGGGGTGGGGACTTAGGATGCGAAGCGGAGATGCTGCTCTCGGCGTGCGGGTGGGGGGACCCCGCATCGCTCATGATCCACTTTGCTTCACCCAAGGCCCGTGGCGGCCAGGATAAAATCGGACGTTATCCTTGGACACGATCAAGCGGAACGAGCGGAGGGATCCCAGGGCTCTTAATAATTTCCCTCCCACGTGGTGAGAGGCAAACAGAGGTGAAGATCCAGACACATAGGCATGGATTTTATTTTATTTATTTATTGTTTTTGCAATGCAATCTGCCCTTTGTCTGGTCGCTGCTTCCACTTCAGGCTGGATGCTCGAGAATTCAGACCGTCCGCTCTTCTTCGCATTTCTCTCTGCCCCCAGCTGCCCCGCAGGCCTTGCCCACAGAAGCAGCGCTGATGGATGCGGAGGGATATGAGGATTGACTGGCCGGCGGCCCGGGCGCGGGCGCGTTTCGTTCTCAGCGGGCAGACCCACCCGGGTCGGGAAAGCAACGCGCTGCCCGGCAGGACAGCTGCCGGTGACGAACCGTCAGACACGGACGTCGATAGCAATGGGATTGTCTGCAAGCTGCAGTCACTTAGGGCTCCCTGGGCCTGTCCGCAGAGCCGGGGTCGAAACCCTCAGGCTCCTCAGTTCCAAATCAGCTTTGGCACCGAGAATGAAAAGCCATCGGTCATAATAGCATTAGGAGGCTGTCGGTGGAAGACGTGCGAAGGGCTGGGAGGGAGGCTCGGCCTCCCTGAGTCCCGGGGCAGGGGAGGCTGCATGGGAGGGAGAGGAGAGGGGAAGCAAGGCGGGATCTGGATCTTATACTCTTTAGTGCTAAATAACCATAAGAACAAATGATTCTTGTTTTTTGATGGTGAAAATTGAACTCAAGGGTGCTTAACCGCAGAACCACATCCCCAGCCCTTTTAATTTTTAAATTTAAAGACAGGGTCTCATTAAGTTGCTTAGAGTCTTGCTAAGTAGCAGAGGCTGGCCTCAAACTTTCGATCCTCCTGTCTCAGCCTCCTGAGCCGCTGGAATTACAGACATGAGCGTCAGTACCACTGGCAACAGGCTATTCTTCTTGGAATCCTAGCTGGTGGTCTGTGACGTTGCTGCTGACTGTCTGGCCTGACGTGTTTTAAACCCAGTCTCCACGGAGGCCCCATTTTATTTCAAAGTCGAGTGGACTTCATCCCGTTTGATCAGTGCCTGGCGTTTAGTCCATCACTGTCATTTTTACAAACTATCTCCCTGGGGGGTGCTGGGCACACTCAGAAACCAGGCAAAGCGACCTCGTCCCAAACATTACAAAGCTCCTTCTTTTCTCATTCCTCACCCAGTGACGTTCTGGTCTCTCAGGCAGGAGGGAGGGAGGCAAGGAGTCCTGGTGGGTGAGCTGCGTCCTCAGCATCTCCTCTGTGTGCCTGAAGGAGAGAAGCGGGGCAGGCCACGGGCAGCGGGTGGGATTTCCCAAGACGCCCTCCCTGTTGAGGAGGGTGGAGGCTGTAGAGCCACTGGCCGCCCCTCCTCAGCCCTCTGCCTTGGGTGTGGACTGCGGAGCCCCTTCTGGCCCGGGCGAGCAGGGGCGTCCCTGGCTGGCCCAGGCTGGAGGGTGGCCTCAGCCGCTCCGCCTCCCTGACCCCTTGGGCCTCCGCGGGTTCTTCTCTGAGCTCCCTCTCTGGTCCAGCCTCTTGGGCCATGTCCTGTGCTTCAGGAATTCGCACACTCAGCCCCTCCACGCCGTGGGATCTGGGGGTGGACCGACTTCAGACGAGCTCAGGCTCTGCTCCGTGTGGCCTGGGTGGCGAGGGACATGTGGCTTTGCCTTGTCACCAAACCCGAGCTTTCTGATCTGTGAGCGGCGAAGCGCGGACCTTCCCGTGGGGTCCCGGAGCTTTGCGGGGCTCCGCAAGGGACAGCCCTGAGTCTCGGTGGTCCCAACGGCGGCCACGCTGCTTTGGCTCATAAATCTGCAACTTGGGTAGGGCCTCCACGGGGACCCCAGGGCCCCAGGGCCCCTCTCCGTGACGGCTGGTCCTGGAATCGCCCAGAAGCTCCCCGACTGGCGGCTGGAGATGGTGAAGGTCCCCTGACCCGCTCACACTCGCCATCTCCGCGGGGCTCCTGGCTTCCTTCCAGAGGGTGGCTGGCCTCCCAGGTGAGCCACCCAGAACGCGAACGCCAGCCAGAGAAAAGGTCGCCTTCTGATCTCACCTGGGAGCGGCCGGAGGTCACCTCCGCTCTCTCTAGTCATCAAGAAGTCAAAACATCGGCCGTTCCAGGTGGGTGCAGTATTCCTGAGGTGCACATGGGGCTGGTGACGATATCTCTGTGGCTCGTTTTTGGAAAGTCGAACGTATCACAGTTGATGTACAAACAGCTCTTTGGTGTCTTTTCTTTCTTCTTTTTTTTTTGAGCCCAGGGGCCACTTAACCACCGAGCCACATCCCCAGCCCATTTTATTTATTTATTCATTCACTAATTCATTCATTCATGTTCTCAAATATTTTTACCCGTTAACACTGGGATTATGCGTTCTTTTACTTTTTACTTTTTAATCCCCTTATCTAGTACCTTGAGCATTAATGGGATATTAATTAAAGGAACAGAGATGAATATTTATGGATCACTTTATGGTATACGAGGCATTTTACATACACCATTTGATGTTTCATCTAATCTTTTTAAATTTTTAAAAAAATTTTTACAGACTGCATTTTGATTTGATTTGTGCACAAATGGGGTACAACTTTTCATTCCTATGGTTGTACATGATGTAGATTCACACCATTCATGGAATCATACATATACATAGGGTTACACTGTCTATCTCAGTCTACTGTCTTTCCTTCCCCTCCTGCCCCATTTTCCTCTACACCATCCAAGGTTCCTTCTTTCTTCCCCCCACCCCCACCACCCCTCCTTGTTATATATTGTCATTCATTTATCAGAGAAAATATTTGGCCTTTGATTTTTCGGGCTTGACCTATTTCACTTAGCATGATATTTTCCAAATTCATCCATTTACCAGTAAATGCCATAATTTTATTCTTCTTTATGGCTGAGGAGTATTCCATTCTGTACACATACCACAGTTTCTTTATCCATTCGTCAATTGAAGAGCATCTAGGTTGGTTCCACAATCTAGCTATTGTGAATTGAGCTGCTATGAACACTGATGTGACTGCATCACTGTAGTATAATGATTTTAATTCCTTTGGGTATAAACTTAGGAGTGGGATAGCTGGGTCAAATGGTGGGTCCATTCCAAGTTTTCTGAGGAATCTCCACACTGCTTTCCAGAGTGTTTGCACCAATCTGTAGTCCCACCAGCAATGTATGAGTGTGCCTTTTCCCCACCTCCTCATTAACATTTATTGTTGCTTGTATTCGTGATAATTGCCATTCTGACTGGAGTGAGATGGAATCTTCGAGTAGCTTTGATTTGCTTCTCTCTAATTGCTAGAGATGTTGAACATTTTTTTCATATGTTTGTTCCCAGCCCCCTTTTTATATTTTATTTAGAGACAGGGTCTTGCTGAGTTGCTCAGGGCCTCGCTAAGTTGCTGAGGCTGGCTTTGAACTCTCAGTCCTCCTGCCTCAGCCTCCCAAGCCGCTGGGATCACAGGTGTGCACCACCGCGCCCGGCTACAAACAGCTCTTTGAACCGTAGCTGGTGCACAGGATGCTGTCGCCTTGTTCTTCCTGCAACCAGAAATTGCAGGACCCTGGCAGTTAGAGGTCTTGCGATTCTGTTAAAATCTGTCACCCTGTGCTGTGCAAGACCCGGAGCGGATCCCCAGCAGGTGAGTGTTGCTGAGGGAGTTTTAACCCTTCAACTCTGTGGTTCTCAAAACTGACCATCGGCCTCGTTACTGAGGGGATGAGATCTATGCCCAGAACTATCCTGGCTCCACCTCCGACCTGCTGCATCAGATCCCCTGCGCCGGGTCCTGGAGATGAGCATTTTTAATGACTTCGTCCAGGGACTCAGATGCAGCCAGGAGCCGAAGAGGGTAGGAAGGAGAGTGGGGGAAGGGGTAAGAAGGATGGAGCCAAAGGAGAAAAGAGGGAAAAAAAACTAACGGGGATTTATAGAACCCTCAAAATAGTTTTAACATCCTTTTTGGCCTGGTTGCTCTGTTACCTTCAGGTGGTTGCCAATATCTGGGAAAAACTTCTGGCTTCATGGATCAAAATCCAGGCCCACACAGTGCCTGGGACAGAACTTTGCGGGGCCGTGTTCTTTGGGCTGGGTGCGCTGGGACCCCACGACCACTTGGAAAGGTCAGTATTTCTTGCTCATTTTTAAGTAGAGCCAGGCCAGCGTGGGGCACAACGTACCCCTGCCCGGGTGGGCGCTCGCTGGGACAGGCCTCGCCACGAGGTCGGGAACGTAGGCTTCTGCTGCTTGGAATGCAACCAGAGCAAGCTGTTTTCAATTCACCACGGAGATTCTGCAGGAAAATGGTGTTTGGTTGTCCAGGACACAGGCTGCTACAAAAATCCCAGTTTTGCATGTTTTTATCTGGCTCTCTCAGAGCTGAGCAGAAACAAGTACAGAAGCAAAACTTCTCCTTCCAGAAGATTCTGGCCCTACTGTTCCTTGAGAAGGGAGCGGGGCTTTTGAATGAGGAGCGTCATCGATTCTCTGCCAAGGTTGGGATGGTCCAGGTGTCCCTGCACCATCCGGGTGTTTTGGAGAAATGCTTAATTTTACCCTCAGCAGTAGGAGGGAGGTGTGTTATTTCCCACTTATAGAGATCCAAAGTGAAGCCGGGCTTCTGATGGCGGAAAGGACTCTGTGGGGGCTGGAACTGAACTTCAAACCCCAATTCCCATAATGAGCCTGGGATACTTTCTTTTCCTTAGTCCTTTTATTGGGGTGCTGGGGATGGAACTCAGGGGTGCTCTACTGCTAAGCTCCATCCCCAGCCCTTTTTATGGCTCGACTTTGAGACAGTCTCCCTGTGTTGCCGAGGCTGGCCTCGGATTTGGGATCCTCCTGCCTCAGCCTCCCGAACCTCCCAGGATTACGGGTGTGCACCACCACCGCATCCCGCAGCCTTTTCCTTGATCTTGTCCCGTGGCTCTCATTCCCTGCTCTATCCCTCAACAGCTCTTTCTTGAGCACCTACTATGTCCAGGCACTGCCTGAGGCACTTGTGGATACCATGGTGATCGGAATCAGGTAGTTTTGAGCCTCTCCTGGCTTTTCTGCGTCTCCTATTCCAACAGCGCCCTGGAACGTTAATTCGGACAGACTCCTCTTCCGCCTTCCTCGGCAGTAGCAGCACCCGCTGGACTTCAGCTGCGTGGCGACTCACCTTTCTGCTCCATCAGGAGGTGAACAGGGGCCGTACCCCAGCCTGCACCCAGGACCTGTGTCACTGACAATGGGCTTCTTGTTTTCTCTTCTAGAAACATCTTTATCTCTCCTGCCTTTTGGAAATTGTTCCTCCCTGGCTCTAAAGGCGGAACTCTAGCAGAGCAGCCAGTCAGAGGAGTCCATGATGATTGGTTCCGTCTTGAGCATGTGACTTGGGCTCAGCCAATCGAATGGCTTCCCTGGGACTTTTCTAGCAGAGCAGGTAGGTAAGACTCCCGCTGTTTGATCAAGGGCAGGCACAATCCCAGCTTCCTGGTGGCCGCGGTGTCAGGGAATTAACTCCAAAAGAAGGGTGGATGGCAGGAAGAGGAGACGGGGACCTGTGGGGTCTGAGTCCTTCCTTACGAGCTTCCCTAAGGTCAGGTTCACCGGGTCCCTTCCGTGGTTCCAGAAGGGTGCTGCTATCCCCCTGGCTCTCTGTCTTTGATTAGTTTTAATTGACTGTGATGTTCTGTCGCTGACACCCGAAGAGTCCCTTAAAGGGAACCGTCATGACGATCATAAAAACTTGAGAGCCACCACCATTTGTATCAACGGGGTGAGGTGTCGGGTCCTGGCATTAGGTGAGCAGGTGTTGCTGGTGGCACTGCGAGGGCTTGGGTATCACTGTGGCTCGGAGCCTGGCCTTTTAGGGACTAGCGGCCTTGGGTTCAAATCTCAGCTCTGGTCCCACACGTTTTAATATTGGGCAGATTCCTTAACCTCGCTGAGCTCCTTCTTATTATAGGCAGAAACCAGGAACCACACAGGTGTAAGTACGGGTCCAAATTCCTGGACCTGGTGTGTCCTTTTCGCTAGTAATTTGCCCCTGTCCCCTTCACTCCCTGTTAATTCAGCAACATGGGTTCAAAGTTCAGATAGTCTCCGGCTTATAACCGTCCGACTCGTGGTGGCTCGAGTTAGGATTTTCCCACTTCACAGTGATGCAAAAGCCACGTGGGCTCAGTAGAAACCTTTGGGTTTTGACTTTGGGGCTTTTCCTGGGCTAGTCCTGTGTGGCAGGCCGCTCTGTGGAGACCCCGGGGAAAAGGACGGGTCAGAGTTCCCGGCCAGCCACGCCGTGACGTGGCCCAGCACCATGCGGCCGCTGTGTTTGGGAGACACGCATTCAACAGGTTACACGGGATACTCAGCACTTCATTTAAAATCGGCTTCGTGTCTGATGGTTCTGCCCGACAGTGGGCCAGCCTGAGTGTCCCGAGCACGTTCCAGGCTGGCCAGGCTAAGCCGGGACGTTAGCCGCGGTGTGGATCGAGTGTGTTTCCGACTTCTGATGGACTTTGCTGGGACGTGGCCACCGTCACCGGAGGCACATCTGTATTTTCCACTTCTGAGCCGTCAGGATGCAGCGCCAAACAACATTGCCCTTTGGGAGCTGGGGGGCTCGCTGGGGAGCAGACACATGTATAGCAAAGCTGACCCAGGAGAGGAGGTGGTCAGGGTGCTGGGGATGCCTTTGAGAGGACAGGTGGTCCTGGAGCTGACAGGGAAGGTGGCCTCCTAGGGACAAGGAAAGTTAAGTCTCGACAAGAACAATGAGTAAGGTAGAGAAAGGCCAGGCGGCCGGGCAAGAGGGGGCTCCTGGGGTGAAGAGGACAGTCCTCGCAGGGACCCGGCAGGAACAAAGGCTCCTTATGGGAAAGTAACAAGATAGTGCGCTCGGCTGGAACGTGAGTCAGAAAGGATCAGGACAGCCGGGCACTGTGGCACATGCCTGTCATCCCAGCGGCTGGGGAGGCTGAGGCAGGAGGATCGCGAGTTCAAGGCCAGCCTCCGCGAAAGTGAGGTCCTAAGCAACTCAGTGAGGCCCTGTCTCTCAATACAATACAAAACAGGGTTGGGGGTGTGGCTCGATGTTTGAATGCCCCTGAGTTCAATCCCCAGTACCCACTACCTGCACCCCCCAAAAAAGGGATCAGGACAGGGTTGGAGAGACCAGGACAACAGATGCAGCCGACTCTTGCATTTCATATTGAGCTGTTAGGATGTGAGTCAGAAAGGATCAGGATGGCCGGGCACGATGGCGCATGCCTATAATCCCAGCCACTCGGGAGGCTGAGGCAGGAGGATCCCAAGTTCAAAGCCAGCCTCATCAACTCAGCAAGGTCCTAAGCAACTTAGGAAGACACAGTCTCTAAATAAAAAAAATATAAAAGGGGCTGGAGATGTGGCTCAGTGGTTAAGCACCCCTGGGTTCAATCCCTGGTACCAAAAAAAAAGATATTAGGACTTCCTCCTTCCGACCCAGGGCACCTTTGCAGAATAGCTGCAAGACCCTTCAAGATGTTGTTTGGAAGTTGAGCAGAGAAAGCATCAGACTGGAGTCTTGGACCAAAGACAGGAAGTTCTTGTAGATTTTCACCTCCTACTTTTTCAGAGAGGAAAACCTAGTTCCTGAGAAGAAAACTGGCGTCCCCAAATGCCACCACGTTGGTGGGCAGAGAGGCTGGGACAGAGCCTGGAACGGCGGATCTCCAGCCCTGAGGATTCTCCCACTCGCACGCCCACCTGGCCAGGCCTGGCGCCCGGCAGCTCTCCCGAGCCCAGGACAGCCCCGACCCCTCACGTACACGCGGCCACGCGGTCTCAGGAAGCTCGCAATAAATTTCTTTTCCAGGCAGTACCTTGCTCCATCTCTGCAAAACAATGTATTTATTATTGCGGAGCCTTTTCCGTCTTCGAGGAGAAAATGCATACCACATGACTCCCCAAAGCCCAGCCGCCCCGGTTTACAAATACAGTCCGTTAATAGCTTTGTAAACATTTATTCAGGACGACAGCTGAGGGGAGCATGTGGCATTAATTAGAAGGCTCAGCACCGCGGCCTGTTAAGAGGGAGGTTAAATCTGAATTAGTTGGCTTCGCCCAGACCAGAGGCTCCGGGGAGAGAAACTTCGCTCTAATACGTTCTGACTCTGTTGACGTGGGGTGTGTTTGGGAGGCGCGGGGGTCCCGGTGCCTGGGGAGCCAGCCCGTGTCTGTCCTGGGGCTGCAGAGCGGTCAGAGACGGCTCCCCCCAGGGCCCCTTCCCTGGATGCTGCAGACGGTGGGGACGTCGAGCCCCCGGGTGCCTCAAGTTTGCAGGGTGTCCTGTCTGGTCTTGGCCGTGGCCTCTCTGCTGGGCCGTCCCGTCTGGTCTGTTCCCCCGACTCAGTCTGAGCAGCCCCGTCGTGTCTGCGGGGCTGTTTAACCGAGGCCCTGTGTTTAGATGCTCAAGGTCAACCCCAAGGGTCACCCATTCACACCTGGGAACGTCCCCACAGTCTGGGGAGGAGGCACCGGGGACACGTCCCTTACAGAGCTGCACACGCGCACCCTTTGATTTTCCATGAATCCTCCGATGACCTTGGGAGCCGCCCCGCTCCCCTGCTCTGGGGTGGAACGTGCCGTCGGGAAGTGTGGATTTGTTACCCGGAGACTCCAAAGGCCGCCCTGGGGGGTGCCATCCCGTGTCCTCTTCTTTCTTTTTTCGTTCCTGGGGATTGAACGCAGGGCGCTCCACCTCTGAGCGACATCTCCAGTCTGTTTCTTTCCTTTTTTCTTGAGTTTTGAGACAGAGCCCTGCTACCTTGCGGAGGCTGACCTCGAACGGGCGGATCCCCCAGCTTCCGCCTCCGGGTTGCTGGGATTACAGGCCCCGGCTGCCATTCCTGGTTGTGATCCTGCTGTGACCTTTCTTCATCTGGAGGTGCTCCCGGGGGCCTCTAAGGACAGAAGGGATCCAGGTGTCTCCTGGTGATCTGTGGATACCGTTGAGCGGGTGCCTGAAAGAGCCCGGGAGCCTCTGCCCCGGGCTCAGTTTTATCATCTGTAAAATGGGATGAGGGGCAGGGGAGGCCGACTGGCCCGATGAGGCTGAGCATGTGGTGCGCCGGCTGGAGGCGCCGAGCCCAGCTCTGGCTTCTGCTCCCTGTCCCTCTGGTCCCTCTGTGCTCTCCACCTCCTGGCCCAGCTGCTCTGTCACCTTCTGGCTGCTGAGTTCAAAGCCCCACTTGGAGGTGGTGACGTGATCAGGAGGCAGCCCGGCCTCCTCCCTTCCGGCGCCATCTGCAAAGTGCTCTTCTCCACCCACTGAGGAGGCCCCGTAAGCTGGAGGACGTCTTGGCTTAGTGGGTTCAGGCGGGGCTTCGCTCCCCTTCGAGCAAACAAAACCGTAATGCAGTTTTTAAAGCCAGGAGAGGCCCTGGATGAAGTTGGGGTGGGAGGGCTTCCCTTCTGGAACCTTCCGGGAGGTAGCACATTCTTTTAGGAAGGTTTGATCCAACGCCTCGTTTGACGGATGGAGAACCTGCCCCCGTGGAGCCGGACCTTGCGTGGCTGGGTGGGGCTGGGGCGAGGACTAGAACCCAGCTCTTCACGCTGATTCAAGGGTGCTTGTGTCCGCAAGGGCCTCGGCAGGAGCTCCGCTGGCAGCGATTGCTGTGGGGTAGCCGGAGGCTTAAGTGGGGGTGGCCACGCGGTGGTGGACTCCCTGGGTTCCAACCTGTGGGGACTGTGTGGCCTTGGGCAAGTTCCCTTGCCTCTCTGTTCCTCAGCTTCCTTACCATCCAATGGCAGCAATAACAGCTGCCTCATTGGGGTTTTTCGGGGTCAAATAAAGTGGGTCACATGCCGTGTACTTTGCGTGGGAACCGGGCACGTAGAAGGGGCAGCATATGTGTCAACTTCATCGTGATTAGGACCCGCTGGGGTGGAAAGACTAGTCTAGAATGTAGCTCTTGGGTTCCAATTCAGCTCCCCACGGCCAGCTGTGTGACCTAGGCAGGTACCTTAACCTCTCTGAGGTCCAGTTGCTTCCTCTGGGATCAAAGGAGAATCTGCTTCTCAATGTTCTCAGAAGGACTTGGAGAAATACGACACCAAAAGTCCTCGACTCGGCCTCTAGCATTGCGTCTGGTCCCCACAGAGGTGACTGTTATTCTCAGGGCTGAGTCTTTAACATTTCTTCTTCTCGTTATCATATGGCCAGCTCTCTGGGTTCGGTCATGGCTTTGGCCCTTAAAAGCTTCCTCTGTCTGAGGTGGCCTTTGCTACCTGTCGGCGGGGTTGACCCTGGGCCTCCTTCGAGGCACTGAAATGGGCTTAGGAGAGGGTGTGCACATCACCCGCTTTAGACAGCGTGGGTTGCTGGGCGTCCTTATTAATATGTATGGTTGGAGACGCGGCTTCACAGCAGAGCCGTTCGGAAGTCTTTCGCACACTCTTGCGAATCCGTACCCTTTGGCAGGGGAGGAAACCGAGTCTCAAGACGCCTGTCCTGGATCACGGGGTCCACAAGAGGCTGAGACGGGACTCGGCTCTGTGGCCTGTCCCAGGGAGCATGGTGCCCTCATCCTCTGCCCCAGCAGGTCATGTGAAGCCGATCCCCTCAGAAGACTCTGGATCAGGACGTGTTTCTCCGGCGAGGCCTGTTGCTGAGGGAGGAGGTCAGGCAGGGCTGGACCAGGGCCCCACGGCCACCTCCAGCCTCTTCCTGTTCCCTGCGGAGCTGTCCAGGCCTGGGCGTGTCAGTGAGCTCGTCCTGGTTATGGGGCGAGGAGGCCTGCCCTTCCAGGGACCGCTGAGCACCTCTTTCCCTGATGGCCTGGTGTCCCCGTAGCATCCTGGGGGACAGGGCTGGCCTCAGGGGGCTGGGAGGGTGCCCTGGGGGAGGGGGATCTGCCCCCGAAATGCTGAATAACCTTGAGGAGCTACTTAGCTTTTCTGGCCTCGGTTTCCCTTCTGATAGAACTGTCGCTGATCTCCGAATGAATTTTCTGGAAAAGTCTGGCTACGTCTCTTAATAGCCACTGTGTGTTGAGGACACATGCTGGACACCGTGCTAAGTTGTGGCCCCTCTTAGGAGCACAGGGAAGTTCAAAGGGGAGTCACGTTATCTGACCCAGCTGGGTCCGGTGGTCAGACCGTGGGGCAACCCACGACAGAGCAGGGGTCCCCCAAAGCAGGCTTGTGTCTCAACCTACAAATGTGCATCAGCTGGCCACTCAGTGCATATGGGACTAAAGGCTTTTGAGGTTGTGTCTGTTGAGTGGAATTTCCCATGTAGATCAAACTCAGTGAATTGTCCATGAAAGGAAGGAAGGAACGCCCTTAACAATTCCACGGAGATAATAGGTGTTAAGTTAGGACCATCTTAGGGAGATGAGGACAGCTGTTCAATCTGTGCATCATTTAGAATTTTTAGTTCATGAAAGAGTCTAGAATGTTACAAAATTTCCCCATATATGTACATATACATTTTTAAATTTAAGTTGATTTATTTTATTTTTTATTTTGAGACAGGGTCTTCTTCGATTGCTTAGGCCTTCACTAACTTGCTGAGGCTGGCCTCCAGCTTGTGATCCTCCTGCCTCAGCCTCCTGAGTTGCTGGAATTACAGGTGTGGGCCATCATTCCTGGTTCCTCCAAGATTTTAAACTTATCTCACCCACACCTAATTCAAAAGTAATTTTTAAAATTTTTGAAGTATGTTATTATTTTTTTAAATTTATTTTTACAGTCTGCATTTTGATTCATTGTACACAATCATTTCTATGTTGGACATGATGTAGATTAACACATTTGTGTAATCATACATGTACATAGGGTAATGATGTCTGTCTCAGTCCACTATCTTTCCTTCCCTCACTCTCCCCCAACCCCGATTTCCCTCTACACCATCCAAAGTTCCTCCATTCTTCTCTTATCCCGCCCATCCCCCATTATGTATCATCATCCACTTATCAGTGAGATCATTCGGCCTTTGGTTTTGGGGATTGACTCATTTCACTTACCATGATATTTTCCAACTCCATCCATTTACCTGCCAATGCCATAATTTTATTCTTCTTTATGACTGAATAATATTCCATTGTGTATACATACACACAGTTTCTTTATCCACTTATTTATTGAAGGGCATCTAGGTTTGTTCCACAAAAGTAATTTTTAAAGAGCAACTTACTTACATTAAGGTGTTCAATTTTGTTTTTATTGAAATGATAATTCTCATTTTTGCACTAATATAATATTTTACATAGCAAATACTCAGATTATGTGGTGACTCTTCTGAGCATAGCCGGCATCTATGGGCTTGGAAACCAACATGAGTTCCATACAACTCAGCCGGCCTGAGGTTCCATGGAGATTCCCAGCACTAGTGTCCGGGGTGCGGTGGGGGCCTGTTGAGGTAGTCCAGGGAGGCAAAGCCGGCAAGCGGGGAGAAGAGACTGGTTAAGAGAGTCAACAGCACATGATCCCAACTTTACAGAAGAGAAAACCAAGACCCAGAAGGGAAGGAGCTTGCTCCTGTTCTCATAGCTGGTGGTGATGAAGCTGCTCCTGGGACTCACCAAGCTCACGTCACCTGAAGACCCTGCTGTGTCCTGTCGAGACCAGTGCCACCAAACTCTCGGGTCCGGTGAGGGGCGAAAGGGATTGGAAAATAAAGATTCACAGACACAGATTTTGAAAACGAAGCTGGGATCAGGTGGAGCTCTGCTCGCTGATGGAGATGCAGATTGAAAGAGTCACGCCAGCGATCTTTATTTACAAACGTCTCATGATCGGGTTAAAGACTATGCAGCCATTATTCTCTGTATCCAGGAAAGTTGCAGAAACTAGGACATCTGTGCAGCTTTCCTGTAGTTCCGACCCACATTGGCAATGTTAGGAGTTTCGTGTAGCTCTCGAGAAAGTCCAGTGTTTAAAGTCACTGTAAAGCTGGCAGGAACCCAGCTGCAGAAACACGGTGTTGTCTAGCATGAGGTTCCTTCCTTCCCAGAGCCGCGTGCCTGAGATCAAGGTCAGAGCTGGCAGGACCCTTGCACAGAGCCGGCTCATGCAGGGCATTGGCACCGCAGCTGAGCTTCCTGTGCCCTTGCACAGGAACCTTTCCAGGCACCGGGCAGGCCACAGCCTTGAGGGCATCAGAGACCCCCAATCCTAGTCACTGCTGTCCCATCCTCTGTCACCGCTCTCCACAGTGTCTGATAGGTGCTGTTGGATTCTGTCCACCTGGAGCCTGGCCGTCTTCTTTAATTACGGTGCTTCACGAATATCCTCCACTCCTTTGAGAAATGCAGCAAACCCTACCTCACTCAGAGGCTAGTGGTTCTTGGAAACCGGGAAGTGAAGACCGGGACTTGTCAGCTTTTCACACCCGGACGTGCGCATGGCTCTCCGGGAGACCTTGTTCAAGCTCCGATTCTGCTTCACCGATTTGGGGTGGAGCTTGAGCTTCCAGGTGAGGCTGAGCTCCTGGTCCGTCCCTGGAGAAGCGCAGGTCAGAGATCTGCACCATCTAGAAACACGTGCGCCATAGGCACAGTTTCCAATTTTCTATTTGCCACATAAAAAAAAAAGAAGAAGAAGATGGAAAAGTGACATTTATTTAACAGATTTCATTTTGCCCAGTGGAAAGCACAGGAAATCAACATAAAACATAAAATCAACCGAAAAATAGGGAAGTAAAAGTGGCAAAAAATGACACGTTGCCTTCTTCTTTTTAATATTCGAAGGCTCGGAAACGTGCTGCGTGTGCCACACTTGCGTTGCATCTCAACGGGACCAGCCCCGTTTGGAGCGCTCAGTGGCGGGTAGGGTAGCAGCTGGCCACCACGTTGGGTCACGTGGTTCGGTACTAGACCACAGCCTGTGGTCTGGGACTCCCCAACTGGCAGGTCTGGTTTTGCTTTAGTGCAAAATTCAGGTCAATTTCTTCATTTCCCTCAGTCTCGGTTTTCTTATCAGGAAAATAAGACTAGAATCGAGGTCGCAGCTCCCGGCTGGTGCACCTCCCGCAGCCACCGGGTCCCTCCGACCCGAGACACGGCAGGTGGCCAAGCTCTTAAGGAAGGTGGCGACTCCGTCAAAGACTCCACGGGCATTTTCTGACCCATGTCCTCACGGTCACCTTGGCTCTGGGTAAGGAGGGTCCTCACCGGGGTTCCTCCCTGTGGATGCTCGTCCTCACCAGCGGTAGCTCCAGAGACGTTTTGCTTGCATTTTCGGAGTGTGCAGTGCTCTGTCCCTGGCCTGTGGCAGGCGGGCAGGCGAGGGCCAGGGATGGGGGTAGGAGGGAAGGGCTGGCCTCTTGAGTCCACCGCGCACAATGAGGACCCCAGTCCTGTCCTGGGAGGGCGGCTTTCAGGTGCGGGTCATGAACATTAGGTAAATGCGCAGGTAGAGGAGCCAATTAGCGGGGGACAGGGCCAACGGAAGCACAGGACAATGACGGAGAGGAAGGGACCACGGGGTCTGAAAGGCTGTCTTTGTAAACCTGCACACACTTTTGCTTCCTCTCCTCTTTCTCTTTCCTAACGCAGGGAGGACGAGCTTGCTTTTATTTGGTCCCAGCGTTTAGGCAATCGCATGGGTCCTGAGACGGGGTCCCCCCTACTTGGGCTCCTCGGCGGCACCGCATGAGGCACTGCAGATGGGGCTTAAGGTCCGGAAGGCCCATCCCTACCCCCTCGAAACTGGGGTGCTTCCCAGAGCTAAGCTTGACCCCGATTTGGTGTCAGCTGGAGCCTCAGAGCAGAGCCCAGCTGGGAAGCCCGCGAGGTTCCCGGGGCAGGAATGGGCCTCGTCCCACCCGCCACCTACTCCCGTCTGCTTGGTGTGTGGTGGAGGTGGACCAGTGCTGTTAAAACCCTTTTAAAAAAGTAGAGGTCGGGGTGGTGGCTCAGTGGTAGGGCACTCGCCTAGCAGGTGTGAGGCACTGGGTTTGATCCTCAGCACAGCATTAAAAAATAATAATAATAAAAGAAAGATATTGTGTCCATCTGCAACTCAAAAAAGTTTTTTTTTTTTGAAGTAAGGGAAGGAGTCTGGCTCTGGACAGCTCTTTGGTTGGAGGAGAGGCAGGAGAGCGTTCTCCTTCCATTTCTCTCAGCCCATCTTTGGCTGTCTGAGTAGACATGCCGAGGTTCCCATGGGTGGGCTGTGCTCCTTAGGTCCCTGGGGCTAGAGAGGAAGGCTCGTGGTTGGGGGGACATGGGAAGCGCAGGCTCCCAGGAGGGAAGGCACCAGATGCCCCCAGTCCTGTTCCCGCCCTGCTGCTGACCACAGAGTGACCAGCCCCAAGCTTCTCTCTCCACCCCGGAGACCAGGAGCAGTATTTTTCCTGCATGGCAAGATTTGAAAGGACGTCGGCAACCAAATCCCTGTCTTCATACACACAGGCTGAACGTCTTCAGTCTGAAAATCTGAAATTCTCCGAAATTGGAAAAAGCTTGACCTCCCACGTGACACCCGAGGCAGACACTTCCAGGCTACGGGACCTTTCCTTATGCATAAAACTATCAGAAATACTGCCTAAAAATTGCCTTCAGGCCACGTGACATGAAACATAAATAGATTTTGTGTTCAGACGTGGGTGCTGTCCCCGAGATAGCTCATTATGGCTGTGCAAATTTCCCAAACAACTCTGAAATCCCAACACTCTGTTTCCGAGCATCTCGGGTAACAGACGCTCAAGCTGGATCACCAAGCCCCCGGCATCCGGAGACGGAGCACACCCCGCCGTTAGTTACTTACTCCTCTATGATTTGGGAACCGAGAGACAGAAGTAATGACCTTAAAAAGGAGCCCTGGCTGAAAGACGGTCGGGATGTGTGAAGTATTGCTCACAGTCCTAGATCAGGCCGGGTTCATGACCAAGTTCATGGCCAAGTTCATGGCCGAGTTCATGGCAGGGTTCATGGCGGGGTTCATAGCTGGGTTCTGAAGTTGGCCTCCCAGTTCTGTGCTTTAAAAAAAGAAATCATTATTGGAGTTGCCAAACCAATATTAAAACCAGTGGCTTATGCAAGGGCCTGGCAGGCAGCTCCAGGAATCTCTTTGCACCTCTTAATTTTGCAGAGAGAAGGGAGCATCCCGTGTGGACGCGGGTCTTTGAGGATCACCCAAGCCAGGAGTGGACATGGATATCCCTTCAGCTGGTGGTGAGAATTCAGTTTAGAAATGTCCCAAGGAGCAGCGAGGGCAAGAAGGGCCAAGTCCCAATGTCCCCATGGGGAGAAATGCTCTCGAGATGGAGTGAAATGAGATAACCTTCGAGAATCCGGTGGTGCTCCGTAAACAGATCCTGGGCGGCTCAGGTCTTTCTGTTTTTCTCTCAAGATATTCCACTCCTGTCCGTGAGGCAAACCCAGAACTCTGGGAGGCCAAGCCCCTAAATATTTTGGAGGGTGCCTGCCTTGACGGTAAGCCAACCATCGCCCCAGGATCTCCACCCTGAGGTGCTTATCTTAAAACGATGTAGCAAGAGGATTCCGTTGCGGGGAGAGGACAAAGGAGACCACTTTGGCACTGTCCATGGCAGGGAGGACTGGAGATGACCCCTGCGGGTCAGCTTTCCATTGCTACGACCAAAAGACCGAACAAAGACAACTCGGAGGAGGAGCAGTGTGTTCTGGCTCCTGGTTTCGGAGGCTCAGTCTGTGGCCCAAGGGGCCCAAGGTGAGGCAGAACATCATGGCAGAAGCGCCCAGTTGAGGAAAGCTGTCCGCTCCAGGATGCAGACTGGCCCAGAAATAAAGCTACCTTCCGCCACGGGGGTGGGCAGCTCGCGGCTCGCCTCCCTGCCTCCTGCCGCCCCTCCCTTCCGCGTGTGTTCACCGAGAGCCCACGACCTCACAGTGCCAGATACCGTAAGTCTAAGTGCCCCCACGTAGATGCTTATGATGTACGAAGAAATAAACGCACAATCAAATCAAATAAAATGGGTTTAAAAGCCAGTTTCAGGGATCCCTGATAGGAGCCTTCTCTTGTAAATGTTTATTTATTTATATCCTTGGAGAGGAAATAAAATGTTTGAGAGGACATGTCTAAAATGTCATTGGCGAATTTCCTCCTGGTGTCAGGGTTATGATGAGAGGGGTCTCTTCGGTCTTCTACTCCATCTGCGGTGTCTAAGTTGCCTGGGGTGAGATCGTGTTTCTTGTATAATTTTAAGGTCAGTAGGTCAGTGAGATCCCCCCACATGATCTGGCCTTGAACCTGTCCTTTCCTGCCTCCATCTTCGGTCACTCTTGATCAGGCCGGTTCCACCTTAGCCGTTCAGCTTCTTTGATTCTCAAACACGTCAGACTCCTTTCCACCTCAGGGCCTTTGCACGTGCAACTCATTTTTCCTGGATCGCTCTTCCCCTAGGTCTTTGTTGGCTCCTGGACATTCTGGCTTCAAGTGACACATCCCCTCCAAGGAGACCATTGTGGCCACTGAATTAAGATTGGCTCGCCCCTCCCCCTCCACCGTGCTCAATGGCCTTCACAGTCCACATAGTTCCGACTGTCTCTAGACTTCCTCCAGCTGGTTCATTTTTATCTTCTCTGCACGTGCACAGGGACCATGTGTTCTTGGCTTTTGGAGCAGAACCTGGCACGTAATGAGAAATCAATAAATATTTGTTGAATGAACAAATTCTGGGAAGTAAATATTAGAAAGGGAGAATTGTTTTTCTTTTTTAAAGACAAATCTCTTTCTCTTGCTTGACACAGATACATAGGGAACTTGTGGTCTCTGCTGGAAGACTCTCCATTCTGCCGATGTATTGTTTCCAACCATGCAAGCAACCTTGAGTGGCCCATATCACCGGATGTGCAATGCCCAAGGTCACGCAGGGCCTGGTATCTATGCCACTGGAGTGAGGCACTTAAATCCTCATTCCTAGATTTCGTTCTGGGGCACAGCGAGTGACCGAGGAGTCCCAGAAACTTGATGTCTAATTTTTGCTCTGTGGACAATTTGCTGTGTGACATCCATCAAGTCTCTTAACCTCTCTGGAAAGCAGTTTTCTGAGGTTTTGGTGAAGGGGAGATCCTTTTCATGTCCCAATCGACAGGCAACGTATGTGACCGGCAAGCCGATTCCGTACATCAGTGTGCCCTTTTCTGTCTTGTTCCCCGTCAGGTCTGTGACCCCCATTTTCAATTTCCTAGACCAGTCCAGGAGCGTGGGAAAAGATCAGAAGCAATCCCTGCAACCCAAAGACTATGCTAACTTCACGACATGTTGAGGTACGGGGAGCCCCACCTTCCAGATCAGGAAAGCGAGCTAAGATTCTCTTTGGGGCCCACGGTAAGTTAGAGCAGAGAAAGACTGACCTGGGAATCTGTTGCTATCATCCTTGGGTCAGGGCACTTCCAAGGTGCAGGGGCCAAAGATTCCGCATGGACACTTTCCTTGTCAATCACTCTTCAGCTCCTGAGACCCTAAGGTCCGAGTGGCCCCTCCCTCTGTATCTGTCTGAATTATTTTCTTCTGGAGGGAAATGAAGATAAAGATGTATGGAAAAAAAAAATCCACAAAGATCCAGGTCACCTGCAGCCACATCCTGTCAAAAAGGCTCGCAAGAGCGAGCAGGTTTGGTGACTCACTCTGGGGGGGGGGGTTGTCATTCAGCCAGAGTTTCAAGACCAGAATGACAGGGCCCGGGAGGCCCACCCCAGGGAGACCCAGCTGTTGGCGTTGAGCTGGGGTCCAAGGCCGAGCGCCCTTTGTTCTGGCAGGGGGAGGGAGGCAGCTTTTATTTATTTTGAAGATGGAGGGAAAGGCAGGTGACAGAAGAACCCTTTTAAAGTGGACGGTTTGCTCCAGCGCTGGAGTGACTTCAGCCCCACCCGAGCGGGAGACCTGCGGGTAAGCGGTTTCTCCGAAGTCTCTCCCTCCGGTCCCTGGCCAGCAGGAACCTGCCGTGGCTCTGCGGATCTGCCCGTGGAGGCGATTGCAGGGAATCGCACGGCCCGTAGCCTTGCGTGTCTGGCTTTCTCGCTGGGGACGATGTTGGAGGTGCGCCCGGGTTGCAGCACGCCTGGCCCATCCAGCACTCAGGTTCAAGTTCTTGTTGGAGAGTCCGTTTCCCGTTCTTTCGGGTATGTGCCTTGGACTGGACTCGCTGGCCGACTCGGCCTCCCATTTAACTTTTGGAGGTCCAACTTGTTTTCCATGGTGACCACCCCACCGTCCTGCCTGTCCCCGACGCACGCAGCTTCCAGTTTTTCCATGTCCTGGGGGTTCTTCACTTTCCTGGCTACGCCCGTCTCCATGGGTGTGAAGTGGGGACCTTTCCCCCGCTCACCCCGGGACTAAAGGAGGCTGAGCATCTTCTCCGGTGCTGATTGACCAAGTGTCACCTTCCTGGGGGACGTCCAGGCTGGCCCATTGTGAATAGGGTGGTTTGGGCTGTTTCTGGCTCCAGGCTGCTCGGGCCCAGCAGCTGTTTGGCTGTGTTTCATGGTGAAGAAGCCACATGCCAAGAACCGTCCAGATCATTTTTGGACAACACAGAGTCGGGAGATGAAAGGGGGATGCTCCAGCGAGTCTAGGGAACCTCTCTCTTTCTTTTTCTTTAGGTACCAGGGGTTGAACCCAAAGGTGCTTTACCCCTGAGCCACATCCCCAGCCCTTTTTATTTTTCATTTTGAGACCGGGTCTCGCTAAGTTGCTGAGGGCCTCACTTTGTTGCTGAGGCTGGCCTCGAACTTGCAATCCTCCTGCCTCAGCCTCCCGAGTCCCTGGGATTACAGGCTGCACCACTGTGTCCTCCCGGGTGTCTATGGAGCTCCTAACAGAGAAGCTGGGCTACAGTCACAAGGAAGTTCAGAAGCCTTCCCTCTCTCAGCACGCTGGAAAGACGTGTTCTGTTCTCGTTCGAAAAAAAAAAAATAACTGTTATCCTAGGACACGGCAGTGTCTGTGATGAGCACCGTCTCCACCCTTCAGGCCTTTGAATCACAAGATCTCTCTCGTGTGGAAACAATGTGTGTTGGTCTTCCTGTGCCGTAACGACCCCCTTTGATAAAACCATGTGCGAAGATGTCCGCGACCCACCCCCCGGGTGTCGTCTACCTGGCTAATTTACACACCGAGTGCTACCTTCTTGTTTTGCTTTCCTTTCAGACTTTGCCTCCTCTCTTTTTACGGCCACAGGACACGGCACCAGGCGGAGAGACGCTGACCGGAAACAGAAGCAGGATTCCAAATTCCTCTTCTCCTCTCATCTTCTCCGACATCCCCTGAGCCAATCACACCAGGGGACCAAGAGCTTTGGCACTGGGGACACCCCTCGACACCTCCAATTCGGGGTGTGTGGCTCATTCTGCCCTTGGCACCAGAGAGCCCCCCGGGGAATCTGGAGAAGGGTCCCTCCTAGCTGCCCTCCGGCCACGCAGTAGGGTTGGAGTTCCGACCTTTCTGGGACCATTCCAGGACTCCAGAGTCCCATGAGTTTCCTGGAGACCCTCTGGGGGACACGGCGGCGCGTCATGAGGAGGCCTTTGTCTAGGGAACCATTGGCAGCGTGAAGCAAAGATGGAGGGTCAGCTGCTCCGTCTCTGGATCCTTCCTGGGCTCAGGTCTTTGGAATTTAAAGTGGGGATGACAGGGGTCCCCACCCCACAGGGTTTCTGTACCATATTGATCACCACCGGGTAGGGGAGGAGAGAGCCACCTAGAGGCACCTTTGCCCTAATTGCAGATGGGGACACCAAGGCCAAGGGACTTGACATTACTAACACGGCCAGGTTGGCCCGCTAGCCGGTCCTGGGGTGGGGAGCTAGGGCGTGCGCCTGCCTCTTTGCCGCCACCGTCCTCTATGTCCCCATGACACAAAAGGTGTTCATGAGCGTCTCCTCACGCAGGCGGTCGCCGTGGCGGCGGGGGCCGGGGTCCTGGCCCACGGAGAGCCGTGTTTATTTACCCCCTCTCCTTTCTCGCCCAGGACGCACCCTGGGCGGGAGCCTCCCCGGAGTCTGCAGTTCAGGAGGGCGAGATGGAATTCCGCGAAGGGTCGGCCTGGCGCTGCCAACGGCTTTCAAAGGCTTCGGGGGTCCGCAGAGCCCCTGAAGAATCTGGCTTCGAGCAGCGTTCCCCTTCATTTCTAAATCCAATGGCAGATTAGGCAAAATGGAATCCGTATGTTTCTGATTCATTTACACTTAACTCATCAAAATGTTCCTTTTTATGAGCTATTTGATGTCCAGAGAGCCTTTTGAGTAGATTTTATAAGCCTTTTAAAGACTTTTCTCTTAGAAACAGGCGGTTGCATTTTGCCAAGAATAAACAAAGTTGAACCTCAAAAGTGCAGCTCTGGCCAAGGATCGTCATGCCAGGGGGCAAATTTTCGAAGTCACCCCTTCCCGGCTGCCGACGCCTTCTTCCATTTCTTCCCCCCTCCCATTCCTGGCCTCTCCCTTCCCTTCTGGGTCTCCTCGCAGAACTTTCACCCCGCTCTTTGCAAACCCCGGCCCCCCATCCCCCGGGCTCCCGAAGGGTCCCCTCAGCAGCAGCCCGAGCCTCCCATCCTGGCCTCCCCTCTGCCCGCCTGTCAAAGTGGCAGCCAGTTCCTTGGGGCTCTGAGATCAGCCCAGATACGGGCAGCCCTTACCTCGCAGGTTGCAAAGAACCTGCTTTATCCGGGTGACAGTGTCACCTGGGCGGGAGAAGAGCTTCTCTGATTCTTATGCCCAGTTCAAGGAAACTGAGGCCGGAGAAGCTGAATGAGCACCCGAGACCGTCTAACTCATTCAACAGACTTCAGACTTCTTTTGCACTGGCTCCTCTGAAGAGTGGTAAAAGGCTATCTCCAAGGACTCTCAGGGGACTGGTTTTTGCTAAGACGTCAGACCCAAAGAAAAACTTTGAAATCAAAGCGATTGAGTCCGGGCGTGGTGGCACATGCCTCTCATCCCAGGGGCTCGGGAGGCTGAGGCAGGAGGATTGAGAGTTCAAAGCCAGCCTCAGCAACTCAGCGAGGCCGTAAGCAACTCCGTGAAAACCTGTCTCTCAATAAAATACAAAATAGAGCTGAGGAGGTGGCTTTTCAATCCCTGGTCACTGCCCTCCTCCCCCTCAAAAAGTGAGGTTGAATGTGTTGTTAACGTCTTGAGCAACTTTGGGGATCGGCGACGATATTTCCATTCTCTGGTTCAGAATGGTGATGTCATTTCCACGTGGCTGCACAGCTCTCCCTTGAAATGCTCTTAGGAAATAATAAAGGACAGGCTTGGTGGCACACGCCTGTCATCCCAGCGGCTCGGGAGGCTGGGGCGGGAGGATCGAGAGTTTGAA